>NW_012104432.1:1003811-1037121 GCF_000951045.1 Mandrillus leucophaeus | reverse complement strand
GGCAGGAGAATGGCGTAAACCTGGGAGGCGGAGCTTGCAGTGAGCTGAGATCTGGCCACTGCACTCCAGCCTGGGTGACAGGGTGAGACCCCGTCTCAAAAAAAAAAAAAAAAAAAAAGACTGACCAAGATTAACATGTGCTGGCAGCTGCAGCAAGTGTTTCAAACACAGCTCGCCTGAACCTCGCAACAGCCTGTGATGCAGACGCTGTCACTAGCTTTGCTTCTAGATGAAAAAGTAAGGCTTGGAAAGACGAGACAATTTTCTGAGGTCACACAGCTACCACAGAACAGTGTGGGGTCAACACCCAGGCCTGCCCAAAGCCCAGACCATGTGCTGATCCTCCGCACCGCAAGGCCTCTTGAGGCTGGCATGGGACTTTACTGAAACAATGTCTTAGAGGAAGAGAACAGAGAAATCTTGGGAAATTCTTTGCTACCCACTGATCTTCCTGATGATTAGAAAATAAGTTGACATTTTTAGAATTATTAACATGTTATTAGGATATAAAATTCTACCGATTTCTAAAAGTTAGGAGCAACTGAAAAAATTAAACATAAAAAGGCAATTAAAAGTATTCCAGAATATGTAGAAAACAAATCAGTAAAGGACACTATTGAAAAGAAAATACCGTGGCTGGGCATGATGGCTTACACCTGTAATCCCAGTCCTTTGGGAGGCCAAGGTGGGAGGATCGCTTAATTTCAGGAGTTCAAGACCAGACTGGGCAACAAAGTGAGACCTTATCTCTATTAAAAAAAAAAAAAAAATGAGCCAGGTGTGGCCGTAGGCACCTGTGGTCCCCAACTACATGAGGGGCTAAGGCAGGTGGATCTCTCGAGCCCAGGAGTTCCGCAGTGAATCCTAATTGTGCCACTGCACTCCAGCCTGGCAGACAGAGCAAGACCCTGTCTCACAAACAAACAAACAAAAAACAAAAAATAGTAAGTGTATAAACTAATCCAGAAAAAGAAAAGCATAAACAGAAATGTAAAAGTAGAAACAGCTACAGGCAGAGAAAGGAAATTGAAGTGATAAGAGCACTGTCTTTTACTCCGTGCAAATCCGTAAGAAAACAGGGACAAAGCAGGTGGCTTTCTAGAAAACTCTAAATTAAAAACTGTTCCCAGAAACACAGAAAAATCCTCAGGCACACAACACTAAGGCAGACTAATAATAAATTATGAAAAGCACACAGCACACCTCATGTGCTCAGCAAAGGCAATTCTTAGGTGAATACTCAAACCTTCAAGGAATAGATCATTCCATATTACTCAGAAGTTTTCCAGAGAGGGAGAAAGACAGCTTCTAACCTATATGCCGCCATATCCTTTTGAGATGTCACCTGTGCACACACAAACCAGACACCAACATCACTCACAAACGCAAAACCCGGGGAAATGCCACCCCTGGAGCTCCAACCTACTGGTTCTGAGTTTAGGAGCAACACATCGTTAGTGTTCCTGTGGCAGAAACTAGAACTGTTTCTAGTCTAGGAGGGGGTCCGGCTCCCCCCTCCCTGGGCGCTGGGCGCTGTGATGGTTAATACTGAGTGTCAACAACCTGAATGGATTGAAGGATGCAAAGTGTTGTTCTGGGTGTGTCTGTGAGGGTGTTGCCAAAGGAGTTGAACATCTGAGTCAGTGGACTGGGAGAGGCAGACCCGCTCTCAGTTTGGGTGGGCACCATCTAATCGGCTGCCAGCGCAGCACAGCCAGAATAAAGCAGGCAGAAGTTGGAAAGAGCAGACTTGCCGAGTCTTCCAGCCTCTTCTTCCTCCTGTGCTGGAGGCTTCCTGCTCTCGAACATCAGACTCGAAGTTCTTCAGCTTTTGGACTCCTGGACTTACACCAGTGATTTGCCAGGCGGTCTCAGGCCTTTGGCCACAGACTGAAGGCTACACTGTTGGCTTCCCTACTTTTGAGGTTTTCGGACTCGGGCTGGCTTCCTTGCCCCTCAGCTTGCAGACAAGCTATTGTGGGACCTCACCTTGTGATCAGGAGACAATTCTCCTAATAAACTCCCCTTCATAGATTCATCTATCCTATGAGTCCTGTCCTTCTAGAGAGCCCCGACTCACACAGGCACTGAGGGCTGGGGGTGCCGTGGGTCTGCATCTGGCCTTGGGTGGGGTCCTCCCCTCCGGCAGCAACCTGGAGGGCACAGGTTCCAGACGATGGGGCCACAGGAGAGGGCAACCTGGGTCCCAGAACCACTGCATGGAGGGAGTGCCCTGCAGAGCTGCTGGACCCCTGGGACTCTGCCAGGGCAGGAGAGGCCACTGTCTCCCAACCCAGTGCATCCCATCTCGACCACTCTGTTCTCCACCTGGCAGCCCTCTGGATGGTGAAGAGAGCTCCCATTCTCAGCTCTTTCACCTGCTTCTCTGTCGCAGGTTTGGGATTCCTCACCACCTTGGTGGCACGGAAGCCATTACAGACGGGCAATGCCCATTTTAAAGCTTTCTCAAGGCAGAGTGTCCCGCAGTCCGTGGCTGTGAGCTGTTGAGTGGAGAGGAAGGCAAGAACGACTCTTCTCTGTGGTGTGGGCATCAGATGATTTTAAACCATCCAAAAACAGCACGGCTATGTTAATAGCCGCATAGGTTGCTAGATGACATTAAATCCGTAGTCAGCCAGAAACCCCAGTTCTTTTCATATTTACCACTGATCAACTTCAGTCATGGAAACATAGGTGTGAAATTGATACAGAAAACTCATTTCAGCTGGGCCCAGTGGCTCATGCCTATAATCCCAGCAATTTGGGAGGCAGAGGCAGGAGGACTGCTTGAGGCCAGGAGTTTGAGACCAGCCTGGGCAACATGGCAAGACCCCATCTCTACAAAAAAGTTAGCTGGGTGTGGTGGTGCATTCCTGTAGTCCCAGCTACTCGGGAGGCTGAGGTGGGAGGATTGCTTGAGCCCAGGAGGTCAAGGCAGCAGTGAGCTGCATTTGCTCCCCTGCACTCTAGTGTGGGTGACACAGCCAGACCCTGTCTCAAAAACAAACAAACAAACAAAACCACCAAAAAAACCCTACCCAAAACCAACACAGAAACTTGTTTAGTCTAAATTTTTATGTTATAAACCATTCTTATATTTTAAAGCTTATCAGAAAAACTGTTGCATTCCAACTGGGCAAATCCCCTCAGGCTAATGTACATACACCAATAAAAGATGTGATCTATTTCAGAATACCCGAGCTTCTCTTCCATGTTTTTCTTGAGTTCTCCTTCACCAGCTCCTCTTCCCCACCCACCGCTGTGAGCACAGCAGAGCCGGCCCCAGGGGTCCTCTCCTTTCCTCTGACCCCCCCTCACCTGCTCTCTCCGCAGAAGCCGAGGGCCTGCTGGGAACCAGGCAGGCTGTCAATGCATAAATTAGGCTGCATCCGCGCAGAAGCCTCCTCTACTAGACAAGCTCGACCTTGGCTTCCTTCTCTGTCCTTGTAGAATCCAGTGTGAGAAGAATCCTGCTAAGTCAGTTTAAGAAAAATCCCTGCCCTTGGTGCCTTAACACCTGGAGATCCTACCACTCTGGCCAGCTGTCAGCAACGATCCTATCAAGTCTGCTTGGCCAGAAACCCCTTCTTGATGCTTCCTCTGGGTAATTCTCCATCCACTGACCCTGACCCTGACCCTGGTCCCTGGTTGTCAATTCCCGCCTGTCCTCCGTGAAGTCGGAGTTGAGTCCAGTCTCTTCGCCTTCTGCATGCTACTGCCATGCATTGTTATTTTCTTTAGCAGCTGTCAGAGCTCTTTATAGATTCTGGATGTAAGTCTCTTGTCAGATACAGGATTTGCAAATAATTTCTCCCATTCTGTAGGTGGTCTTTTTACTTTTTCTTTATGGTATCCTTTAAAGCACAACAGTTTTTAGTTTTGGTGAAACCTCCTTTACCTGCATTTCCTTTTTCCTTGCACTTTGGTGTCACATCAGGATGATGAGGCCTGACAGGGTGGCAGGGGCTGGGGGACGCTCTCCCCACTCTTTCCCTGACCGGAGCCAGCACACTCCACGGCTCAGGGTGGCAGCCACAAGTGAGTCTCTTCTTTCTCTATTTGAACGTCTCTGTTGAGCTGTGGCTGATGCACAGGAACCTGCATGTCTTCAGACTGTACAACCTGAGGGGTTCTGGTACGTGGCTGTGTGTGAAAACTACCCTCCTGGTTGAGACAGTCAACGTGCCCGCATCCCTCCTGGAGCCTGGGGTCATGCCCCTCTGTAAAACATGCTCAAGTCTTTCCCAGCTTAACAGTGCTTCCCTGACCCTTCCTTCCCTTCTTCCACTGCAGCGTCTCCCCACCCTGCCCTGGGTCCCTGCCCTCTGGGAACTCGGTCAGAGGTGACCTTGGTTCTTGCTGAGGTCCTCTCAGCCACAGCATTGAGTGGTCCTGCATCCCATCCCCCTTCGTCCTGCCTGGGGCTGGTTTATCCCAGACTTCCCACCACTCCTGCAGCGGCGGAGGCTTTCTCCTGCCTGATCACTTTGGGCTCTGACCTTTGGTCCAGAACACCGAGGCCTGGGACTGGCCACAGACACTGCAGAACCACCCTGCACTCAGCTGCCCCAATGCCAAGCACAGGCCCCTCACCTGTGCTCGGCTGCTGGACTTGCACCTGCGCACCACAGCTACCTTCCCAGTCCCAGTGAGGAGCCTCTGAGTCCCAAGTCCCAGTGAGGAGCCTCTGAGTCCCAAGTCCCAGTGAGGACCCTCTAAGACCCAAGTCAAGAGAGTCTGAGGAGGTGGAATCTAAGTTGCAGTGAAGTAATTTTAAGCAGTATGAATATAACGCTGCTTCTGTTTGAAGATCGACTGCTTCTGCCCTTCCTTAATTTCGATTATGTGAGAAACTCCTCTGGAATACAAATGTCTCCAATCTCGCTTACAACACAGATGTCTTTCAAAAGTGGAAATTCCCACGGGCCCCACTCTCTCTTCTCCTAACCCCCAGCCCCCTTTACGTGTGGAGGTCCCAGTGATGAAGGGACGGTGGAAATGCTCAGAGCAGGCATGTGAGTTTTAAACACGACTGTCACCTGGCTGGAGGGTGTGCTGACAGCTGGCAGGGAACGTGGCTATGACAGTCCCGCCTGCAGGATGAGGCCGAGGTGAGAGATGGATCCTCCCCTATATGCAGGCATTAAATCCCAAGTACGATTCTGCCATTGGAGCCAGGGTTTCCAGCTGTAACGTGAACAGCACAAACTGAATAGATGACCCTTTGCTCAGTGCCCGGAATTATGCTCTGAACTTCTTGGAAAGAGCAAGGATTGCTATTCAACAGTAGAATATGTTTTGAAATATTAAAATAGAAAGTCTGCTCCTTGGGGCCCTAACACAAAGTGAGGGCATCCGGGCCATCCTTGTATTCGCCAGTGTATCTTCTCGTGTGAAATGGCAGCTGCTGGTGTGGTGAGTGAGTTTCCTATTTCTAGCTCGCATATTTTAGAGGCACCTACATTCACCACAAAATTTTAAACACAAAGAGGAGGTGCAGTGTCAGTGGTCTCAGCCCAACTGTGTGGAATCATCTAGAACCTTGCTGTCCGTCCACCCCTTTCACCTCTGTCCGGCTGGGTCATCTCTGGAGTTAGCATGCTTCCTTTACAGCACGTTTTCCCAAAGGTGTCTGCATATTTTGTTTTAGTAAAATCATTTTTTTCTATTTCTGCTCTTTAGAATGAAAATGGAAAATACTTCCCTTTCAATTAGTGTTTGCTTTTCAGTGCTCTTGTTTAAATTTTCCCAAACTCAGAAAAGAAAAGTGGCTGTTTCTCAGACTCTGCTATACACACTCACGCACACACAGAACAGAAAGCTGAGGGCGGAGGTGTTCAGCCCACTCTTTTGCCAAGTATTAGATGACCTAAACGTTCAGAAACGTTTGAGGTTGCTCGTTACTGATTTGGCGACGGCACCGGTGGAGGCAGGATTGGTCGGCTTTCCATGGGAAGATTCACACTGCAGTGCGCACTGCCAGCTGAGAGGGTGATCAGGACACACTGCAGACAGCCCAGCAGGAACAGCGGGGACAGCACGCAGAGCAGGCCATCATCTGCCAGGGATGCCAACCACACAAAACAGCGCCCTGGGACGCTGCCCTGGAAGAACAGCCTTTCGGCTCGGGTCCCTGGGGAGGGGCACGTCAGCTTCTTGTGGAACAGGTCGTTCTTAGGAGCTTGACATCTGCCTTCCCCATGGAGCGGCTCTGCCTGTGTTCCCTCCTTGCTAGGGCTGATCTGGAAAACCACAGTTCTCGGAGCAGTGCCAGGGCATGAGCAGAATGGGTCCAGCTACGTGGGTCCCTCCGCCTTCGTGCTTTGCCAAGCATTTCCCTACCTGCTGGGGACATTTCCTAGCTTTCTCCCCGAGACCCAGCATCAACGCGATGCACACCTCATCTCCAACCTTCAGTGCTGATGAAACACAAATCCTCCTTGGTCTGGAGATTGCATTCAAGATTGCAGAAAATACCGAGCCTCCCTTGTATTTCCAAGCACATAGGGTAGAAACTTTCATCTCAGGGAAACGAAATCAGTCTTATTCCATGCGTGATTAGCTTTGTGTTATATGACTTCAGATGTTACAACATGATTCGTAAGGAACGCTCATGATTGCTGCTGGCTGCCTTCCCCGATTCTGCCCATTTCCCACCTGTTAGGGGTCCTTTCAAGGAGGACCCAGGAGGCCTGCATCCCTACTCTTGCAGGACGGGCGCCCCTGCGGCCTGGGCCCCCAGAGAGACGCATGCACGTAAGATGACGGTGCCTGAGGAAGTGGAAGGAGGCCGTGTGAGGGACCTGGGGACCTGGGTCTTCAGGGTGGGGACAAGACTCTGAGAGGCCAGGCAGAGCTGGCAGTGCTGTTCTTGCTGGAGGGGCCTCTGTGACATGCTAGGGCATCCTGGCTTCGTGGCCCTAGAATGGCCTGTCTCTGGGCCCTCATGAAGATTCCCTGTATTACTGTCTGTGAATAAACTTTCTGCTTATACCAGCCACTGTGGATTCCACGGACTGCAACCAAAACCTCGTCCTGTACTTTCTAAGCACCTTCAGTATTATTTTATCACTTGAGGAACGGTTACTAGTATACGCGTTTCTTATGAAATGTAACCCTCTCATATCCTGACAGCACAGCACACAGGCGCTGAGAGTGCATGTGATACTTCTTTGCTTCTGTACAGTGGCACCAACTCATTTCAGAATGGCTTGCACACAGCCAGTTTAGAGACCGTCTAATTAAGATACAGGTACTGATGAGGTGCTTCAGGGAGAACAGCACTGCGGGAGCTGGAAAACACACGTGCTTTCTTGAAAGTGATTCTCTGAGGGCTGTTCCTCCAAGAATCGAACCACGGCTGAACACCCTTGACTGTAAAGTGCTCACTCAGTGTGCGTCCCTTCGGAACACAGCCTGCACTGGCTTTGCGCGTCCCTTTGGAACAGAGCCTGCACTGGCTTTGCGCGCCCCTTCGGAACAGAGCCTGCACTGGCTTTGCGTGTCCCTTTGGAACAGAGCCTGCACTGGCTTTTACGTGGTCACTCAATTCGAGTTCTTACTCCTTAAAACAGAGTAGAGTCAACTCTATCTACATTTAGTTCAGGCGTTTCTGCTGGACTCGAGTCCCCGTTCAACCCCATCCTGTCCTGCACTGCTGACCTCACATTGCCGTGATCTGCCCCCACGTGGCATCTTCCATCCTGTGCTGAGACAGCGTTGGGGGTGAGTAGGGTGCAGCGGCAGGAGCTCTGAGGCTGGCGCGTGGGGTCTGAGTGTCTGGATGCGTGTGTGGGGACACTGCTTTTGCCCCTTCCTACTGCCCAGCCTGGAGGGCCTCGTGCCCATGTGTGCCCTGGAGTCACTCTACAGGGTGGATGCCCCACTGTGGGAGTGGGGTTTCCAAGGGCAATTCTGAGCACATGCACTTTTGCTGTGACCTGGGAATGCCGCCCTTACACTTGGATCTGTGAGGAAACGGAACAAACAACACCCCATCCTCAAGACATACGAAAGACAGCAAGTCACACTTACAGTGCTCCTGGCACGTCCCAGGCAGGACACAGAGGATATCACATGGATAAACTTCCTCCTCTACACAAGACGATGACGACTGTTTACCGCAGGCGGTTGTGGGTGGGGACCGACACCATGAAGGTGAAACCACCTGCTCAGAGCCACGTCACAGCCACGTCAGAGCTATGCCAGCCTGAGCCGCCGAGCCGGGGTCGGGTCTGTCTTGTTCCAAACCCCAGCTCCTGAGCCCTGTGCTTTTATCCCCGTAGATGCCTTGGGGAAGAGGGAAGGGAGAGTTTGCTGAGAGAGCTGGGGTGACTTTGGAGAAGTCCTTCCAGTGAACTCTCAAGAATGAACAGGGTTTGCACAGGCAGAAAGCAAAGGGAGTTCTGAGCAGCAGGAACAGCCCACGAGAGGTAAAAGCAGCAAGGGTGGCCCTGTCTGGGCAGCAGCAAATCAACCGTCTGGTGGGACTGAGGACACGAGGCGAAGAACACTGGGCTAGAAAACATTAGCTAGGGCTCTGAATGGGAACTTTAAGTGTGGGTTCAGCTGACAGGCCACAGGGCCCCAGCAGGAGCTCTGACCAGAGACGGCAGGGTGGAGTGTACTCCAGGAAGGCTAATGGCAGCTGCACACAGGACGGGGGACGAGGGACGTGCTGAGATCTCTGGCAGCTCAGCACCACGTGTACACACAGGGTCCCGCCTCTGCAACCCTCTGCTGAACCCAGCGGAGATGAGGAGGCACAAGCCCCAGCACAGGAGACGGCTGGCGATACAGGCGGTGCACCCAGGAGGGTTTCAGAATGGGTGGGGGTCTGCTGTGTGCTCGGGCACCCACTGGGCTGACATGTGGTCGTTCTTGCTGATCGCAATGGTGCTCTCGGGCCTCGACTCCCACAAATGGCTGTGTTCTTCTAGGGCAAAACCTGCCTGCTTCACCCTCCTTCCGAGATCCAGTATCTTCAGACCACACACTGACCTGCCGAAGCAGGAGCTTCCAGGGACTGGGTTTTCTGTGTGCGCAGATGGCAGTGCAGCCGTCCGTCGCACGAGCCTGTCTGAGAAGTTCTGTAGCAGCCATGGCACAACGTCTTCAGAGATACCCCAAATGGCTAAGTACTGCGATCTCCATTTCCTTTAGAGAAACAGAATTCAGAGACTTTGCTCTTCAGCAACAACACAAATAACTGTGAGCGAGGTCTTAGAAATAATTTGCAAGAGGTGCAGATGGAACAGTGCTTGTGTGGGGCGTCGGTGAGTCCAGTCGGCCCGGGTGCTTCCGTCGTTTTCTCCATTCTCCTTTGGCAAAATCTCCTGCCCAGACACAGAGCCGCTGTCACCTCCCTGGGTCCTCAGGACAGCGAACGCCAAGGGCTTCCCTCACAGCCCGTTTAGCACATTCCGTGCGCCAGACGGGGCTTACATCACGCTGTGGAAGCTGAGCCTCCCTCCTGAGACTCCAGTCTCACTGCCAGAGCCCTCACTGTGGTCAAGCCAGTGGCTTCCACTGGAAGGAGAAGCACTTCCAGATGCAAAAGCAACTCAGCATCTGCTTCTCAAATTGTGCATACTATGCCTCTGAAATAAAATTTCCGAGATTGTCTCCAGCGTAGTGAGGAATCTGAGCAGGCCCAGCGTACTATTTTACTATGATAACCAGGGGATAATGATACACGTCAGGCACCCTGGAGATCCCGGCCACATGGAGCTTTCTCACACAGGCGACGAGGGTTGCTGCAAGCATCCCAGCGCACGCAGGAGCCGATGCGCATGGTGGCAGCTCACGCGTCACGCATCTGTGCCTGCTCTGGATTATTCAGTGACAGTCATCTGCTGTGCCCCACCACAGGGGCCCATGGACAGGGCTGTCCTCCAACACTATCTGGTGTCCCGTGTGGATTTCCACAAGCAGGCAGCGTGCAGGAGATGGTGTGTGCACATGTTCCTACGTGTGTTAGTGCATGTGTGAGCAACTGTGTGGGGGAGGAGAGGACCAGCTGTTAGCTGAGAGAGCGCAGGCCCTGCGTTCACAGAGGCCCCGTTCAAATTCTAGCTCCCCCGTTATCTATGTGGCCTCCTGTCACTGGATTTCACTTCATCAGGAGACCTCAGTTTGTTGATCTGTAAAACAAGCTAGTCACACCGTGAGGTGAAATGCTCAGCACGGGGCCTCGCTCACGGTGAGTGGGTGCCTGTGGAAGGTCTGTGCTGCTTCTCCCCCCTTAGCGGTCCCTTGCTTGTGACTCCTTTCCCTGGCCCAGGTTTGGGACGTGACCTCAGAAGACTGAGGGTGGACGGGGCGGAAGCTGCCCTGTGCTCAGCCTGCAAGGGTGAAAGATTGACAGGGATGTGGGCGGCACTCATCTCTCCCCGTGACCTCCCTGTCACCAAATATCCCAGGAAAATGCATTCCAGCTTCAAGGACATTCTTAGCAAAGGGGGTCCTGTCCCAGCTTTGTGCATTATTGAGACCACTGTTCAGTCTGGACTTTGTCCAGCAAACATGATTCAAGGGTTCTTCAGGCAAAATATCAGCAAGTGACTATTATGGGCTAAGCTGAACTCAGATTCCTCACGGTTCAGTCAGCGCTTTTGTAACTGCAGCAGGACAGCGTCTAGAGTAACTTGTTTCAGTGCGGCTGCGATGACACTTTCTGTGGGTTCACCTTTAGCAACAGGCACAAAAGCCAGTAGGGCCTCCCACAGTCCAACCAGAACCGCTGGAAAGCACCCCCCTTTTCATGGTCACACACACTGGAATTGGAATATTTTCTGCAGTCTTTCTCATATTAAAATGATTAAAAGCAAACAGTCGCACATCCAAGCAAAGAACTCCTATCATAAGGCCCTGTGCCTGTTCCCCTGGCTCACATCTGAGCGTGCCACGTACCTGCAGGGAAATCCGGCCGATGCCGCTGAGCAGCTGAGGCTCTTGCTCTGGGTAATACTTGATAACCGCATGGTACGCCTCCACGGCGAGCACATAATCCTGCGGGAAGAAAAACCCAGCGTACCTCAGGGCTGAGAAAAGCACTGCGGGTTTCACACGTGTAGAAGAGCACAAGCATATACAGACGCGGTGTGGAGAGAGGACACGCTGACACACGAGCTGGCGGGGAAGCTGGAAAGCAGCACGCGGCGCTCGGCTGGGAGGGGGTGGCTGCTCTCCCAACTGCAGTCAGGCTGGGATTCTGAGCTGTGTGCGTCGCGCAGGCGGGGTCCTGCCTGTCATTGGGGGCTGTCAGGGTTTAGTTGGGCCTGAGGGTCTGTTTCCTGCTTCCATCTTCTAAACAGCAATTCGTATTTCACTTGGACCGCACCTAACTCTCTTTCCTGACAAAGTTATTATGTGAATAGGCGAACGCTGTCTCATCTCCATCCTCCAAATACATAAGCCAAATTTTTAAAGTGTCTCTTAAACGTTTTCTATGCTAGAAACTAAGGTCAAATCTTTAAATGTAGAGAAAACCCACAAAACAACTTTGCCGAGGCTGAGGATGGCAATGGGGGTCACCCTTGCTGAGCAGAATGTGTGAATGTCGTCTGGTCTCTGTGGCACGCGTGAGACCCTCCTGTTTCGGAGACAGCTACGGGGGAACATTTAGGAGCGCTGTGCCAGCTGCCGTGCTCAGGGCATCTGCTTTCTGCCAAGGGCCTTTGCTGGATCCCTCATCACTCTGCTCTGTCTGTGGTGGTCTGGCCCGCAGCCCCTCCTCAAGGACAAGGCCTGGCAGCACCGTCTCACTGTCCATCTGCCCGCTCATGCCGGCCCATCGCAGGCACTTGGTGGACGCTGAGTGGACCCAGTCACCCTTTCCAGGTGTGAGCAAAGCGGTCTCAGTGCAGGAAGGTCTTGCCAGAGTCATGTGGGACACAGTGGTAGCTTGTCTCAAGTCCCCAACAAACCCGGGCTCTCTCGAGTAAGACAGTGATTGCCACATTTATTGAGCGAGCTCTGTGCAGCAGGCCCTGCACTAAATACTCCCCTGCATTCTAGCACTTAGCTATAAGCACTCGGTCAGCAATAACGACGGCCACCAATGGTGTTTTCCTTCTTACTTATTCATCATAAAATCCCAGAAGGTACTTTTATTTCTTTATTCTTCTACATGTTCCATTTCCTCCAAACTGGGACTGGAGTTACTAGCTTGCTAATTGGGATGTTACAAAGAAAGACAGACAAGTACAATTCCAGTTTGGTAGGAAGGAAAAAAAAACCCAAAAAAACAAAAAGACTGTCTCTAGTCTAGTAACTTCGAGTACAGCTCATTAAAACTCATTTTATTCAAGGCCTGACGCCCATGAGGAGCCAGACAGCACATGCCTCAGTCTCCTTTCCCACGCCTTCCTGCTGCCTGTCTCTGCTGTCTAGTTGTGCGAGTGTGAGCGTGTGTGAACGTGCATGAGCATGAGAGCGTGTGTGCGTGTGTGTGAGTGCGTGAACGTGCGTGTATGAGCATGAGAGCATGTGTGTGAGCATGTGTGTGTGTGTGTGTGAGCATGTGTGAGTTCCCTTGCACAGAGGAGGGCTTTGTGACCTGGCATGGGGGCACTCGGGGTGGCTGAGGCTGCAGCTGGGATGGACACGGCACCCTTGATGCAGAGGCGGGGCCTGCACACCCTGGGCTGGTCCTGATCGGACAAGTTTAGGGGAGCAGCCCTGCCTTCCAACAGGGGCTGCACCCACCGGCTTTTCCGATCAGGGAAAATGGCCAAAAGAAGCTCTTTAGAGAGAGCTTAACCTACTCTCCAGATCACATAGATTTGGCTTTGTGAAGGACATGAATGACTTGCTTCCAGGGACAAGCCTATTTTAGCTCAATCTTCACCATTTCTTTTCAGCAGCCACACGTGGTTTACTGGCTGTGAAACTAGATTTACAACCATTCTGCAACCAGAAAGGACTTGTGCAGTCTAATTCCAGCAAGACGGAAGGTAGCTGATGCAGCTGCCTGCTCCTTTCCATCATGTGCGGCGCCATGGCGGGTGGTGATAATGCAGACTGGCGAGCTGTGGGGACACCAGGAGGGAAGTGGACTCCCAGGGGCACCGGGGGAGGGGGGCCCAGGCCACCTAAAGTGGCAGGCACCTGCATCCATATAGTCTGCCAGTGCAGGTGCCCTAAGGCTACGGTGAGGCCTAAGGAGAGGAAGCAGTATTTAAAAAGTGAAGATAGTGACATTTTCAATGCTTTATAATACGTGCCACTGTGCATTGTAGCATATCATGCAGATTTATCCAGGGCTAAAACATATGAATACATTTCATTGTTAAGAAGTTAAATTGATATTTATTTCACTGTAATAAAAATGTTATTCAAGATAATTAAATGGCTGATTAAATAACTCATTGTTAGCCCATACACATAATTTAATTAACAGGATACCCCCTTATTATTAAGACCACACACTGTTGCAATACCCTGTATGCTCACTAGATGGCAAGAGAGTGCATATGCTTGGATTGGCTTTAATTGCAACATTTTTTTGCTCCTTTTTTTAACTCAGGAAAATGAAAGCTTAAGCTGAACTTTCAAATTAAATCACGTCCATTGTAAAAGTATTTTTGAAATGCAATAATATGTTCTGTACTGAGTCCCAGCAATACAGGAGGAAGACTCCCATTTGGAGCCTGGTGGTGGTGTTACTATTACAGGGCAACAAAGAAAAGCTCACTCCATCGTTTTCTAGTAATGTCTTAAAATGCAAATAAAAGCCTGCCAGGGGAACAGGGAACTTTCCTCCCTGGGGAGTTTTAGCCCCATGATTAGTGAAGCACCAGTCCTGTGAATTTATAATTGGTTCTTCATGTCTTTGCATAAGAATGTTTCAGCAAGCTGGTGACTTTCAGGTGAAGCCGACAGTACTCTCAGCGGGTGGAGGCCTACTGTGGCCGCCCAGACTGCCAGGTGGAGTGTCAGGGCTGGCCACAGGCAGCACTGGGAGAATGGCCTGTTTTGAGGGGTAGAGGGGTCAGGCCGGGTGCTTCGGGGTCACCTGGTTGCTGGCCCAGCCTTGGGTGAAGAGGCCACCTCCCGCCTTCCAGCACGGAGGCCCAGGGCAGGGGAGCGGGAGGGCCTACTTTTCACCCCCGCTCGGAGGTGGGCAAGCCCTGCTGCAGAAGCCAGAGGGGGCTGGAGAAGGGAAGGGGGGCGGGTGGGAGGAGGGTGAGGACCAGAACAAAGTGACCGTGCGGGCACCTGACCTCAGTGGGAATATCTCAGGGGTGGCAACGGAAGAAAAACCTGCTCTGAGCAAAACCACAGAACTTAAAAACCGTAATTTCCTTTATCCAGTGTGCTGAAGGAGAGGAGAGAGCTGTGTGAATGTCAGAGCTGGGAGGAATTTCAGAGATCTCAGATCTACGCCCTTATTTTGAAGGAGGACGCTGAGGCTTGCAGCAGTGCGAGGCTGCGTCACGGGTGCTTGCTACCGAGGACGAACAGGATGCCCTGAGTCTCCTTGTGCGTCCAGCCCGACGCAGCTGCAGAAACCCAAAGGCAGGGGCCCTGCGCTGGGCACTAAAGCCGAGGTGTGTGCTGCACACCTTCCTGACGGAGTGCCTGAGCTGCTGATGTTTGTGAATCTACACCCACACCCAGCCTGCTCGGAGCAGTGCCCCCGGCCACAGTCGCCTCTGGGGATGCTGCAGGGTCCCTGCATAAAGCAGGGCTGCCACTTCAGGGTTCATGACAGAGCCTGCGAGCACAGTTCTCCACCTGGTAAACTGTCTGCTCTGCCTTGCTGAAAATCAAACTCAGGAACGACCTTGGCCACACGAAAGCCGCATGGGTGTGGGAGGAGTTACGATCACTGTCTTAGAACAGCCCAGGAGGTGGTGTGAGCACTGCTCTGGGGCTTCTGCTGCTAGCTGATTCCTGCAGCAGCTCTCAGTATGCACAGCTGGCTGCAGGGCCACCAGCTCCACACAGGGCACCCCGACGCCCAGTGTGGGAGGTGAGCCAGGCGTGGGTGCATTCCAAACAAAGAGAGGAGCCAAAAAACACCGTTGCACAGGCTAGCGAGAGCCCGGAGACGCGGAAAAACCAATGGCAGCCTCAGTTCAGCTCCCTGATTTCTAAGCTGTTCCCTGGGGGCTGAGAGCCCTGGGGTGACGTCCTAAGAAGGTCTTGTGGGGAAGCTTGTCTTCAGGTGTTGCGAGCATCAATCATAAAATCAAAACCAAGAGGCGAAAAAAACACCCTCCACGAAGACAGGGAGAACAAAGGACACCTTCTGGGGATGGAATTCAGAGAAAAACGGGGGAAAATGAACAACGCTTTAAATGAAATCATTTAGACCCACGTTTCAATAATGAAATCTGATCATGTAAATTCTACATTCTGTTGAAATCTCCTGCAGTAGAAATGAAAGTACATATAGCCCCGTAATGTTTCACTGGGCTCCCTGTGAAGCCAGTGCTTAGCTGGCTTCTCTCACGGCTACACCGGCCCGTCCCTGCCAGCATCTATTATACAGCGGCTCCCTCACGGCTCCCACTGACACACCCTCTTCCAGATCCCATGGCGGCCCTGCTCGGCCACCCACGTACCTTCATCAGGAGCAGACAGTTTGCCATGGAGTACATCACCCGGCCCAGACGTGACCTCCACAACCGGACAGAGGCTGCAAGGTAAGAGCAGCCTGTAAGTGCACAAATACATTTGAGGTTTTTTCTAGCCATCAATTATTGGGTCCTGTGGATTCTAATTTAACTTTAAAAGATCCCTCTTGCTAATACCACTGGATTTCGGCATGGAATGCTGAATATGCTGCAGGCTGCACTGAGGCAGAAAATACAGCACTCGTGCTGGGACCAGAGGTGTCTTTGGGAAGAGACCCTCGGCATCAGGAGAACCAGGAGGGCGGCTGCTCAGCATCAGCCCAGACACGAAGCCAAACGGTCTGACCGGAAGCCCCGTTTCCAAAGCCAGAACCCTGAGAAAAGGAGCGGAGCTGACAGAAACGACGACATTGTCTGTAGCTCGACAAGGCCAGGAGGGCCACTGGCCAGGGTGGCTGCCAGCCTCTTACAGTTGACCTATGGGAGGCCACCTGGAGGCCCTACCCGTGCCCAGCCACAAGGCCTCCCCTGCCTCCCGGCCATGGGCTGGTGCAGGTGCCAGTTCTCCCGAGGAGTGCCACACCCTGGTCCAGAACTCAAGTGGCTGGCACATTTCTCTGGGGACTTGGCACTCCCCTGCAGCCAGCTTCCTTCCCTAGCACCCACTGCCTCACGGTGGCTGACCGCGACCCTGAGCCTGGCCCGTCCCTCCCTGCTCTCCCCTGCATATTCGTTAGTTAGCAGCCATCCCTCCACTGATTTCAAACCTTCAGGGCCCATCTCTTCTAGAAGTTTCCAAACTGGCTTTGTGGACTTGCTGGGGTCTGCAAAGGCCCCTGGGAGGAGGGCGGGCTGACCAATAGCACCTGTTTATTACTGGGATGGCCAGGGGGAAGGCGCAGGTTGAGGACTGAGCTCATCTGAAATGAGTATGTTATCGACAGGCAAGCTGAGGTCCAGAGAGGACAGGGACGTTTCCATCTGACCCCCGTCCAGTGCTCCTTGCGCCTGTACTGTGCCCACTTCCTCTAAGAAAAGTCCACACCCCAACTGTGAAGTGCCAAGATGCCACCCTGGGCAGCACCAGTGCCTGGGAGCGCTCCCAGCCTCCCTCATTGCTGGGCACTGGGAGCCGTGTGTCCCCGGCTGCCTCTGAGGCTGTGATTTAGGAGGCTGAAGCTGACCTTCCTCCCGCAGCTGGCACCACCTGTCCACAGTGAGATAACAATCACCTAGAAATGATGTGTATTCACGGTGTGCTTCAGGAGAACACACAGAAACTTAATTGCTAGAATTAAAAACTTAACTCTCTTTGCCTTTCAGCAATTAAAAACACATTAGCTGCTTATATTCCCCTTGTACCATTATTTTTGTGAAAAGAAATTCTGAATATCTTCTCTTAATGGAGGTAAAATATGGATTATCTCAATGAATTGCATATTTATTCTGATGATCTTTGCAGTTTCTTTTCCTGCTTTAAATCCTCCCCTACCCTCCTTAGAAATGCTCATGGTGTAACCTTTTGTTCGATTTCCAGGAACAGCCTTCTGCTCTCTGATAACTACATGCTCATTCCCACCAAAGCGGGAGCCCAACAAGGGGTAACATGACTGGGTGCCAAGAATGCTGGATGGGACATCCAGGAGCAGATGGCGACGTCTCTCCTTCAGACCTTGTTACTCTGCTTTCAATTAAATTACTGAAAAGAGAGTGCACAAGTGCACACACAAGCACACACCACACCCACACCACATGCCACAACATGCACATTCAACGTACACCCACCACATACACACCTCACACATGTTCAGCTCACACCAGCCAGCAGTTCCCCAGAAACCCCAGCACACCTGCAGAAACGCAGACCACCCGGTCCCGACTTGGGCTGCACACCGAGTAGGACAGAAGCTATGGGAAGGAGGAGACGACCAGGCAACCAGGCCTGTCGGGAGACGCTGCCACAAGCAGTGAGGGAGTGAGGCTCGGCGGGGCTGCCCGGGAGGGAGCACTCAGGCCGGGTTTCCAACCGTGATCGGAAGCTCGCTCCTGGCTAACGCACTCCCCGAGACGCAGCTGGCATGGCCTCACTGTGCGGATCGGCCCGTGTCAGGCCTCCCTGCGCGGATGGGCCCATATCACGGCCTCACTGTGCGGATCGGCCCGTGTCAGGCCTCACTGTGCGGATCGGCTCGTGTCAGGCCTCACTGTGTGGATCGGCCCGTGTCATGGCCTCACTGTGCGGATCGGCCCGTGTCATGGCCTCACTGTGCGGATGGGCTCATGCCAACCCACCCAGTACCCCAGGGGTTTTCCAATGCCTCAGGGAACCGCCCAGCCCCCTCAGCCTGCCCCCAGGCTCTGGGCAGCGCCCATCTTCCACTCCTGCTCCTTCTGAAGCACCCTCCCGAGCCTCTGTCCCTGACGCGGAGGCCTCTCTGGGCCCCTTCAGTTGGGCTGGGCTCCTCCTCACACCCACTCAGACCACCACTCGGCGTGCCAGGTTCCGGGCCGTGTGCTTCTGTGAAGGCGTCTTCTCCCCGTGTGCAGGGCTCGGGTCTGAGGCTGCACGCTGCATCCGCAGCATCACCCAGTGATGTGCCTGGCTTTCCCAAGAAAGGGGTGAGTAGCAAATGCACGAAGGGATGTGTGCAGTGCTGACTACGAAAAGGAAAGGACAAGAGGAAGCGAGAGGCTTTGGACTCAGTCTCTCAATGACGTCCGAGAAGCATCTAGTCAGCAAAGTCCGGCCGACCCACCTTGTCTGCCCTCCTGAGTCACGCTGCTCATGCCCCCGTCTTCTGCTAAGCCTTGCTCCAAATTGGCCAGGATCTGCAATCATTCCAAATGAGAAGGACAAAATCATGGGAACTAATTTTTGTCTAAGACTTTGTTATAATATATTCTCAGTACAGCAAATTTCTCTGGATGAAAACAATTTGTCAAGGGATGTTCACACACATTTAAAAAAATATTAAAACATTTGATATTTTATTTTAAATTGCAACTTCATTTTAGATTCAGGCGGTATGTGTGCAGGTTACCTGGGCTTACTGGGTGATGCTGAGGTTGGGGGTATGATTGAAGCCATCACCCAGGTAGTCAGCGTGGGACCCAACAGGTCGTTTTTCAGCCGTTCCTCCCATCCCACCCTCCCCCGACTGGTAGTCACTGTGTCTATTTTTGGCTTCTGTAGGTCCATGTGAATCCAATGTTTACCTCCTACTTATAAGTGAAAACATTCACTATTTGGTTTTCTGTTTCTGTGTTAATTCACTTAGGATAATGGCCTCCAGCTGCATCCACGTTGCTACAAAGGACATGATTTGGTTCTTTTTTTATGACTGTGTAGTATTCCACGGTGTATGTGCACCGTCTTTTCCTTACCCAGTTCACCCACAGGGACACACTGTAAACATCGCCAGTCCCTATGGCGTGGGGTGACAATGAACGGGCAGGGACTCTGCTCCCCGCTGATGGTGAAAGTGGTGTTTATGATGTTCTTGAAGTATCTGCAGACATCATACATAGGGAGTATGTTTTTTAAGAAAAGCATCAACCCTGTAATCCCAACACTTTGGGAGGCCGAGGCAGGCGGATCACTTGAGACCAGCTTGGGCAACATGGCAAAACCCCACCTCTACAAAAATACAAAAAATTAGCTGGGCATGGTGGTGAGCACCTGTGGTTCCAGCTACCTGGGAGGCTGAGGTGGGAGGATCACTTCAGCCTGGGAGGTCAAGGCTTCAAGGCCGCAGGGACCAGTGACTGCACCACTGCGCTCCGGCCTGGGTGACAGAGTGAGACCCTCTCTTTAAAAAAAAGCATCGAGTATGTCACATGAGAGTGGTGATGACCTTCTGTGAAAATGTCAGTCTCATTCCCACAGGGCACTGTGCTAGTGGCCTTTTTAATGTACCAAATACGTTTTATGCAACACCAGGTCACTTTCCACAGTTTTTATTGCTTGGTTTGTAACTTTTGGCCACTTCTTTTGTGTTTTGTTTTCTCTGAAAGCAAAGCTGCTGTTGCTGCTGTGATCTGGGTAGAGAATTTAGATCATCTTGCCAGTTAACACTCCCCACATGACCCGCCCCAGGAGGTGAGGATTTCCGTGTGTCCGACTCCCTGGTCTACACACACTGAGGACGAAGGCGGCCTCTCCTCACCCGCAGGGGCCGTTACTTAACACAAACTGGAGAACAGCTTGCTGTCAACACCAAGGATTTTTCCTCTTAACCGTTATCTTGGGCTACCTCGATGACTCAGAGGACAACGTGGGGTTCAAAATGGTAACCTTGAAAAGAATCTAGCCAGTTTAAACTAGGGAAACAACATTCTTCAGTGAATCTGTCTTCTACGGAATGATTATAACAACAGAAACTGACAAAAATGGAAGGCTTGGTGTTCCCATGAAATTAACTTCCCTCACCCCTTGTACACAGTTGGTGGGAATGCAAATCAGTGCAACCACTACGGAGAACAGTCTGAGGTTTCTACAAAAAAACAAAAAATAGAGCTACCATACAACCCAGCAATGCACGCCTGGATACACACCCCAAAGAAAAGAAAGGAAATCCGTCTATCAGAGATCTCTGCACAGCCGTGTGCGCTGCAGCACTGTTCGCAACAGCCGAGACTTGGGAGCAGCCTAAGTGTCCATCAGCAGACGACGGGAGAAAGGACTTGCTACATACACACGATGGAGTACGACTCGGCCATAAAAAAGAATGGGATCCTGTCATTTACAACAGCACAGATGGAACTGGAGGTCACTGTGTAAGTGACGTACGCCAGGCACAGAAAGACAAACGTTGTATGTTCTCACTTATCTGTGGGAGCTAAACATTAAACAACGGAACTCATGGAGATGTAGAGCAGAAGGATGGTTACCAGAGGCTGGGAACAGTAGTGGGGGATGGAGTGGGGATGGTAACGGGTACAAAACAAAAATTAGAATGAATAAGACCTAGTATTTGCTAGTACAAGGGTGACTATAGTGTACATTAAAAAAATAACTGAGGGAGTATAATTGGCTTGTTGCAACACAAAGGATCAATGCTTGAGGGGATGGATACTCCATTTACCCGATGTGATTATTACGCATTGCCTGCCTGTATCAAAGTATCTCCTATAACCCATAAACACCTACTATGTATCCACAAAAATTAAAATTTACTATAAAAAGGAAACTGACTTCCCTCAGGCTGGCACAGAGGGAGCACAGGAAGAAAGAGGAGCGGCACACCCATCACAGAGGCAAAGCCACTGCCTCAGCCAGACCTGGCAGCGCCCTGGTCAGTGGAGCCTTGAACACGCCCACTGGTGGTCCCCGGGTTGTGACGCACCAGGTCAGTGGACTCCTGCGCTTGTTCTGTGACTCCCCACACTGTGGGGGCTCTACGGGCCTGGGTGACCTCTCCACGTGGTGGGGGCTTTACGGGCCTGGGCAAACCCTCCACGCGGCGAGGTCTCTGTGGGCCTGGGCAATCTCTCCATGCCATGGGTGATCTCTCTACGTGCTGAGTGGAGAAGAAAACTCTGCAGAAACACCGCAGAACTTTGTAGTGAGTATGCAAGGCCTGAGAGAAGACCCGCACCACACGGCCATGGTGGTCTCAGCACAAGCTGCTGGGGCTGACGCTCCCTGTGGACTGTCATGGCTAATGAGGGGAGAAGGGGGAATGAGGTCCTTCAGAAGGGCAGCAGGAAGAGAAAGGTCTAGAAAGAAGGAAAAAGAGTTTCCCACCCCAGTGATGCATAAATGCAGGCAGAAACAGAAGCTCCATTGTAGTAGAGGTATCAAAAGCAGAGCACGTGAGTGACGGGCGCGCCACCTGCAGCAGCTGCTTCAGCCCAGACCCATCTACCCAGCTGGGAAGGCGCAGGGGTAGGAGATGGAGACACCAGGCAGGCTACACCCCTCCAGACCCACCCACCCAGCTGGGAAGGTGCAGGGGTAGGAGATGGAGACACCAGGCAGGCTACACCCCCCCTCTGCAAAAAGCACTCTCCTGGCTGGGGCGGAGGGACGCACACAACGATGCCAAGTGCCTGCAGGTATCTGGGTCACTGAGGTGCTTCAGCCCGAGAAAGGGACAGCTGGAGAAGGCACCTATTGTTGACACGAGTATAGGCACATCAGACACAACCCTCTGACCCTCGGTGACTATTGTTTCATTTGTAGGGTGTGTCATTTAATGTCAATTAATAGGTCCCAGTGTGATGCAGAAGAGCATCCATGAGTGAACGGAACAGAAACAGCAGTTCACAGTTGGTAGCTTTTGTTGCTGTCTATCTAGAGACAGTTGTCTGGCTTTATAAAGTAACAGTACATTGATTTACAAAAGGTTATTTCTATAAAGGAAAGTGACAGACACGTTCTCAATCCAAAGCCTGAATTATTTAAGAAATGCAGTTATTGCAAAAAAAGCCCGACAGTGTGTCGTTTGCAAATGTGGTGCGGCTGGAATTTCCTCCTTGGTTCCTTTTGCCCCAGACGAAAGGACCAGACTCCAGGGTCTATGTGAGAGACCAATCAGCAGTCCTGTGTTTGTGTCCCAGAAGAATAAAGGCCCAGCACGCCACACCTGGTTCATTTTGGAAGAGGCTGTGAGGAGTAGGGGCATGATTTGAAGCACATGTGCCGAATCACTGCACTCACACCCTCCCTGCTGGAAGCCGCTGAGGGCCCAGGTGAGGGCATAGGAGGAAGAGGACAGAGATGAGGCAACAGTGCAGGTGCTTCAGGAAGATGCACAGGGCAGGAAGCGACCGACTGCGGGGGCAGGACTGTGGAGGGGAGAGTGACCACAGGGGCTGAGGGGCAGAAAGGGCTGGGTGTTGGAGGCACTTTTCTGCACATTCCCCGGGAGCTGCTCCCAGTGGGTTGAAGCTGGGTCAGGAGCTCAGTGGAGCTGTCTGGTCAGGCGCCGGCAGTGTGGGCGGTGCTTAGCGCCTGCTGGGAAGTACCAGGGACGATGTCGTTTACAGATGGGGGCGCAGGATGGTTTTTAAGCACAAACAGTATTCTGTTTGATTTCACAAAAATAAACCTGTGGAGGAGGCAGCATCGTGCCCATTTGCAGGGGCCCTTCACGCTTTCCACACACAGAGCAAAGTGCTGCAGTGACGAGAACAGGGACGTTCGGTGCCAGAAGGCGTGGGTTCAAGTTCAGGCTGACTTTCACTGTACCTTCTCTGAATTCCTATTTCCTTAGCTTCCAATTTTTTCACATGCCTGTTTTACAAATCACAGAACTCCAATGAGAATGTGCTTGAAGCATTTTGTAAGCTTTAAAAATGCTGAATGGATATTAACTACAAATAAAAGGAGAAGCAACCAGAAATTAAACAATCCCACTGCCTTGGATTTTCCCTGTGGTTTCTCTTTCACCACCATCCCTGTACTAAACTGTGAAAGGTTTCGATATGTGGGATCGGGGAGCAATGAAATTAATGCTGCACTGACTATTAAATATTAAGTGGGTCTTTGAACATCCAGGAGCTTCCACAGCTCCGAGGTTTGGCTGCTGGGCAGTTTCAAGGTGCCTGGAGGTTGAAGGGAGGTCCTCTCGGAGCCCATGGGCCTCCCAGTACGAGCCGCATGCTGGCAGGGTGAAGTGCAGTCCACAAACACCAGGACGGCCTGGGGTGGAGGCAGGTGAGCCTGTCCTGCAGGGCCAGGAGAGGCCTGTGCATCCTGAAGTGGAACAGACCCAGCTGACTGGCCGCGGGGTGGCAGTTTAAACGCGGCCATGCATTCCTGAGCACTCCTCAAAAGGCAGTCTCTTTCCCATCCCTCGCGTGTGGGCTGGACTTAGTGACTTGTCCAACAAACAGAACCCGGTGGAGGGGACATGGAGACCTCTGAGATCCGGCCATGCAAGGCACTGTGGCTTCCTCCTCCTCCTCCCTCCCTCTCTGCAGGGAGCCAGTGGCTATGCTGTGAGATGCATGAGAAGCCCTACAGAAAGAACCATGAGGCCAGGAACCCAGCCTCTCACCCATAGCAGCAGAACTTGGCAGGTGTATGACAGAGCCTCCAGGAGCCCAGTTCTCCAGTCCCAGCTGAGCCCTCAGGTGAGACAGCGCGGTCAGCATCCTAACTGCAACCTCAGGACAGACCTGAGCCATTGCGACCCAGAAGCTGTGCTGGACTCAAGACCCACAGAAATAGTGAGGTCATACATCCCTGTGGTTTTAGCCCATAGAGTTGCAGATAATCTGTTAGGCAGCATCTGATGGCTAACACACAGGTCAGTCGACGTTACCCTGCACCTTTAACTGAAGCCTTTGCTGGGGAATAGCGCATTGAGGCCATTCTACTGAAACACGCTGGAGGTTTAGCTTTAATTTGAAAATTCTAGGCTGGACATGGTGGCTCACGCTTATAGTCAGTCGTAGCACTTTGGGAAGCTGAGGTGGGAGAACTGCTTGGGTCCAGGAGTTCAAGACCAGGCTGGGCAACATAGTGAGACCCTATCTCTACAAAAAGTTTAAAAATTAGCCAGGCAAGGTGGTGCATGCCTGTAGTCCCAGCTACTCAGGAGGGCAAGGTAGAAGAATTGCTTGAACCAGGGAGGTCAAGGCTGCAGTGAGCCATGTTCATGCCACTGTACTCCAGTCTGGGTGACAGAACAAGACCCCCTGTCTCAAAAAAAAAAAAAAAAAGGAAAATTCTGAACTGGGTTCTTCATTGGGTATCTTAGCATGAGCTCATCTCTGAAAGCGACTGTAATCATGAGAAGATGCTGCTTGGAAATGCGTGGAAGAGGAGTTCGGAGAAAATAACACATCAAACAGCTGTGTGGCTGGAGACGATTCTAGACTCGGACTGTTCTGTGCATAGTGTGGAGGGGCTGCTGCCAGCCCCACCACGGGGGATACTGCTCTGGGCATGTCGTGGGCGGTCCAGGGATGAACAGGCTTCAGGCTAACAAGGTGGGGAACCATCAACACCTGCCCACGGTACGGGAGGGAAGACCAATTATTCAAAATTAAAAACCTGCTTGTGTTTTGTCCCAAGAATGAAGAAAATTATATGCCTCGAATGAATATCCCAGCTGCTTGACTCCATATATAACCACCACCACTTGATCTCAAGCAGTATTTAAAAAGGCAATCTGTAACCTATTCATATTTAAAGAGACCCAAATCTGTGTTCTCATCCTATGCCGTTATCCAGGAGGTGGTGAAGCAGGTTTTCCGGCTGGGTCACGGACACCTTCAGTGTGGAAAGTGCTGTCTGCAGGGGGCCTTGAGGAAGGAGCCTTTGTGCCTGTCCCTTTGGCAGCTGTCACGGGTCGTGGGTGAGCACGGGATAGGTTCAGGGAACTGGTTTTATTCCCACGGCATCTAGTGTACGAACTACTGGGAAGCTGACACTAAGCCAAGGACCTGAGAACTTACTAAGTGGACCCTTTTGAGTGGAGACTAAAGGTTGGAGCAGGTCTGTGCTGGACAGCCTTAGACTCTGGGAAGTCCTGAGACCTTCCAGTCCCACCACAGCTTCCCAGGGGACCTCTTCAAAGTGAAAGAGGTTTCTTGGAGCTGCTCCAAAGGTCTCAAAGAATCATGAAACACCGACCACGTGCCAGGCATCATGCGGGGTCACTTACGTGTGCCCCCTTGCCACCCTGGGGGGATCAGCCATGTTCCTCATTTGCACAAAGGAGGCCAAGGCAGACACAGGCTGGACAACTGGTCATGCGGCCGGCACTTCAGAGTGGACCTGGAAGTTTCCAGACTGTCAGCCTGACTCCAAAGCCACTCTCACAACCACTGCTTTTGGGACAGTGTCCTCTGGGCCCCTCACACCTTGAAAATGCACTTTCTTCTTTCTATTCAGATCACAGATTGACAGAACATATAGTGCCAAGAAAAGCAAGGCAAAGAATGCACAATTTAAGAATCGTCTTACATCAAGGCCTCTTCTCTGGACTATCATGCTCGCTTCAGGACTGGGTCACTGGCGAGTGCTATGGCCTTCGAGTTCACATTTGGTGCATCTGGTTTTGAATCGCATTGCCATGGCTGGGAGGCAGGGCTGGGCATTCCTAAGTCCATGTCCCGGGACTGGCCATGATGAACTCTAGAGGTTTCTGAAGGTGTGAATTTCCACTGCCAGCTGGGTCAAGACATTCCTCTGGAAAGCCCTGATGCCCAGCGCTGCTCCGCTCCGTTTCTCCTGCTTGCACATTCTGAGCACACACGGGGTTCCAGGAGCATGGGCTTCAATGGAAAAGAGCAGGGACGTGGCCTCGATGGACGGCCATCCTCACTCGGCCTTTCCTTTCTTCTCCCCACCTGCCAATCATTCCCATCTCATCTGATTTAGCCATAATCAATTTGTTCTCTGCGGGAGGAGCAGAAAAGCAGGGCAACCAAGCCCTCTGGTCAGGCACGGTGATGGCAGCAACCAGCTGCTGTCGGTGTGCGGGTGGCCAGACCCTGAGCGCCCGCCCTGACAGTGTTAGACGCCAGCCACGCCTGCTCTCGCTTATGTTTCTAACTTTGCTTACAAATAAGACAGCAAAACCGAAGATGTCCATCTGTCAAAAACCCCTTTTAGACAAGATATTAACTCTTCCTACAAACAAAGCTCTCACTACCATATTAGCAACTATCAATAGAGAAGCAAAAGCTACATCGACATTGTTGAATACGTTTCTTTTCCAGAGTGCACGAAAATGCACCTTATCCCCGGCCTCCTCCAGCTGGGAGTGAGTCTGTAAAGAAGCACTTCTATGAACGTGGAACTCTCAGCCAAGCTGAGCTGGAGAATCTGGAGGCTGCGGAACTGCAGGGAAGGATGGAGCTGAACTCAAGACTGCGGGCGGATGCAGGTCAGTGACGAATGCAACTACAATCGAACTGTACATCATTCTGTATGGATTATGTCTACTTATGCAAATGGCTTGCAGAAATGTGTTTCCTTGGCTCTTTCCCAAATAGTCTGTGAAGCTCTCTCGAGTGGAGACCAAGAGGGAGACAGCCTGCAGGGCGCGTGGGAGGAGCAGGGTCAGAGGATGGCGGCATTGATTTTTCCAAGCCACGGTAGCATAGGAAAATTATTTTAAATCGTGGTATATTTTCTTCTTCACTGATGCAATCACATTTGCACCAAACATTTACTAATTCACTCAGTGGCTCAAAGACAACAGATAAAACGAAGTACCCTGAACTCATTTATAAAGATTCTAAGTGATGTCCTACTAAAACTGGGCACCACATAGAAATTCTCAACACTGTTCTCATCTGAAACACACATGCTGAACACAGACTCGAATCAGTCTTTGGTGAATCTTCAACACAGGAGAAGTCGGCCCCCTGAAAATCCGTGGGGGTTCAGCTTCCCGCTCCGCTCGCTCCCTTACCAGGAGCCTCGGCCCAGAGCGTGCTCCCCGCACCCCTCTGCCCTCGCGGACTGGCTGTTCTCTGGGCTTCCTTTATTTTCGCTCCTGCCCCATGGTCTTCATTCTTTCAACAGCAAAAGGTCTTACATGATAAAATGAATACATGCGTTGAGTGAGACGTGGATAAGAAAAGAGGAATTAAACGGCCTTTCATCACATCGTTTATGCCACTAACACACTGGGGCATTCTTCCTCCAATAAGTATCACCGATTTCATCACGGTCACATTGTAATTATAGTTCTGGCTTTGAAATGAACGTGATGTCATGAGCAGTTCCCCACATGAGGCCACACACACTCGACAGCCGGCACCCCGACCAGCCTCTTCCTTTGCTACTTCGGCAGCTACTGCGTCTCAAACCATGCGACTCTCGTGAGCGCAGCCCGCAGGTGACTGGGGTGGGTCTGTTCTGGCCTCTCCCCTGAGAGCTGAATGTCAAGCTCAACCTGCATGAGGCCTGGTCTGAGTGACCGGGGGCAGGCACTGCACTGCCGGTCACTCTGGCTGCTCCCGAGCCCTCCTGCACCTCACTCTGCCGTCACCTAGGGCGGCTTCTTTTCCTGTGGGAAATCACGCTGGGAACTGAACCTGAGAAGACTTGACTTCTGCTGGAGTGGCAGTTACCAGACAGCAGGGCTCAGCACACATCTGTACAAATGGCAGCACGTTCACTTTCTGAGCAACCTGAATGCTCTGCGCTGACTTGATCACTATGGGATGAAAACCTTCCGCCACCCTCGCTTGGTTCTTGCGCTACTGTTTACCCCCTTCTGAAGCATTTGATTCTACAGTCATTCCTGACTTCCAGCCTGGAAAAACTACGTTGAAGATCAACAACAGATGCCATGCAAGCAGTGAAAACAAATGGGACAGAGTTCTTTGGGGAATATGAACCAAATACCTGCTTTCTTTCTAGAAACAACTATCTCGTTTTGTAGAACATCCTTGAATTAAGCATCTCAGATCAGTGTCAAGGCTCTGGGCCAGTCAACAGCCACCGACTGCAGCCCCAGCACTGGCCTCCGCCTGCTCAAGCGCCCCCAGAAGACCTGAGAGGAGGGGCCATCCAGGACTCCAGGGCTCGGCCTGGGTATGGCCGGCTCAGGAGTGGTCACTGGAAATTCTCATGCAGAATGGCGGCGGTGGCTTCCCACGCAGCTTCCCTTAGCAGCCTGAGGTGGAGCTGAAGACCAGGGCCAGAGGCGCAGACCAAGGAGGGTAAGCTGAGGGAGGAGGAGCTAATGGAAAATGGCACCAAAGGAAATAATGTTTAACATTCTAGACTCATTTCTTTTCACTCTGCTTGACTCTCCTCACCACTGGAAGAGTTCACAGTTCCCTGAACCGACTGAGAACAATTTTTGGCAGGAGCAAGTGCAGTCGGGATTGCTAAAATTTCTGGAACTGTTCAAGTGACGCTTAACCCCAAACTTTAGAGCCCCTGCTTTACAAGGCAGCAGAGAAAAGTCTGTATTTGGAGGAAAAAACCCCAATCCTGATGGTCTAATTCACAGAGAACCGCAGACTGGTGGTCAAGGGCGAGGCTTCTGGAGCTGTGTGGTGGGGCTCAGCCAGGCTCTCTCACTGCCTCACTGCAGTTGTCTGGTGGATACTTCACCTCCCTAAGGCCACCTTCCTCATCTGGGAACCGAGGATAGTAAAGTCACCTGCAGCTGCTGTGGGCATTAGTAGGTAATCAACATGATGCATTCAGCACACATCCGTGCAGCGTTAGCACGTGACAGCACCTCAGTGCTGGGACACACAGTGCGTGTCCCAAGCAGAGCTGTGTGTGTGCGCGTGGTTTGGGGCAGGTGTGGTGAATGCTTTAAACAAGGCACAGAGCAGTCCAAACAGGGAGCGGTCTCGCTGACACATCCTTAGTTTAAGACTTCCTGAGGATTTCCTGGAGTTGCGAAGGTCTGGGAAAATCAGAACAGTCATGCTGGAGAACCCTGGAGAGTCTCTGGTCTGACCTCTCTCTTTACTCACCGGTGGAGAGCAGAGAGGATCGAAGGCCACACCAAGCTGTTCACTTTAATCCACCAAATCAACACTGGCAGAACAGTGGTGGGCTGGCTTTTAGTATTTTCAGATTTTTGCACTACGGTAGAGTTTGGACATTCATCCCCTCCAACCCTCATGTTGAAATGTGAGCCCCAGTGTTGGAGGTGGGGCCTGGTGGGAGGTGTCTGTGTCCTGGGGGTGGAACCCTCATGGGTGGCTTGGTACCCTCCCTATGGCAATGAATGAGTTCTGGCTCCATTAGTTACTTTGGGATCTGATTGTTAAAAAAAACTCTGGTGCCTCCCTCGTCCCCCTCCTCTTCACTTGTCACTCTCGTTCTCACTGTGTGACATACTTGCTTCCCCTTTGCTTTCTACTAGGATTAAAAGCTTCCTGGCCAGGTGCAGTGGCTCATGCCTGTAATCCCAGCACTTTGGGAGGCCGAGGCAGGTGGATCATTTGAGGTCAGGAGTTTGAGGCCAGCCTGGCCAACATGGTTAAGCCCTGTCTCTACTAAAAATACAAAAATTAGCCAGGTGTGGTGGTGGGTGCCTGTAATCCTAGCTACTCAGGAGGTGAGGCAGGAGAACTGCTTGAACCTGGGAGGTGGAGGTTGCAGTGACCCAATAGCGTCACTGCACTCCAGCCTGGGTGACAGAACGAGACTCCGTTTCAAAAAAAAAAGCTTCCTGAGGCCTCACCAGAAGCAGATGCTGACACTGTGCTTCTTGTACGGCCTGCAGAAGTGTGAGCCAAAATAAACCTTTTCTTTATAAATGACTCACCCTCAGGTATTCCTTTACGGCAATGCCAAATGGACTAAGACACACTTCTTGAGTAAAGAAATTGGAGCATGAACACAAACTGTCCCTGTTTAAATTCTGGATGATCATGATGTATTGGTGATGGCTGCAAACCTAAAAGGAACAGGTGAAACAAGCATCGTCTACCAAACTGTAAACTCACTGAGGGCAAGGCTGTGTTCTGTTCAGTCCCCAACTGCCAGCGTGCAGCACTCAGTAGGTGCTGAATGGACATTTGCTGCATGAACAAATGAACAAGCTTCAGTTCAACACTGAACCAGTCACAGAAGGGTTAAGAATGCCCACATGCTGCCATGAGCCCCTAATGTGCAAGGAAGAGAGCGAGGAAGTTGGCGACGGTGCTTCTTCTCCTGCCAAAGGTGGCGGAGAGGCAAGGCTGACTGCATGGTCCCACCCTGGGTCTTTCTCTCGTGGTCCAGGCATCCACCAGCTGTGCCACAGCGCAGCTTTCTCTCTCAAGAGGGTGTCAAATTTTAAGTCAGCACATAAAGGAACACATAGTAATTACATATTGAAATTAACCATGAAAATCCTTTAAGGTGAAGACCAACACACATCTTTTCATAAATCCAACTGCTTGTTTTTCTTCCAGGATTAGAACAAACTGCGATTTCCTCAATTAAGTACCACAAGGAATGCTGGCTTATATTTGGATCATGCCATAGAAAAAATATGTATCTGTAAACATGAGAGATGCCTGACGTGTGGTGATGTATTCACACGCTGAGAGGCAGGTGGAACGGCAGACTAGCGGAGGGAACGAGAAGCATGAGTGGCTCTCTCACTGACGGTGGCCCCACGCCCAGTCAGCCTGAGAGAAATGTTCCTAGGAGGTGACTGCACTGATCCTTCTGGTTTCTCCCCAACCCCTCAATGCGTAGCTGTCAACTGCTGTTGCCTGGAAGCCCCCGCAAGAGTCTCAGGAGGGCCCAGCCAGCAGAGCACAGGCTCGAGCCCATCTCAGGCATCAGTCAGGGGGAAGCACAGGGGTCTTCTGAGCAGATGTCAGTTGACCCCGGACAGCACTGTCCTTCCTTGGAGCAGAAATGCTGGTGCAGGGTGAAGAGAGGACTCTTGGTCCTACTCTCTTCAAACGGGACACATTACAGTGACGGAGGCAGGCGAGTGATGATGAGCATGGACTCTAGAGCCAGACGACTTGGGTTCAACTCATGTGATCCTAAGTTGGCTAACCTCTCCATGCCTCAGTCTCCCCATCTGTAAACTGGGATAATAACATCTCCTTCATAGGGTTGTGATAAGGATTAAATGAGCTAACGTTGGAACTCAGAGCAGTGGCTGGCTCATAATGAATGCGACAAAGGAGTCTGTCGGGTGGAGTGGGTGCAGGTGCCTGGAGCAGCGGTGTGGGAAGCTCCTGCTCTCTGCTCCACTGTCCCTGCTGCTTCACAGCTAGTGCTAAGTGGCTCCCCTGATCGCTACACTGTAGTATACAGTTTTTTTTTTCTTTTTTGAGACAGAGTCTTGCTCTGTTGCCCAGACTGGAGTGCAGTGGCTTGATCTCGGCTTACTGCAACCTCAGCCTCCTGGGTTTAAGCGATTCTCATGCCTCAGCCTCCCGAGTAGCTGGGATTACAGGCATGAGTCCCTGCACCCAGGCTGTAGTATGCATTTAAGAAGCATAATACTGAAATAGGAGATACTTTAGGACCAGGAAAGCTGACTTGCAAAACTACTTCAACTAACTTGGCTTTTCCATCCACAATCACCCTATGGCCCAGGATTTTCTCTCTCAATACTATAAAGATTTCCTACAACGTGACATGGAGGATAATGAAAAATTCGTGTACAGTTTAGAAAGTCACTGATTTAGAATTTCCCAATTTCAAGTTATGTGCTTCCGATTTCTGTAAATAAAATTAAACCCCGTTTTAAGATTCAAGAAAAGTGTTGAAATGTAAAACAGCTGGTAACATGATTCTCCATCAACAATTTCTATACTATATATATAGTATAAAAAGCAAACCATCTTTTTAATCTTGTAAGTTATGGTATTAAAAAAATGGAAGTGGGTGCAAAGCCCAGGGCAATGAGGTGCCTAGAAATGCCTGATTTTCTCCACAGACAAGGAGGGCCCCTTCCTTCCTCGCTAGGAACACTGACAACACCACCGTTTTGGAACTCCACAAAACTTCCATCACAACAGCTGGGAAGTGAAAGGGGGAATTCGACAAGAATCATCTTCGTTTTTCCAAAAATCATACTATGCTGCTGCTCCTAAAAACTGCTTGTTGTTGTAGTTTTCAAAGTACTTCCGCACACCTTATGTCATTGAACCTACACAGGAGCACTGTGACGTGGGTAGAAAGGCAGGATCGTTCCTAATCTGAGATGAATGATCTCTAACTGCCTGTAGACAGCAAAGTCTCTGAGTCCCACGTTTCTTCCCAATGTCAGTGAGTGTAATAATGTGCTGCTTTGGTGGCTCCCACATTATCTGTGACTTCACAACCGAGAATGAGTCCAAAAACACTCTGACTCTGCCTTTGCAGCCAGGGTCATGAGTGACAGTTGCCACAATGCGGTACCACTTACTTTGATGTGAAAGCTCAAACCATGATCGCTTTCAGCACTGCTCCGGCACCACCTCTGTCTGCACATGGCAGGTGCGTGTGAGCACTTGCGGGACACAGGAGTGGCCTGGCACACTGACCTTGACGTTTTAGCCGGCAGCCTTGGCAAGAAAGACGTCTCTGCCTTTTGGCTTCTCACAGTACCAGGCAGTAAGAATTACAGGACTTCAGCTCTGCTAGAAACTCTGACCATCCCTAAAAAATATTTCAGCAAGAGCCATGACTACCAGGCCACACACACTGGGTCACCTAGCCTTCTGAAGGCAGAAGCAGCGATGGTGCAGGGGGCAGGATGGGCAGGGAACACCCCAGGCACGTCCTGTGGGGAGGGCGTGGAGGGCGTGTTCTCCCCGTGGCGGGGAAAAATGACAGCGCCACCTACCTTGCTGCAGACGGTCTTCACCCTGTGCAGTCTATCCAGCGACTCCTGTGGGTTCCCCAGGTACTGCTGAAGCTCCGCGTGCAAGATGCGCATCGAGAAGGGGACCATGGAGCCTGGAATCCAATCAGCGCTGAGTGAGTTTGTTTGCCATAACTGAGCACGCAATCATACTTGGCACACTTGAAGAAGGCGTCACAGATGTCCCAGCAGAAGTGATGACAGATCCCTTTATTTCTTGTGAAGTATTTAACGGTGTCAGCTATAAAATACATGCTGGTTTTCTCTGTGGAGCTCTATCTATGTATGTCTAGACAATTATCAGAGGAGACAGGTGGATGACACCACGATTTCCATAGCTACACTGCAATCATTTAGAAACGATCCCAAAATGAATAAACAGTAGAGACCACCAACCCCTCCTCCAATAAAAGAAAAACCTGAATGCTCAGATATTCTTTAACATTTTTTTTTTTTTTTGAGACGGAGTCTTGCTCTGTCCCCCAG
>NW_012104432.1:994147-1003506 GCF_000951045.1 Mandrillus leucophaeus | reverse complement strand
GAATGAAGGTTGCTTAGGTTGGGTTCCCCAGAAGGAGACCCTGAAGGGAGAAGCTGTAAGCCAGCCAGTGGTTCTGGCCAGTGGGGAGGGAAACTGAGCACAGGTGCATCTCAGGCCTGGGCCCTGGGAATGGGCCTCCCACTGGATTCCACGTGGCCCTGGAGCCTGCGCTCTGCCTCTGAGCTGTCCCAACAGGAGGCAAGGGAGCTGGACTTGAAAAATCTATCACTCGGAGCTGTCTGGTTACGAGTGTGCTAAGAGGAAGAAGCCCAAGAGAAACCACCTTTATATCATATCACATGTGGCTGCATCATCTCTCAGGGTAAGGTAAACTTATTGTTAATATTGCGTTCTCTTCTAATAGGATTTGGAATTTGATCTGTAGTATATATACTAAGTAGATAACAATCAGCAAAAAATCAAATAGCATGCATTGATTATAAATGAGATAAAGAACAGAGAAATGCCAGCAGAGGGTAATCCCACGTATTCAGCAAAGTGCTTTTCAAAATAGGCCTAAGTGATGAATATTCGGATCTGGAATATAGTCTGAAAGATGGTGAGGAAACACGCGTGTGACTTCTGCAAGCCACTTAACATATTTTGCACATCTCTGTGCCTCAGTGTATCCATCTGTCTATTCCTTAACCATTACTGAGAATGGGCCACGACCACACTGAAATGAGCTTTATGGTTATGGTCTTTAATAAGAAAGGTCCAAAAAGAAGACAATGAAAATTAAGGAACACTATGGAAAATAGTTTTACTGTGATGATAAGCTGGAGAAAAGAAAGATAACAATTATTGAAATTAAAATGTTTAAACTTTCTTTTTTGATGCCACTAAATAATTTCTGTATCTCAAGAGAATGTCTGGCTGAGCTTAAGTTACAACCTGAGTCACTTCGGTTTCCCAGAAATAAACATTTCTAGACCATCAGTATAATGACGCAGGGGACTGGCCTGCAATGCAAGTCATATGTAAGTCACATCACTGTGGAACCGGCCCAACATGGTAAGTTATATGTAAGCCGTGTCACTTCCATCCTTCTGTCTCAAGTAGAGAAGGGGCCAGAATCACTCCTATGTGGCTGATCACTTACCTCAAGGGAGAGAGTATCTCAAGAACCCTTCAAGCTCTATAAGGTAAGCACAGAAACAAACCCCTACTGGAAGTTCTCAAACTCAACTTGGGACTAGATGTTAATACTCCGCTCTCAATTTACAGACTGGCTGTTAATACTCCGATCTCAATTTATAGACTGTTAATACTCGATCTCAATTTACAGACTGGCTGTTAATACTCCGATCTCAATTTATAGACTGTTAATACTCCGATCTCAATGTACAGACTAGCTGTTAATACTCCGATCTCAATTTACAGACTAGCTGTTAATACTCCGATCTCAATGTACAGACTAGCTGTTAATACTCCGATCTCAATTTATAGACTGTTAATACTCCGATCTCAATTTACAGACTGGCTGTTAATACCCCAATCTCAATTTATAGACTAGCTGTTAATACTCCGATCTCAATGTACAGACTAGCTGTTAATACTCCGATCTCAATTTACAGACTAGCTGTTAATACTCCGATCTCAATGTACAGACCAGCTGTTAATACTCCGATCTCAATTTACAGACTGGCTGTTAATACTCCGATCTCAATTTATAGACTGTTAATACTCCGATCTCAATTTACAGACTGGCTGTTAATACTCCAATCTCAATTTATAGACTAGCTGTTAATACTCCGATCTGGAATACAGTTTGGTAGATGGTGAGAAAACAGGCTGTGTGACTCCTGCCACTTCACCTGAGACGGTGGCAGAAAGTTAGCTGCCCCCTACCCTGACAACTGCCCATGGACATGGGGGTGCTTCTGGATGTAAAAGCACATGTGAAAATATTTTGAACAAAGTGAAAATAAAAATACAACATCAAAATTTGTGGGATGCAGCAAAAGCAGTGCTGAGAGGAAGCTTTTTAGCATTAAATGCATATACTAGAAAAGAAAGATCTGAAACCAGCTTCCACCTTTGAAAACTAGAAGGAAAGAAAGAGCAATATAAGCCTAAAGTAAGCAGTAGAGAATAAAATAATAAAAATAAAAATATAATAATAAAAATTAGAGCAGAAATCAGTGAAACTGAAAACAGGAAATCAATAGACAAAATCAACCAAACCAAAAACATATTCTTTGACAAGACCAATAAAACTCTGACAAGACCAATAAGCCTCTCCCCAGGCCAGTCAAAAAAAGAGAAGACATAAACAACTAGTACTAGAAGTGAAGGATTATTACTGTGGATCCTACGGACAGTAAAAGAATAATAAAGGAATATTATGAACAGCTCTATGTCCACACATTTGGTAACTTAGATAGAAAAAGAAAAACCTTTCCAAAAAAGCAAGCCCCAGACCCAGATGGTTTCACTGTGAATTCCACCAAACATTTATGGAAGAAATGATATAAGTTCTCCACAATCTCCTCCCGAAAACAGAAGCAGAGGAATACTTTCTAACTTCTTATATGAGGCTGGCATTACCCTAATACCAAAACCAAAGACGTTACAAGAAAAAAAATATATAGACCAATATGTCTCATGAACATAAATGCAAAAATCTTCAACAAAATTAGCAAACTGAATCGAAGAGAACTGAAGTCAACAAAAAATTAGCAACCAAATCCAACAATGTATAAAAAGAATTATAAACCATGACCAGACAGAATTTATTCCAGGTATGCAAGGGTGATCTAACATTCCAAAATCAGTTAACATAATCTACTACATCAAACAGGCTAAAGAACAAAAATCTTATCCATAGATGTAGAAAAGCATTTAACAAAATCCAGCACCAGCTCATGATAAAAACTCTCAGCAAACAAGGAATAGAGGGAAACTTCTTCAACTTAATAAAGGACATTATAAAACAACTGCAGCTAACAACATACTTAAGAGTGAGAAACTCAGTGATTTCCCCCTAAGATCATGAATAAAGCAACAATGTTCCCTCTCATCTCTTCCACTGAACATTGTACTGGAAGTTCGAGCTAATGCAATGACAAGAAAAGAAAACCAAAGGTACACAGAGTGGGAAGAAGGAAATAAAACTATTTGCTTGCAATGACATAATTATGAAGAAAAATCTCAAAGAACAAAAAAACTTCTAAACTAGTAAGAGTTTAAAAGTCACAGGATACGAGATCAATATGCAAAAGTCAACTGGCTTCCTAGATACTACCAATAAAAGATGGGAATTTGAAATTAAAAACACACTATCATTTCCCATATAAATAAGTGAAATACCCTAGGTATAAAATGGACAAAATAAGCACAAGAGCTGTAGGAAGAAAACTACAAAACTCTGATGAAAAAATTCACAGAACTGAAAAAAATCAAGAGATATTCCACATTCATGGACAGGAAGACAACACTGCTAAAACAACAGTTCTTTACAACTTGACCTACAGATTCGATGCAGCCCCAATCAAAATCCCAGCAAATTATTTCATGGTTATCAACGAAATGACTCTGAAGTTAATATGGAGAAGGAAAACACTCAGAATATCCAACATAACATTAAAGAGAGCAAATCTGGAGGGCTGAGACTACCCACCTTAAGAGCTACTCGAAAGCTACTGTAAAAAGACTGGGTGACTGTGTGGTCCTCGAGAAAGAATGGACAAATAGATCAGTGGCCCCGAGCAGAAAGACAAGAAATTGCTCCTCACAAATATAGTCAGTTTGATCTGTGACAGAGGAATAAAGGAAATGTAATGGAGAAAGAACAGGTTTTTCCAAAAATGGTGCTGGGACAACTGGACGTCCACATGAAAAAAATGAATCTAGACACAGATCTTACATCTTACACAAAAATTAACTCCAATAACAGACCTACATGTAAAGTGCAAAAACTGTAAAACTTTTAGAACAGAACACAGATGAAAATCTAGGTGACCTGGGTTTGTTGATAATCTTTTAGATACAACACCAAAAACATAATCCATGAAAAGAAAAAAATCAGCAAGCTGGACTTTATTAAAATTAAAAACGTATGCTCTGTAAAACGTAGTATTAAAGTAACGAAGAGACAAGTCACAGATAGGAAGAAAATATTTGTAAAACACCTATCTAATAAAGAACTTGTATCCAACATATACAAAGAATTCTTAAAAATCAACAACAGGCCAGGTATGGTGGCTGATGCCTGTAATCCCAGCAGGTGGGGAGGCTGAAGCAAACTGATTGCTTTTTTTGGTTTCTACAAAAAACACAAAAACTAGCCAGGTGTGGTGTGTGCCTAAAGTCCCAGCTACTCCGTTGGCTGAGGTGGGAAGACTGCTTAAGCCCAGGGGCTCGAGGCTGCAGTGAGCCATAACTGCACAACTGGACTCCAGCCTGGGCGACAGAGTGAGACTCTGTCTCCAAAAAACAGACAATAAGAAAACGAATAACCCAACTGATAAATGGGCAACAAATCTGAACAGACACCTCACCAATAAAGATTTATCAATGACAAGCATATAAAGATGCTCATCATCATATGTCATTAGGGAACTGCAAATTAAAACAATGAGATGACACTATACACCTAATCAGAATAGTGAAAAATCCAAAAAATGACAATACCAAAGGCTGGTTGAGGATGTGACTCAACAGGAACTCTCATTCATTGTTCTTAGGAAAGCAAAATAGTATGAAAGCCTTGGAAGATGCTTGGCAGATATTTACAAAGCTAAGAATACTTTTACCATAAAATCCAGCAATCACAGTCCTAGGGAGTTACCCAAGGATTGGAAAACTTGTGTCTACACAAAACCCTGCAAAAGAATGTTTATAGCAGCTTTATTCGTAATTGTCAAAAACCAGAAGCAACCAAGTTCTATTCTTCAACAGAGGAATGGATAAATAAGCTGTGGTATATACACACAGCGGAATATTATTCAGAGATAATAAACGTATTATCAACCAGAAAAAGACAGTGGAACCATAAATGCACATTCCTAAGTGAACGAAGCCAACCTGAGGACCATACACTGTATGATTCTCACTATAAGACCTTTGGAAAAGGTGAAACTATGGAGACAATGGAAAGACTCCAAGTTCCCAGAGGTGGTGGGGGATTAATCCAGGGGTGGTGGGAGGATTAATCCAGGGGTGGTGGGGGGGTTAATCCAGGGTGGTGGGGGGATTAATACACAGGGCAGTGAAACTATTCTGCATGACACTACGGTGAACACGGAATGTCATTAATTTGTTGAAACCCACAGAATGGACAACCCACAGAGTGAACCCTAAGGTAAACTATGTACTTTAATAACAATGTACCGATATTGGTTTATCAATTATAATAAAAGTACTATGCTAATGCAAAATTTTTTTACTTACTAGTAAAAATGCAAGATGTTATTAAAAACTGTGCAGAAGAAAGAGGGTATATGGAACTCTACTCGATTTTTCTGTAAATTACAAAAAGGGAAGATAAACCTAACTACACATATAATTTAAAATATAATAAAGATGGTCTCTCCGACGTATTAGATGGAAAATGGAGTTTTTAATGAGCGTGGTTCAAATATGGGGGCTGCCACATGAAAAAAGATAAAATCAGATCCATTTCTTTGGAGTGAAGGACTGTGTTCTTGGGATCTCAAATTGAAACTTAAAATATGTATTTTTTTTGTCAGAAATACTATTAAATATAGTGGCCAGCTGTAGCTGAAAGAGTAATATTAATACTTGATTAAAGGTACATTCCGACCAGCTGCAGTCTTGTCACCTGTGTCCCTGTCAGAACTTCAGAATCTCAGGCCCTGCCCAGACCTGCTGCATCAGGGCCTGCTCACCACAAGAGGCTGGGTGACTCCTGCGCACGCTGAGATGGAGAAGCACTGCTCTAAAACAGTACCTTACTGATGTGAAATTAAAATTCGCTAACTCAAAGGTTATCAGGTAATATCAATTATATTTTTCTAATGTCTCAAAATGCACACTGACCTTCCTTAGGATCAAATTAAAACAGGTAATCAGCAGTATACGCTGCCTTAATTATAACAGGTAATCAGTACTACATATAGCACATTCATTACATATTACACAGGAAAATGTCCCTCATTAGATATATATTGTTTCCTTGCTACCTCCACCCTTTTAAAAACCACACAGGCGTTTAAAGCCTAAATGGGGGTTAAGGGAAAAGAAGGTGATGAAATTCTGCCTGAACTTCTGTGAGGCCTTGGGGACCAAACGCCTGCTTGTACCTGTGGACTCCGCGCTGCTGGAGCAGGTGGAGTTGAGCTGTGGTCAGATCCTTCTCCTCCAACAAACCTGACTTCCAGGTTCTTTTCAAATCTCCCACGTGCTAAGGTGCTCCCATTGCTACTGCTTTTGGGAGGTGGGGAGGATATTTTTGTGAACAAAATTTATCCATTTCTTCCTTACATTTGGGGGACATATTGAATAAAATCACAATTAAAACTAGCACTAATGTAGCAAAATCCTTTCAGAATTAAATTTTAACATTTTAAAAAGAAAATACATTAATGTTATTTAAAACAATGATAATGAGCCCTTCCCCTGCCCCCCATGTAACAGTTAATAACTCAGCTGGGCGCGGTGGCTCATGCCTGTCATCCCAGCACTTTGGGAGGCTGAGGCGCGCAGATCACTTGAGGCTGGAAGTTCGAGAGCAGCCTGGCCAACATGGCGAAAACCCTGTCTCTACCAAAAATACAAATATTAGCTAGGCGTGGTGGCACATGCCTATAATCCCTGCTACTTGGAGGCTGAGGCAGGAGAACTGCTTGAATCTGGAAGGTGGAGGTTGCAGCGAGCCGAGATCGCATCAGTGCGCTCCAGCCTGGGCGACAGAGTTAGACTCCATCTCAAAAAGAAGAACATAAAAACCACGGTAACTCAAACTTCTGCGCATCCTCGTTCCCACGGAGGGTGATCGGCTCCTCCTGCTCCACCGGCCAGTCCCTCAGTCCAGACGGAAAACTGCAGCCTGAAGGGGACTGCCTGGGGTTCTGTGGCAGGGAAGAGATGGCTGGCTGTGTCCTCGTTATGGTGGCACTATTCCCTCACGCTGCCACCTCTCCTTGTAGATACTCGGTTATCAAGTAAACAAACATTCCCTAATCCCAATTCATCCAAAGCTGCCAACATACGTCCACCAGGCCACTTGGCAGCCGCCCTGCAAAGACCGTCAGCTGGAAGCTCTGGCAGCATCCTCTAAGCAATCCTCTCTCATGCTTCCCTCAGTGGGAACCTAAAAGCTGGGCCCTCCCCAGGTAGATGCAAAATCAAGAATGACAGTAGTGGTGATCCAAGCTGGCCAGGTTCTTCCTTAAACACGCTGTCATTGTTTGTGCCTTTCCTAGCAATACCTGGAGCAAAGTGAAGACTGAAGTGGAAGAAGATCTTCCTCCTCATTGACTTGTATCATTGAAAAAGTCTCGCACAGGTTAAAAATCTTAAAAGAATAAAAATCCGAAGGAAAAACATATCTACAACTTCATATGAAAGAGAAAAATGTAGGGAATTAAATCAGAAAGAAAAATACCCCTTCCTAGAAAAAATAGATGGATCATAGAATTAAAACACTAAATGGAAGCAGCTGGAGAAACTGCCTGTGCGCTCCAGGTGGGGCGTGTGAATTTCACCGAGCTGACATTTACTCAGCAGCTCCTGGCGCTGGGCACGAGGGCCTGCACCCTGTGCACACAATGAGAGCTATGGGGTCGAGAGCTATGGGGTCCGTGTCCTCGAGGAAACCACTCCCCTCTTCAACAAGATACATACAGAAGCTGCTTTGGTGTAATTCATACTTTTGTCTTAAGTAAATGCACATAAAAATACCTTTAAGCTGATTCTCTCAGTCACCAAACCTAGCCCCTGTCTCTGAAGAGCCACCCTGGGAATCCCAGTGAAATCCTCCATGCTGAGGGTGGTTGTCAAGTGAGATAAAATATGCAAGGCTTCCACACCAGCCCTGAGGCCTATCTTTCTCCTGCAGGGAGAAAGAGCATTGGAAAGGAAAAAAAAAAAAAGGAGAAGCTAGTCAAAATCTGTAAGGAAAAACAATTCCTAGTGGATCTATTTTTCTGGAAGATTCCCATGTATAGTTGTGACCTGCCAAAATCTAGGTTGGTATAAATACTGTAGAAGTGTTCTCATTAATCATTTAGAAAACATTAAATGAAAATACTCCTACAAAATTTATTTCAGACTGTCCCTTGTTGTGCTGAAAATCCGTACTGCTACTATAGAAAAGAGAAATGTGCCAGGAATCGCCCAGGCCTTGGTGCTGGGCAGTGAAAAATGAAAGGGAAAAAAGATGACATTTCAGTTTCCCTTCAGTGGGGTATGCTACCTTCTGCCACTCACTAGCTGTTTGTGCTGGGTGGATCACATCCTCTCTGCAGCCTTTTGTGTCACCTGCGCACTGGGGCGTGAGGGCCCAGATGCAGCTGGGTGGCCGTGAGGCCAGAGCAGGTGTGCCATGAGGATGCCTGGATGCCTGTGCCACCTGCCTCAGAGAACGTGGCTGTGGCAGCCTTCCAAACCCTTTGCCCAATTTTAACAGCTTTACCCTTTCTTCAAAAAGGCACAAACTTACAAGTTTGCCCTGGCATTTCCGTCTCATTTTCAAGTTATGCGAATGCTTTGCTGGGAAGACTGCTTTGTATTGATTTCCCTCTGTCTCTGCATGTCTGCGTGTGTCCTTCCCTATCCTGACCTCAGCAGGCAGGACAAGCCATGCGCTTGGTTTCCCTCTGCTCAACGGTGGGGATACTGCTTGGTGTCTGTGCCCTGCCAAGCACACACAGTGTCACACTTACAGCTCTCAGCAAGTCATTTTTGAGTTAAATGTGGCACTGTAAATTAAAAAACACTAAAAACAACACAAAAACAGTGAGAAAGTCCTAAGAGGAAAAAATACCTTAAATATAAATGATTCACTTAAGTCTCCAAAGCCCTGAAGCATGAAGACAAACTGAGGCTTGGGTCACTGCCTCTGTATGAGTCTGCCACAGCCATGTGCAACCCACGTGTGGCTTCAGCTACAGCCCAGTGACTGGCCAAGGCCTGTATCTAGTGCAGACAGGGTAAGGAGAGGTCTCCATTTGGGTGTTCTCATGGTAGATATGGGGCCCCAAACTGAAAATTCCCATATTTTTAGTGATTTGTTCTAAGAAAAGACTGAGAATGTTAGATTTCATAAAAACCAGTGAGCAAAGTGAAAAGCAGTAAGATGAACTAATGAGCCTTCTCCAAACAAATAAAGCAGCAATCACGTGTCCAACAATCAACACTCGGGAGTTCTGATGCAAAGCATTGTGACCTGGAAA
>NW_012104432.1:990534-994097 GCF_000951045.1 Mandrillus leucophaeus | reverse complement strand
TGTGCTGAAAATCCGTACTGCTACTATAGAAAAGAGAAATGTGCCAGGAATCGCCCAGGCCTTGGTGCTGGGCAGTGAAAAATGAAAGGGAAAAAAGATGACATTTCAGTTTCCTTTCAGTGGGGTATGCTACCTTCTGCCACTCACTAGCTGTTTGTGCTGGGTGGATCACATCCTCTCTGCAGCCTTTTGTGTCACCTGCGCACTGGGGCGTGAGGGCCCAGATGCAGCTGGGTGGCCGTGAGGCCAGAGCAGGTGTGCCATGAGGATGCCTGGATGCCTGTGCCACCTGCCTCAGAGAACGTGGCTGTGGCAGCCTTCCAAACCCTTTGCCCAATTTTAACAGCTTTATCCTTTCTTCAAAAAGGCACAAACTTACAAGTTTGCCCTGGCATTTCCGTCTCATTTTCAAGTTATGCGAATGCTTTGCTGGGAAGACTGCTTTGTATTGATTTCCCTCTGTCTCTGCATGTCTGCGTGTGTCCTTCCCTATCCTGACCTCAGCAGGCAGGACAAGCCATGCGCTTGGTTTCCCTCTGCTCAACGGTGGGGATACTGCTTGGTGTCTGTGCCCTGCCAAGCACACACAGTGTCACACTTACAGCTCTCAGCAAGTCATTTTTGAGTTAAATGTGGCACTGTAAATTAAAAAACACTAAAAACAACACAAAAACAGTGAGAAAGTCCTAAGAGAAAAAAATACCTTAAATATAAATGATTCACTTAAGTCTCCAAAGCCCTGAAGCATGAAGACAAACTGAGGCTTGGGTCACTGCCTCTGTATGAGTCTGCCACAGCCATGTGCAACCCACGTGTGGCTTCAGCTACAGCCCAGTGACTGGCCAAGGCCTGTATCTAGTGCAGACAGGGTAAGGAGAGGTCTCCATTTGGGTGTTCTCATGGTAGATATGGGGCCCCAAACTGAAAATTCCCATATTTTTAGTGATTTGTTCTAAGAAAAGACTGAGAATGTTAGATTTCATAAAAACCAGTGAGCAAAGTGAAAAGCAGTAAGATGAACTAATGAGCCTTCTCCAAACAAATAAAGCAGCAATCACGTGTCCAACAATCAACACTCGGGAGTTCTGATGCAAAGCATTGTGACCTGGAAATCTCACTCAAGCAGAACGTGGTCACTCTGCAAGGTGAGGTAATTTTGTCATGAAAAATAAAATCTGACATTTGAAACATGCTAAGTATTTAATTCTGAGATATCACGTATGGTTATGTGTTGATAAAAAAAAAGTTTCAGAATTTAATTTGAGAACTCAAAATGTGAATTTCATGATTTTGGAGGGAGGATGAAAAAGGACGAAAGGCCCAGTGACAGTGACAGTGACAGTGTGCCTTTACGCACACAGAGGAGCAGGCAGCTGAGGGACGAGTAGAGAGATTCTTACGCGCAGAGGAGCAGATGACTGAGGGGCGAGTAGCGCGATTCCGGTTAATTGAAGTGTTTGCCCCATCCACTTTAATTTGACTTGAGTGTAATCCGTAAGGATCCACTTCTGAAGTACAGTTTCGTGTGAAGTCATTACAGCTCCTGTAACTTAGACTAACCATCCAGATCTGAATTTAGTATTAGAAGCAGCATCGTACTTCTTAAACAGCATAGTGAAGATAATCAAGTTGCTTTATTTCCAATTGGAAGATCTTTTAGGCTCCTATTTTCCCTCTAGTTGCATGGAAACTTGAAGTGAGCAATTTAATGCAGAAAGTGGTACTTTAAAAATTCAAAGCACTAGGAAAGTTTACATGCTCACTGCCATCGTGAATGTTTCTTTGGAACGAGAAGCGTAATTCCAAACAACAGATTAAAAAGATGGTGGTGGGGGTCTGGAAAAATTTAACTCTCTGAGAGAGGATGAAATTAGCCTTGTCAGGAATGGACATTTAATTTTCTTTAGCATAGTGAATATGTACAACACAAGAGTGAACCCAAGTGTAAACTAAGAACATTTGTTAATAATGCTGTACCAATACTGGTTCATCAGTCGTAACAAATGTACCACACCAATGCAAGCTGTCAATATAAAATGCAATGAATGATCTAGAAGTATTATTCAGAGATATAATCCCTACCAACACTTTTCATGACTGCAAACCCTATGACGGGAGAAACAATCTGTACTAGTGTAACAATTTAAAAAATAAAAAAAAAATCTAAAAGAAAATTCTAAAAAATCTAAAAAGAAAGAAGGCTAGTACGGGGATATGAAGAATGGCTCTCAAAAGAGAAACTCTGTAGGATTTTGAAAAGGAATTTTAAAGCCCTAATGTGAATAGTAATTATGAAGTTAACAACATTTAAGACAAACAAAAACACTTTTGGTGCCGGGAAAAGGCTGGTGTCCATGGCGACCACCCTCTGGGGTGGATGAGGAGATTTCCTGGGACAGGGATGCTCCCTGCAGATGCTGAGGTGCCAGTGACGGCAGATGGCCGTGCTGTGGGGAGATTACAGAGGATGTCTGTCTATAGGGTCAAAGACTGTGGGAGGTGATCCCGGAGAACTCACGTTAAGTGCATCCCACTGCACTCGATGGAAGATGGCGAGGGCAGCAGGTGGCCTAGGGCCTCAAGGCTATGCCAGGAGAGAGAGCATCTTTGACAGGTGTGCACAAGGGACTCCGTGGGGCTGCCTCGGAGCTCTTGGAAGCTCCACTTGAAGAGCGGCAAGTCAGCAGTTGTGTAGACTCTCTTCCCAATACTGCATCTCCCAGAGCTCCTCCACACCCAGCGGACGGTCCCAGCAACAGTGTGCAGAGCTCCTCCACACCCAGCGGACTGTCCCAGCAACAGTGTGCAGAGCTCCTCCACACCCAGCGGACGGTCCCAGCAACAGCGTGCAGAGCTCCTCCACACCTGTCTCTTATACACATCTAGATGTGTATAAGAGACAGCTCCCATACCCAGCGGAGGGTCCCAGCAACAGTGTGCAGAGCTCCTCCCATACCCAGCAGCTGTCCCAGCAACAGCGTGCAGAGCTCCTCCCATACCCAGCGGACGGTCCCAGCAACAGTGTGCAGAGCTCCCTTAGGAAACGTTCTGGAAAGCTGTCTGGTAAATGTCTTTACTTGTCTCAGCCTACTTGGGAATGACAAAGGCATGATTTATTTGCATTTATTATTCCTGATATAACAGTATGTGGAATCAAGAAGATACTCCTAAAACGGGTTATGTTGCAAACAAAAAAGGTTATGTTTGTATTTTTAAATTAGAATTTTTTTTTCAGGGTAGCAAATAGTATTTCCCAGAATGGGACAAGATATTAGTATTTCCCAAATACAAAACAGATGAAGGATTAAATACCTACTATATAGAATGAACCTCAAGCAATTAATAACAAAGATAACACAATAGAAATACAGGCCAAGATTATGAAAGAGTGAGTCACCAAGGAGGAAATTCTGACAAAGGACACATAATTCGGCAGAAATCAGAAAGACGTTAGTTGCGACAGGAGGCAGAATTTTAGACTCACTGGTGAAAGTCTGACAATCTTTACTTATACAAGAGTGGAGGGACAGAAACACAGGCTGTGGCTGGGAGTGGAAATTAGC
>NW_012104432.1:981915-987586 GCF_000951045.1 Mandrillus leucophaeus | reverse complement strand
CCCAGCAACAGTGTGCAGAGCTCCTCCCATACCCAGCGGATGGTCCTGGCAACAGTGTGCAGAGCTCCCTTAGGAAACATTCTGGAAAGCTGTCTGGTAAATGTCTTTACTTGTCTCAGCCTACTTGGGAATGACAAAGGCATGATTTCTTTGCATTTATTATTCCTGATATAACAGTATGTGGAATCAAAAAGATACTCCTAAAACGGGTTATGTTGCAAACAAAAAAGGTTATGTTTGTATTTTTAAATTAGAATTTTTTTTTCAGGGTTGAAAATAGTATTTCCCAGAATGGGACAAGATATTAATAGTTCCCAAATACAAAACAGATGAAGGATTAAATACCTACTATATAGAATGAACCTCAAGCAATCAATAACAAAGATAACCCAATAGAAATACAGGCCAAGATTATGAAAGAGTGAGTCACCAAGGAGGAAATTCAGACAAAGGACACATAATTCGGCAGAAATCAGAAAGACGTCAGTTGCGACAGGAGGTAGAATTTTAGACTCACTGGTGAAAGTCTGACAATCTTTACTTATACAAGAGTGGAGGGACAGAAACACAGGCTGTGGCTGGGAGTGGAAATTAGCATGGCCACTTTCACATATGCCACTTTAAATTTACACCTCGAACTCAACATGTACAAAGGGAAATGTACAAAGATGTCCATAACACCACTGCTCATCATAGCCAAAAGCTGGAAAGATCCTAATTGTTCATCTTTATGGATACGGATACAGATGGATATGAACACTGGCGAGTGGGGGGAAAAAAAAAGCAAATGAAGAATGATGTGCTCATGAAGTATATTTACAAAGCTTATAAGACAATACTCTCTCTCTGTACACATGTATTTCTCTGTGTGTATGTATATGTGTGTGTATGAAGCAAATATGTAAAAACATGATCTGGAAGGCTACACAACACACCACAACTGTGACTGCTTCTGGGAGGGACTGAACTGGGAAGGAGGTTCACAGGCTGTATCAGCAATGGGTGATTTCATTTGTTACAAAAAAGGTCTAAGGCAAATATGAAAAAATATTTGTTAATTGTCTGAGTATTTTATAAATACCAATTTTTGTTAAGCAAAGAGTGGATTCAACCAGATCCCAAAACAGAGTTTCTCATAAGGTACAGAAGTAGTGGGTTAGAATAAAAGTAAATACCTTTTATTAAAAAGCTATTAGAACAGAAAAAAAAGTAAAGTAAAAGTAAACAGTAAATAGATGTGGGCAACACGGAAAAATCAAATATCTGAATTTGCACAAATCCATCTGGAAACAACAGTGGCATCCTGTGCAATGAAAGAGTACTCTACCTCAATTATCTGAAGAATTCACGGATAGGGAACTTCTGTTTCAAAATCAGAGAAATACGAATAGGAAAGGCAACTTGAAGATATATTTATCTTTTTCTCTGTCCCTGGAGATGCATGATACAGGGTATCACTATGCAAGTGAAGTTCAGTTTTCAGCGATAAGACAGTGGCTATGAGCAAGTTTTCTGCACACTATTTTTATTCTTCTTGTTTTGACATCTTCTACCAGTATGACCAACACCGATCCTCTGAATTTCCTGAAGCCGCATGACAATTCTAGACAGAAGAGCTCAGTTGCCAAGTTATGTGTGAAGTCTCAGGGAACTAAAGCCACACAGTCTTTAAGTGTGTCCTGCAGGGACACAGAGGACTTCCAGTGAATGAAAAGATGTGGACAATCTGCTCACAACCCCCAGCCAGTTGGCTTCTGAACACAAATCTGAGCTTTCAATGACTGCCCCACAACCCATGAAATGAACTCCGACAAAAGGCTTGATGCAAGCAGCTTCCACTCCACCGCCTGCGGCCTGGGTTCTGGGGATGGAGGAAGCTGGGCCCTGGGTTCTAGGGATGGGCGTAGGGTCTGAGGGGGGAAGAAGCAATGAATGCAGTAGAAGAGGAACAGAGGAAAAGGGGGTGGAGATTGAGGAGCAAGAAAGGAAGATAAAGAGAGGACACCCAGGTCAGAGTCAGTGCTATCTGGGCTTCTTGTGGTTTTGGGGGTCCCACCCAGAACCGCACAGACCTCAGCTCCGGGGGCGCAGGGCTGGGTGGGCCCCATGACCATAGTCCTGAGGATTCTTCCCGTGCGCAGGAGGGAGCGTCCAGACAACCAAGAGAAAGACAGCACTAGGGTCAGAAATGGGGCTGGGCTTTGAGGGGTGCTGAAAGCAACTGACTGAAATTGCGAGATATGACACATAAATACATCAACCATAATACTGTTCCCTTCTTGGATGAATTTTTTTAAAAAAACCTTCATGATTTTTACACACGATTCATTACATGTCTTGTTATGAATATTCTGAATGGGCAAAAATTACGCCCAATATTTACATGAAATATATTAAAGCTCATTCATAAAAGTTGTTTTTATAATTATAGCCTCCTTTTAAAGCACATTTTAACAACTTGCTTTGCTTATATATTGCAAGCTAAAATGAAGTGAATGAATCAAAATCTTACATTTATGCTTTGTTACACCACAAAATGGGAAGAAAAATTAGTAAACATCCAGCATATTATTGAGGATGAATGTTAATACACTTTTGCTAAAATGTATGTAAGATTTATGTCTATTTCATAATTTAAATTAGCTGCTTAATGATGCGTAGCTGCTATCTTCTCTTTATCCATTTACCAGTGCAATTTAATTTCAGGAAGAATCAAAGCATGTTTTCTAGGCTTGACTGAACATCCTTAGGAAAAAATGTCCTCAAAATGAGGAGGAAAGATGACAGGTAGTTCTCCACCTACATCCACAGAGTTTGATATTCTTAAATGGCACTCAGTGTCATTTCCACCAACATCCTCTCCTGAGAGACGGGCACACCGTGCTACGGAGCCTTCAGCATGCTGTAAATAGGATGCGCGAGGCGAGGCTGGGCCTTCCTGAGCGGCCAGAGGTAAAGGTTAGAGACCAGTGGGAGCTGGAGCTTTTCTTTTTTTTTTTTGTGAGACAGAGTCTTACTCTGTCACTCAGGCTGGAGTGCAGTGGTACGATCTTGGCTCACGACAACCTCCGCCTCCTGGGTTGAAGAGATTCTTGTGTATCAGCCTCCTGAGTAGCTGGTATGACAGGTGTGCACCACCGTGTCTGGCTAATTTTTTGTATTTTTAGTAGAGACGGGGTTTCACCATGTTGGCCAGGCTGGTCTCGAACTTCTGGCCTCAAGAGATCTTGAGATCTTCACGGCCTTCCAAAGTGCTGGGATTACAGGCATTAGCCACCGTGCCCAGCCGAGCTGGAGATGTTTATTTGGTCATCATAGGAAATACCTGCCTCTCAGCCACACTCATTCTTAAACCCCTGTCATAAACTCAGAAGCGGGTGATGTAAGGAGTCGTTTTGAATCTATAATTCACACGGACCTCAGGAGGAAAAGAAACCAGAGCACTTGGTGCAGCTCTGCCCTTCAGGGTATCTGGTGGTTTCAATTAAGGCCTGTGTGCTCAAGGCCCTGACTTTTCTGTTAGCAGCAGACAAAATGCCTAAAAAAAATCAGCTGTCAAGTCCCAGTCCCAGTCCCCAGCCCAGGCAGAGTCCCACAGACCTGGGTCCAGCCCCGTCCCGGGACTATGAACGACGTGGGAAGGGCGGGGTTGGAGGCGATGTCAGGCTGCAGTCAGGCGGAGGGGGAAGGAATGGTTTTATTTATGCCGGGGGAAAACAAAGCGAATCCTTATAAGAAATAGGAAAGCAGCCGTTTCTTGACTATGATAGCTACCAGGCATAACTGACTAAATAGAAACACCCTCAAACTTCCCCAATTAACAACGCCTTTAACCTTTCCATCTTTTCTTCACAACCTACCAAGTGACAGCCTCCCCATTCTTTCTGGGCTGGAAATGTGGTCTTACATGGAAAGGATGACCCTCAAATTGGTGACAAAGTGGAGACAAGAAAGGGACATGACAGAATCAGGAAGCCCAGTTAATTTACAAGGTAGAACAGTATCCCTGGAACGACCAGCAATGGCTGTATCTCTAAAACTCATGAGCGTTTGTGGGAACCACCTACAAGCAGACTGGACGGAACTTTGGGAGGGATGTAGATGAGACTTACTCCTGGGGAGAGGGGACAGATAAAGCCCTGCTTCTCCAGGACAGTGCTCACGACCACCGGGCAGCTTCCTGGCTGGAGTGCGGAAGAAGACCCCAGGGAAGAAGACCCCAGGGAAGCAGTCAAGACATATTTATCCAACTCACGGCCGCAAAAGCCAGACTCCTGGGGACAGAAGGCGTGCCTGGCCAGCAACACCAGTGAGGGTCCTTCAGCAAGTTCCCGAGACCCCCCTGGCCCCACTTCCGCCACCTGTTGGCCACGCCACGGCAGACAGAGCTCCTGAACACGCACCATCAAGCGGTCCTGGCTTTGGTCTGTTCCTCCTGGTATGTGGAAGGCTAGCAGGACTGGACAGGCCAGTGGGTGGGCAGGAAGTGTCGCACATTAAGGACTGGCATCTACGTCCCTGGATGACACGGAGTCCTATGTCCGAGAGCGACAGTGTTGTTGCTGGTCCTTCCTCACTCTGTGGCTACCTAGATTGGCTGGTTCACTTCCATGAAATCCAGCCAGCCCCATCAAGACGATCTCTCTGATTTATGCCCTATCTTAGTTATTAGAAGTTACCCTTTCCATTTTTTTCTTTTCTACAAGGGGCAAATTCCCTTAGTCAGAAGGAATAAATAATTTTAATACCAGTGAGACTAAAGGTCAAAAAATATTTTATACTAAAAACGATAAAAATCTCCATCAATTCTGGGATAACTCAGAGTAATATGGACCAATTCCCTCCTGTCCTACCTGGAGGAAGGTAAAGATGATAAAAGAGAGAGCATGGGGAATAAAGAAAGCCGGCGTCTGCATTCGTTCCTATGCCCCTCCAAAGAAACAGAGCTGAGTTTTAAGTAAAAAACAACACACAAAGAAGATGAAAGATTTGTTTTTACTTCTAGCCTTTTTAGTTCATCTATTTACTTACTAGTATCAACTAAGTTAAATAGAATGTTTATTTAAATTTTCTGAGCCTTCTATAGGAATTATTATTTTATTATTAATCAGGCCTTTGCATCTCTTGTACTGCTGGTTTTAAATATTTTCTACCTCCGACCAGGCTCTGCATTTCCTGACACCTAGGACCATTCTCCGTAGCTCCACTGCCGCAGCCAACAAATGCTGACAATCGAGCCTGCAAAACGCGGCAGTGCGAGACTCTCCCGTGTCACTGATACGTTCAGAAAAGAGTAAGAAAACCGGCAAATACAGCTGGTACTAGAGAGCAGCCACTATTCCAAGCAACTTACACTGACACCATTTAATCTTCGGGACAATCCAGGAAGCAAGCAGGACTGGCATATCTGTTTTACCGACAAGGACACTGGGGCACAGAGAGGTCAGATAACTCCCCCAAGGCTACACGAGTCAGTGGGGGTACCAGGATGTAACTGGGGATGCCTGACAACAGGGCCTGGGCTTTCAACAGCTGCTTACACCGCCCTCATGAGACATCCTGCCAGGACTGTTTTCTATTTAAGAACATATGAGGGGCTTCAAACATATTTATAAGGTTCTCCACCAAGAGCACACATTGCACAAGGCTCCCAGTGCTGTAGAAGGCTCTC
>NW_012104432.1:976851-977690 GCF_000951045.1 Mandrillus leucophaeus | reverse complement strand
CTTAAATGGCACTCAGTGTCATTTCCACCAACATCCTCTCCTGAGAGACGGGCACACCGTGCTACGGAGCCTTCAGCATGCTGTAAATAGGATGCGCGAGGCGAGGCTGGGCCTTCCTGAGCGGCCAGAGGTAAAGGTTAGAGACCAGTGGGAGCTGGAGCTTTTCTTTTTTTTTTTTGTGAGACAGAGTCTTACTCTGTCACTCAGGCTGGAGTGCAGTGGTACGATCTTGGCTCACGACAACCTCCGCCTCCTGGGTTGAAGAGATTCTTGTGTATCAGCCTCCTGAGTAGCTGGTATGACAGGTGTGCACCACCGTGTCTGGCTAATTTTTTGTATTTTTAGTAGAGACGGGGTTTCACCATGTTGGCCAGGCTGGTCTCGAACTTCTGGCCTCAAGAGATCTTGAGATCTTCACGGCCTTCCAAAGTGCTGGGATTACAGGCATTAGCCACTGTGCCCAGCCGAGCTGGAGATGTTTATTTGGTCATCATAGGAAATACCTGCCTCTCAGCCACACTCATTCTTAAACACCTGTCATAAACTCAGAAGCGGGTGATGTAAGGAGTCGTTTTGAATCTATAATTCACACGGACCTCAGGAGGAAAAGAAACCAGAGCACTTGGTGCAGCTCTGCCCTTCAGGGTATCTGGTGGTTTCAATTAAGGCCTGTGTGCTCAAGGCCCTGACTTTTCTGTTAGCAGCAGACAAAATGCCTAAAAAAAATCAGCTGTCAAGTCCCAGTCCCAGTCCCCAGCCCAGGCAGAGTCCCACAGACCTGGGTCCAGCCCCGTCCCGGGACTATGAACGACGTGGGAAGGGCGGGGTTGGAGGCGATG
>NW_012104432.1:960308-971706 GCF_000951045.1 Mandrillus leucophaeus | reverse complement strand
AAACAACACACAAAGAAGATGAAAGATTTGTTTTTACTTCTAGCCTTTTTAGTTCATCTATTTACTTACTAGTATCAACTAAGTTAAATAGAATGTTTATTTAAATTTTCTGAGCCTTCTATAGGAATTATTATTTTATTATTAATCAGGCCTTTGCATCTCTTGTACTGCTGGTTTTAAATATTTTCTACCTCCGATCAGGCTCTGCATTTCCTGACACCTAGGACCATTCTCCGTAGCTCCACTGCCGCAGCCAACAAATGCTGACAATCGAGCCTGCAAAACGCGGCAGTGCGAGACTCTCCTGTGTCACTGATACGTTCAGAAGAGAGTAAGAAAACCGGCAAATACAGCTGGTACTAGAGAGCAGCCACTATTCCAAGCAACTTACACTGACACCATTTAATCTTCGGGACAATCCAGGAAGCAAGCAGGACTGGCATATCTGTTTTACCGACAAGGACACTGGGGCACAGAGAGGTCAGATAACTCCCTCAAGGCTACACGAGTCAGTGGGGGTACCAGAATGTAACTGGGGATGCCTGACAACAGGGCCTGGGCTTTCAACAGCTGCTTACACCGCCCTCATGAGACATCCTGCCAGGACTGTTTTCTATTTAAGAACATATGAGGGGCTTCAAACATATTTATAAGGTTCTCCACCAAGAGCACACATTGCACAAGGCTCCCAGTGCTGTAGAAGGCTCTCTGTAACCCGTCTTCTCCCTTCCCAACTGTTGATTTCCTGTCACTCTCCTAGAACTACCCTATGCTATAGCCTAGTGTTTTCCAAACCATGGTGGTGACTGTGACCCGAAGGGTGAGTCACAACCAGATTTTTAAAATAAATTAAATAATAGAGACGAACGGAAAATGTCGCGGCGTGTGCCACATGGCACGGACACGTTTGGTTTCACTGCTCTGCTTCTCTGTGCATCAGGTCCCGAGATGGGACGGTTCTTCCCTGTGGAGCACAGCTCAGACGTCTACCACCCGGGCCCTGCACCACATCATGCTGCCTTGACACAGCAGGTGCTAGATACACGGCTGCTAAATGTACAGACAGACACACCAGGGAGCACCTCCAGGTCAGTGTTTCGGTAAATCTGAGTGGGAGCATTCTGTAAGTCAAGGCTTGTTGCTAGGTACTTGTCTGATTTTTTTCGAGACTGGATAAATAAGGAAAACTGAGGCTACCAAATTATGTATAAATCAAAGCAAACCAGAGCAAAACACATACAAATGTACAAATATTAAATACCATGGCCTTACCCCTGCGCCCAGGGTACACGTGTGGGTAGTACTCGTAATAAAGATCTGGCTGATCAAGATTTCCAAAGGGTTCAAATTCCATCTCAGCATTCTGGAAAAGGCCCAACTTCACTAGTAGTGCCAGCCTCACAAACCAGAGCTAAAAACAAAATACAATGGAAACAATAGGTTATCTATATATATCCAGTTCAGAAATTGCTATTCCTTATGAAGTTGGTTGTTAAGAGATTAATTTCTCATATATTAAAATAAGGGCTAACCTAACTTCCTATCTTTGCATATTTACAAAATCGTGTTTAAAAAAGCAGAACGTGGTCACTCTGCAAGGTGAGGTCATGAAAAATAAAATCCGACATTTGAAACATGCTGAATATTTAATTCTGAGATATCACTCATGCCTGCAGTTTCAGCTACTCGGGAGGCTGAGGTGGGAGGATCGCTTGAGCCCAGCAGTTTGAGCACAGCCTGGACAACATAGCGAGACCCTGTCTTTAAAAAAAAAATTACTATTGAGCTTAATAACAATGTGAATGGTTTTACATAAGTGTTTACTCAGTAAGTAAACACTGCTTACTGAGCAGGTGTGTGTGCAAAGCACTGTGCTAGGTGTCATGAAGATGGAAAGGCACCAAAGGAATGCGCCGCCTAGTGGAGGGCGGGGGAATGACGGCGGGAACGGGAGCAGGAAGGAGCGGAAGCGCGGGGATGGGTTGTGTTTGAGGGCAGCTCTCAGGGCTGCGGAGTTTCAAGGGGCCACAGGCTAAGGTAGGGTCTGCTCCTTCAGGGAACGTAAGGACAAAGGCACAGAGTGGACAAAACACGACGTACGAGAGCACAGCGTGCTCTGGCAGCATCTGGGGTACCTTCAGGAAAATGGTGGGAATTTGCATTAGAGAGCTGCACAGCCAGAGACTTAGGATTAAAAGGGGAACCTAATGTGATCTGACTTTACTGATGAGAAGAGTGAATTTCACCAAGTGTCCGCTGAGGGATGAATGGATAAAGGAACGTGGTACGACACACAGTGGAATACCACTCAGCTTTCATGGGGGAAATGCCGTTGTTTGTGATGTGGATGAGCCTGGGGGACATGACATTAGATGACACAAGCCAAGCACAGAAAGACAAACAGCGCGGGGCCTCACTTACACATGGAATCTGAAAACACTGGGCTCACAGAAGCAGAGGAGATGGCGGGTGCCGGGGCTGGGGGTGGGGAGGAGGGCAGGGCAGCGGAGGTTTGAGAGATGTTAGTCAAAGGAAACAAAATTCAGTGAGACAGGAGGAATAAGCTCAAGAGATCTATTGTAGACATGGTGACCACAGTTACAAACAACGTATACTAAAAATTGCTAAGACAGATTTTCAGTGTTCTCATTACACACACACGAGAAGATGAAATTTCGCATGGTAGGCAATGGGAAACTATCCAGCTCTTGACTAGCTCCGTTTCAGACCTAGTTGGAAAGGAGGGTGGTTCACCCTCTTTAGGCAGCCTGGTGGTCCCTGGCTCCCAGGAGGTCACCATATTGGTCTTGAGCTAGTGCCAACACGTGATCAGCAAAGTGCACTACGGCCCAGAACTCCTGGGCCCAAGTGACCCTCTTGCCTCAGTCTCCCCAGTAGCTGGGACTACAGTCATGTGCCACTATGCCGGGCAGTTTTCAAGCAGGAAAGTGAGATGATCAAAAGTGTGCTTTGAGAGTTTTTTTGGAGGTAGTTGATGGAATGAATGTGAATAAAGAAACCTGAACTAAGTTCATATAGGAGGCTAAAGCAACACTGCAATGAGAGCTTGAACTGCGGGTGGTGATGGGTTGGAGAGGAATGACAGAAAAACAGCCTAGGATTTGGCAAACCAGTGGATGGACAGGAGATGGGGGAAAGCGGCTCTTCTTGTCGGCTCTTGCGGGAAGAGGAAGAAGGAGAAGGAGCTTGCTGGAAACAGCTAAGCTGTCAGGGCTCCCCAGAGCTGCTCCTTTCAAAAGCTCATCACAGTTCTGAAGGATCTGGTGATCTGTTTAGTCCCGGGGGATTCCCACGTAAGCTAGAAGAACAGTTGAAAAACTCCCCAGGGAAAGGTAAGAATTTATCAACGTTTGCAGCTGTTCCTTCTTCTCAGATGAGTTTCCTTTTGTTCACAAGTCTATTTTGTGCATTCCTTTTTTTTTAAATTTCAGAGCAAGTGATATGCCAGGACGAGCAAACCCATGGCACATGGATCCTCCGTCCTTGGGGTGGACAGAACCAACTGCTCCTGTCACTGTTTCCTACCGGGCTCAGACATGCCCCAGATCCCCGCACAGGCCAGCTGCTGCTGCCAGTCGTGAGGCGAACCTGCCTGCTGACCCAAAGCCATGCTGGTCCCACCATGAGACTAAGTGTGGGCACCTGTGAGTGTGCTTCTGGGGCGCACAGGCGTCCTGATGGGCCAAAGTGAGAATTCCAGTGCCCCAGTATAGTATATACAATATAATTAGGAGATAAAGAAGCAGGATATGAAAATATACTTTTTGTTACTGGCATGAAAGGCCATGGTCCTGTCCATGTCCCCAAACTGTGATAAGCCAGGTTAAACTACAGCCCCTGAAAGGTGTTCGTTCTCACCTGCAGTGAATCTGTCGTGTGGCTGGTGGGCAGCCCGCTCTTGCCGTAGCCCTGGCCGTGGGCTGTGAGGAGACGTCCGCACAGGTCCACTGCTGCCCTCCAGTTTCTGCAGCTCTGCAAGACATGGCAGAACATGTGACCAAACACACATGCAAGGCATGGTGGAATCCATGACCCAAACGCATAGCCACTGGCCACAGCTGCTCACCTTGCTGGAAGCAGCGCCAGCCAGCCATTAGTAATCATGACAAGGTCAGTGTGCTGGCAGCACGGAGGGGAATGCCATTTGTCAACGCTGCACGTGTAATTAGGCAATAAGAGAGCCAAGCGTGAGATACAGTTCGAGCTGATCAAATCATAAAAACAGTAACATTTAGCAACTGATAGAGCATCGGGAAGAGGCTTTTTATTGGAAAGCTCCGCATCTCTCTCAATCTATATGACTGGTGTCCTTTTTAGCAGGATTGTCTTGAGATTTGTCAATTTAAAATCAATAAGGAAATTTTATGCTATGTGTTGGACATATATATTTGTATCTGTAAGCTCTGCATGTGACTATAAAATAAGTGGCTTTCTATGTTCATAATTCTAATTTATCAATATGAAAAAATCAATGAACTATGTGAACACAACATGTTCCAGGCCCATGTGGCAATGCACGGCATACTTTCACATCGCGTAATGTTACGGCTTCAACACGGAAGGGCTGGCTGGTACCGCCACGCTGGCTGATTCGTACAGACTTCTGTGTTTATCTTTGTCCTTGTGCAATGCAGAAAGGACAGCCGTTAGAGAAATGAATGGGAAAATAAGGTCGGAATGTTTAAACCTTTTAAGAAGCTAAAAGTGGATGCTCACTCTGTCTTTTCTCAAGGTAACGGGCACTATCTTTGAATACTGTAGATGTCCTCATTTCTGCAGCCAGTCAGTAAACATGCTTTAAGTACTTCCTGCCTGACAGAGACTGCAAGGCTGGCGGGGAGGTTAGTGAACGAGCACTCATTAGTGGATGATCTAGCAAGGGAGACAGACAATTAAACAATATGTTTCTCAAAAATTAGCTAAATGATTTTGTGTGCATGCCAAGCACTTCTCTGACAAGAAGTTTAGGAGTTTACATATTTTAAAAATGTGTGGTAGAGCCTGCCACACACGTCTTCTGTGTACTAGCTCACACACGCACTGCTCCCTCTCCACACCTCCTGCCCTCCACGCCCGGACACAGAGAACTCAGGGCCTGCTCACGAAGCGCCTAGGAGGGAAATGAGTGTCAGCTTTGCACTACGGTTGTTCTGCAGTCCTTTATCTGGCCTTCCTCAGGCAGGAGCTAACGACCTGCTCTAATTCCAGCTGCAGTGGGGGCGGCCGCTGTGTCGCAGGCAGGAGGGCGGGGCTTCTGTCTTCCGGGGCTCTGACATGTGGCCTCACACTCACACTGCAGGCTCAGCAATGGCTGAGTTTACAGAGCTGAGGTCATCTGTCCCACCTTACGGATGTGACAATTAAATAAGATACATGAAAGTGCTGAACACAGTGCCAGGCAGGAGGGAGGCATTAAAAATGTGGACGATGCTGTTAAAAATTCCCAAACTGTTTCTACATCAATCCAGAGCTGGCGTGCGCGTACCCAGTGAAACTCTGTGTGTGAGGGAAGGAACTGGTGCTGGGCCCGGAGCTTCAGACAGGCCAGGCTCTATGAGTGAGCAGCCGTGTGACCTGGCGCTGCAGACATCTCAGCTTCCTCCAGGTCTTCTCAGGGGTTGATAGTTCGTTTTCTAAAAATGCTGAACATTCTACTGTCCAGATTACCAGTTTGTTTACCCACTGACCTATTGAAGGACCTCTTGGTTGCCTCTAGTTTTTGGCAACTATGGATAAAGCTGGCATCAACATCTTTGGGCACATTCTTGTGTGGATATAAGCATTCGGCACAACTGGGTGAGACATCCAGGAGCGGAATGCAGTAACCGGAGTGCTGGGTTGTATGTAAGAGTGCGTTTAGTGTTGCAGGAGTCACCAAGCTGTCCTCCTAAGTGGCCGCGCCACCTTGCCTTCCCCAGCAGCGAGGGGTCCTGCGGTTGCACATCCCACCGCACTTGGTGGTGTCCGTGGTCTGTTTTTCAGTCACTCCAACTAGCATGTGTTTCACTGTCTGGTGAACTTTCCACCGTTCTCTCACAGACTTTTTCCTTTCACTGTACCTGCCACAGCCTGACGGTGGGTACTGGCCTCCATGGCACCAACCAGCGAGCTGCAAATATTAGCAGGAGAACTCAGATTTCTTAAAATATATCTCGCAGCCTTTTTTTTTTTTTTTTTTGGAAAGGAGGAGACCAGAGCATACATTGTGCAGTTGGAGTCTGTGGTTTTCTTCACTAGCTGGTGCGCAGCCACTGGACCCAGTCAGAGAACCACTGATCAACGGTGAAGATGAAGTCGGTGCCATGTTCCCCCAAACGGTCCACACTACAGCCAGTAACACAGGATTTCTGTGTTCTGGTTGACAGTTCAGAAACATTTTTAGATTGGTTAAGATAATTTACTAAAACGATCTCCAAATGCCTTCTCTAGTCTAAATTCAATGCAATAATCACTTTATATAATACAAATGGCTCTGTATATTCTCTTTGAATTGCAAATGTGAACGAGTGAGAGGGAAAGAGACTGTGCCAAGTCTGAACCAGTTCTATATATGCATCTAGGCAGACTCTGTATCCAGGGGCAACTAATAACTGCTCCCTTCCCGGTGCCCTACGCCTAAGGCTCTGGCCTGTCCTGCTAGAGAGGCTGGGGCCCTCTTCCCTCAGGACATGCTCTACGGTGAGGACGGGCAGGAGTTAATCAGGGAGGAGGAGGGGGGCAGAGACCCTCGAAGAGGACAGAATGTGTGCAAAGCCTGGCGAGAGCAGGCACGGGGGGGCACAGGGAGCAGAGGGCAGGGAGCAGAGGGCAGGGTGCAGGGCCCGAGGGGATGCAGTAAGGACCAGGTGGCTGGAGGCAGGAGGTGGAGGAGGGGCCGAGCCGGTGAGGATGAGGGGAGGCTGGGGAAGCAGGTGAGGACGGGTGGCACAGGAGGGGAGGCAGAGGAGGGTCAGGTGTGCTGGCCTTTGCAGGCTTCCAAGAGCACAGGCCACAGCATTTGAAGGCCCCAGTCTCCCTGCACTGATGGGGTGAACTTAAGGCGTCTGTGTAGATGTGAGTAAAGCTATGAAGAGGATGTTCCAGTAGCCGGGCCTGGTGCTGGCAATCTGTGCACATCCTGTGGACGCCCCCCACCCGCTACTGCCTGAGTTGGTGGGCAGAGCTCACAGGAGCCCAGAGGCCCGCCTCCTGTGCACCTGCACGGTGAGAAGGTTCTGTGCAACCACGGAAGAGCTAGGCATGCGTGGCAGAGCTCAGTAGCTGGACAGATACCGCATGGCCAGGAAGTCTACGACGTTCACTCCATGGCCTTTTACAGAAAACGCTGGCGGGTCCCAGGTCTCGGCCCCTCTGGCTCAGTAGTTCATTTCTGTCGACTTCAAGGACCACTGTGGGCTGACGTTAGCCCGCAAGTGGCTTGTGACTGATACCCGAGGACGAGGCACAGGAATGGAGATGCTCCTGCAGTCACGTGACAGAGAACTTTACGTGTACGGCATGCCGTGATAACAAAGCAAGGGCCTGCATTTGGCATGTGTTTTCCATTTCATTCTTTCATGACTGATTACTGTGAATTAGTTATTATTTATATTGATGGTGCAGAGTGGCAGAAGCAGGTGAGTATTTGTCCAGAGGGTCAGCGAGCAGACGTCGCCAGGAGGCAGCCCGCAGAGGAACTCAACATCCGGCAGGTTCCAGATAAAGCCATTAGCAGCTTTGTTGAGAGCTGGTTGGACTGGAATCAGATGAGAATAAGATTTGTGGAAAGGCCGGGCGTGGTGGCTCACGCCTGTAATCCTAGCACACTGGCAGGCTGAGTCAGGCAGATTGTTTGAGCTTAGGAGCTCAAGAAGGGCAACATGGTGAAACCCTGTCTCTATAAAACAAAAATGAGCTGTGTGTGGTGGCATGCATCTGTAGTCCCAGCTACCTGGGAGGCTGCGGTGGAAGGATCATCTGAGCCCAGGAGGCTGAGATTGCAGTGACCTGAAATCATGACACTGTACTCCAGTCCGGCGACAAGACTGAGACCCTGTCTTAAAAAAAAAAAAAACAAATCTGTGGAAACTAAGGAGAGGGAAGCAGAGAGGTGGGCAGCTGTAGGAACCTCCAGGGAAGTCGGCATGACCAGGGTGCCAGTGGAGGAAAGGCCAACAGCGGCCGCGAAGGTGAGACACTCCGTGTCTGTGTTTAAGCAAGTGCTTGAGTGTGTGAAAACACAGCGGAGGAGGCTGTAGCTGGAGAACAGCTGATTACACATTAGGAAGAAAGGATGACCCATGGCTCAAGGTTCCAGGCGTCAGGGCATGTGGGCCGAGGGCCGTCGGCGGGGACAGTCTGCCCGCCGACCTCAGCAGGTGTGTGTCCAGGATTAGGGACGTGAGATGCTACCAGAACTCTGTTTTGGCTCCAAAGCTGGGGGAACGTCACTCATTTTTAAAAGTGAGGAGGAAGGGGAGGGGTGGGAGGCTTGAGAGAGGTAGAGACAGTCTAAAAGGGCAGTGGGAGAGACCAGAGCAACCTGGCAGGAAGGCCCCGCAGTGCTGATGATCCACTCGACGCTGCCAAGCGTCACTGCTGATGCTTGAATGTGGGAAATTCTCCCGCAGCCTCAGCTGCTGGGTGTCCATGCAGAGGAAGCTGGAGGCTGAACCTGTCAAAAGCGCAGGTATCTGAGATGTGTGCAGTGGAAGAATGAAGGAGCAGGCATTCTGGGATTTGGGAAAGGCGTGTGTGAGATGTGGATCATGGAAACCACGCTGGGTAGAGAAGGAAGTGAAGTAACGAGGTGCAGAGGCACAGTCAGCGAGCAGATCGGTGAGCCACGGCGCGCAGGAAGGCAGAAGGTGTGGATGTGGATGTGGATGCCACACTGACCAGCTGGCTGGCGGGAGAGGGCACTCAGGAAATGGCAGCTGTGCCGCTGGAGCTGTGTAGGGTGTGGGTGATCATTAAGGCTCCAAGGGTGACCACGGGAGAAGTGGCCCCCACAAGAGCCAGAAGACGGCCTGGGGGAAGAGCTGGGCAACAGAGAGGCCCCTGGACTGGCTGGGCCGCCCCTGCTGACCCTGGAGTTGCGGGGTGAAGGGAAGGGTCTGGGAGGAGGACTACCAGGTCACCGCTCCTCAGCCATTCTCAGCTACCTGACCCCCGCCAGGCTGCTGAACTGTGCCTTGGTGCCTGGTAAGTAAAACGGATGTATTAATAGTTCTTCGTGATTCTAGTGAGGATTAACAGTTAATACAGGTGAAGTACTCAGAACCATGCTGGGAGCCTGGTGAGTGCGCAGGCAACGCCAGCTTTTCTCCCCGGGGCTCTGCAGCGCGGTACCTTCACAACCTCTCCGCGTACGTCTTCCCTGCGGGACTGTTGGACCATTAGCCCTGTAAATGCGTGCGCTGTTATTATTTTCGGTCGTAACAACATTATAAAGTAGGCATTATTATGACTTTTTTTTTTTTTGAGACAGGGCCTCGCTCTGTCATCCAGGCTTGAGTGCAGTGGTGTGACCACAGCTTGACCTCCCGGGCTCAAGTGATCCTCCCACCTCAGCCTCCGAGTAGCTGGGACTACAAGCATGTGTCACCACACCCAGCTGATTTTTGTATTTTTTGTAGAGACGGGGTTTTCCCATGTTGCCCAGGCTTGTCCTGCACTTCTGGGCTGAAGTGAGCTACGTACCTCGGTCTCCCAGAGTGCTGGGATTACAGACACGAGCCACTGTGCCTGCCACTATGACAATTTTTTTTTTGAGACAGAGTCTCTGTCGCCCAGGCTGGAGTGCAGTGGCACGATCTCGACTCACTACAACCTCCACCTCCTGGGTTCAAGTGATTCTCTTGCCTCAGTCTCCTGTGTAGCTGGGACTATAGGCACCTGTCACCACGTCTGGCTAATTTTTGTATTTTTAGTAGAGACGGGGTTTCACCATGTTGGCCAGGCTGGTCTTGAGCTCCTGACCTCTGGTGATCTGCCTGCCTCAGCCTCCCAAAGTGCTAAGATTACAGGTGTGAGCCATCACGCCCGGCCAATGATCATTTTAAAAATGAGAAACTTAAGGTTTTAATTTTCGTGGAAAGGAGAACAAAGAAGGTAATGAATAAATATTGGCGAAATCTGCATTTCCTCATCCATTCACTTAGCAGCCATTGACTGACCACCTGCTGTGGGCCAGGCACTGTGCTAGGCTCGGGGCACACAAGGCTGATGAAGAGGGCCAGGTCCCAGAAGCCAGGGCAAGTTTCCAACATCAGGTCACAAAGGTGAGATTTCAGTTCCAGGCAAGAGGGGCAACTGGGTGCTTCTAAACAGAGAAATGCATTTTGAAATAAAATGTTTGGAAAATGACTCCAGCTGCAGTGTACACACTGACTGGGGCAGTCTAAAGTCCGTACATGGTCAGGCGCTGCATCAGCCGGCAAGGCAGGAAGAGAGCAGCGAGCAGCGGGGTCCGGGCGGGGGTGGGCGGTGCCGTGGCTGCTCCCTAGAGGGTGAGAGAGACCCGAAAACAAACTAACCAATAACAGACTAACGCGGAAATCCAAGGGATGGCGCGAACCTGTCTCTACCCACTCGGGGCAGGCCGGACGTGGAGATGCCGCAGGCAGATGAGCTGGGTTTTACAAAATGACAGAAGATACAAAAAATGACAAGATGGTGGAACAGAAACGGCAAAGTGCCTGGTAAACGTGCAGATGGCAGGTTGCAGCTGAGAAGAGAAGACACCGGTTTGGGAGAAGCATGTGCCGGGGAGAGGTGACCCAGCGAGGGAGAAAGGCAGGCCCTCCCGAGAGGAGCGGGAGCAGGTACCACAGAGCATCTGCCCTGCAGCTGAGGAAGGCTGCCCGGGAGGGCACAGTGAAGGGGCCGGGGGAGGGCACAGTGAAGGGCCGGGGGCGCTGCGGTGCTTCTGCTCTTAGCTTCCAAGGACAGACCTGCCCCCGCAGACACACAGGAAAGCTCACAGAATGCCCTTGATGTTTCGGGTAAAGGAATAAAGAAACCTACCTGGGGAAGGCACAGTGTGAATTCACGGTGTGAATGCCTGTGAGGCGAAGCTGTTACAAGACAGCTCTTAAGGCAGGCTGGGCTGGCGGAGCGGGCTTAGCTTGCTGTTCATATTGTAAACAGAAGCACCCAGTCACTCCCTCACTTAAGAAGCATCAACTAAGCACCTGAGAGGAAGTACGTCCTACATCAGACAACAGGAGTACAAAGATGAACTCGGTATGACAGACAGTCATACAGAACATATGGCTACCAAACAGTGCATCAAGACAGACACAGATGCTCCGTCCATACCTATCGTAAGTTAGAAATACCATGAGTTGAAAATAAGTGGGCTGGGCGTGGTGGCTCACGCCTGTAATCCCAGCAC
>NW_012104432.1:957481-959682 GCF_000951045.1 Mandrillus leucophaeus | reverse complement strand
AAATCTTATGAAAATCTCATAATTACTGTACATGACATGTAAAATTCTAATAATGAAGTTAGTTTGATATGAGATAAAGATTTTAGATAAAAATTATTTTTACTTTTTTTTCTAGGAGTATGATACAGGGTCTATTTGAAAAACTGAACACAGGCATCACACAACTTCCAAATGATGAGAAAAACAGTCTAATAAAAATCACTCAAGTAACTAATAGCATGTACATAAGTTTTCTCTATCTAAGACTCAAAGGGATTACACGATACCATTAAAGTGAGTAACACGTCCTCCTCCCAGGCTGTGACATCCATTTCCCTGTAAATTACAATCTTAGGAAACTCTGCCATAACTTAGGAAAATAATTCAAAAACCCTTTCCTGGCTGCCTTAAAGACAACAGGAATTATTTTAGGACACACTAGAACGAAAATATCAGGGCAAGGTAAAGATCCTTTCATGAATACATTTTTCACCTTACGTAAGCTCCCTTGTTAGGCCTGTTAATAAAATTTCTGATGGTCTCAAGTATTTCCAATGTATGACACACATCAAACCACTGTATATATTTATTAATAACAGGAACAATCAAAGAGGGTAAAAAATAGCCTGTAGAAAAAATGCATCTCAATGAACATCCATGGCTTTGTGTGATTTTTAAACCCATTATTATAAAGCCCCGTCATACTGCCAGTTCAGTCCCTGCCTCAAGAGGACACATCACAGCAGCTTCTCCACGGCCAAACCGAGGGGCCACGCCCACACCCTCGGGAACAGAGCATGCGCCAGGGAAACGGCCACCCTGGAGATCCGTAACTGCATTAGCAAATTATAGAGGATACAGATACTTAGAAATTAGCTGTTTTTTCCCCTTTAAAAAAGAGTGTCTCCATCTCCCTCCTTTCCAAAGCTTTCCAATCATAGAAATAATTACAGAATCACTTTGGTAAAGGAAACTCAATGAAGCATTTGACTGACGTTTACTCACATTTAAACTTAGTGTGATGTCTGAAAAGTCTGCTAACCCCCTAAGCAAGGGATGCTTGTTTACCTTTTTGAGGACACGCTTCTGTAAATGTGGTAAAAGATGTTGGGAAGAAAGGCAATTTGGGGAGCGCAGTTTCCAGTGGTTCACAGGCTACCAGAAGCATTCGGAGACCAAACACCTATACCTGAGATCATTTCCCGCTGCTATTTTAGGAGAGAGTCTCTGCCTGGGTTTTTGCACTTACTCCAAGTTAACGAGTACAGACTTCTGTGAGTATGCTGGGCGACCAGGTGAGTGACAGTTCCACAGCCTGGGGAGCGTGGTGCAGAGGAAGGAGGAGAGTGAAGCGTCTCTGGGGAAGGTTTGGTTTCTGAGTCTGGAAGGGTCCTTCAGTCTCTGCAAGTGGGGGAACCCCTGGGAACTTTGCTCTGGGGCAAAAGAGGCCTGAGGGATTCATGCTGGAGCTCTCAGGATTCCCACCAGTTAGAGAAGCAGGGCTGTGGGAACTGGTATTCAAGATGTGGTACAAGCAGCTTCTCTGCGGGAAGTGGATGCAGGTGACGGGGAGAGAAAAGGGAAACTTCACTGCTGTGGGCTAGGAGTGCAGCTGAATTTGGGTCTGTGTCTGAAGACACCGATGGAGAATCGTTAAGAGTTACAATACATTTGTGAATCTGGAATATATACTTCTTTCAAAAATAGTGTATGAGCTTCAAGTCAGCAACAAGTAAATTAAAAATAATAATAGAGAAGGACTTCTAAGTCTGAGTAAACGCCATAAATGGTTAAGGCAGAACTTCACGGAGCAAGAGCCCTAACTTAGCAAACTTTACTGTTACTGCTTGAAAGAGAAGAGGCTTAATAAGTGTTTGCTCAATGAATACACGAAGAAACACAATTGAGAACTTGTTTGTTTCAATCCCATCAGATATAAGGTCTTCTCATGGGCAAATCCTACCCCTGGATACAACCCAGTCCTAGAAGCTGTATTGCAAAGCACAGTTCCCACAGCGCATAGATCCGACGGTTCAGAAATACTGAGTCATTTGGTGGGAAGCAGTCAACGAGCAAAACCACCACCAGCAACTGTTCTTTCCGCTGGGCTGCGCGGACTACGTAAGAGACACCGGGCAGCAGGGACGGTACTGGCACATAAGGGACACCGGGCAGCAGGGACGGTACTGGCACGTAAGGGACACCGGGCAGCAGGGACGGTA
>NW_012104432.1:949747-955297 GCF_000951045.1 Mandrillus leucophaeus | reverse complement strand
AAAAGGAGTGAATGCACCACCTAGCTAACTGAATGTTCCAGCACAGCCCAGCCTACCTTAAACATGCTCGCAACACTTACATTAGCCTACGGTTGGGAACATCAGCCAACACAAAGCCTGCTTTATAAAGTGTTGGACATTTCATGTCGTTTCTTGAATTCACTGTGAGTGAGAAACAGAATGGCGTGTGGGTGCTCACAGCACAGTTCCCACCGAATGGGAAGCGCTTTTGCACCATCATAAAGTTGAAAAATCTTAAGTCAAACCACATAAGTTGGGGGTTGTACATACACACACATGCGTAAACACAAGCAGCAGACCCTCTATCTGCCGGGGAACGGTTCCAGGAACCCCAGGATACCAGATCCATGACTGCTCAAGTCCTTAGTCGGTCCTCCGTATCTGCAGGTTCCACACATGTGGATTCAACCAACCACGGCTGAAAGGCTGCTGTGCACACCTCACCGTGTTTCCCACCTGCGGGTGGTGGAATCCGTGGATGCAGAACCTGTAGATATGAAGGCCCAGCGTACGTGATGTCCATATGAAATACATACATGCACACATATGTGTGTTTATGAAATACGGACACTCCAGCGTGGGAGACACCGAGACTGGTGGCACAGGGCAGGGAGTCTCGCACGATGAACAGAGCAATGCACGTGAACGAGGGGATGGTGTCCCTCACAGGGCAGAGGCACAAGCGGCACAGCTTGGACACACTTTACAGCTCTGCGAGGACACTGCTGGCACTGATGCCTGAGGATTCAGGAGGAAACGGGCCAACACATGGCAGAGCACGTTCAAGGCACTGCAGAGCGGGGACAGCTGGAGGATGAGGTCAGGGGGATGGTGGGGGTGAGGCTGAGCTGGAGCTGGAGCTAGAGGCTGGACCCCAGAGTGGCAGATCCCAGGGTGGCGGGCAGGAGGGGAGGACAAGAACCTGGGGGGCTTTGAGGGGAGAGAATGAATTCTAAGGACTAAATCCAGAGTGAAGTGACTGCTGCCAGGACCCCACTGCCATGATTATCTGGATCACACGACGAAGTGAGATTTCTTTTGAGATCACACGTGCCTGGTTTGAGTGACTGGTTACGATGGGTACTGGCTGCCAAGTGGGTCACATTTCCCAAAACTGAATGAGCTGAATCTGCAGTCCTACGTGCTGATGGAAATATAATTAAATCACATATGCAACATACTATGTGCTAAAAATTAATTATATCCTTTGAAACCATTTAAATTTATGATAAAACATTTTAGATAGCTTAAAAATGTCTGAGGGGTACCTAGTTTTCTAATTCTTTGGGGGGTATCATGTGGATAAAAAGGATACTGAGCTGGCTTCGTGAACAAGGCACACAGAAACAAGGCCTGAACTAGCACAGGAGCAGAGGGGCAGGGTGGAGGAGACAAACACTCATATGAATTATTTAGGAGGTAAAAGTCTTGGATTCTGGCCAGGGCAAACGGGTACTACCATAAGCTAATTGAGAGGACACAGCAGAAACAGTAGGCTAAGGTGGTGGGTGCTGGTGAGATGATTATGCAAACTGACACCTTTTAAACACTCACAGTACTGTCAGGCAGGTTAGCTGCTTAAACAGAGTTAGCTAACACCCCCTATCTACCACCTCATCCCTGTGCACACTGTGGAATAATACAAACCGTAAAGTATGAAGTGAAACAAGAAAGTCAACTGTGGACAATGATGCAGTATTCTCAGATGCATCCTTGTCATCTCTTTTCAAAAAACATACACTGTTTTGTATCCTTTACTCAAACTTTCTTATATCCTCAAATATTTTATTGGGACATGATTTATAATGGCTGCATGAAATTCAGTCACACACACGTGCACATTATTTGTTAATTTGATATTTGAACATGTGTCACCTTTTCAGAAACTAGAAAACTGTTCACTAACCGAACACCATTCAACAAGAGCTGCTGGTGCTATGGAACTGGCCGAATGACACTCTACTCATGTTTTATCTAAAAGCTCTTCATCAAGGGTCTCTGGGATGACAGTGAGTAATGAAGATAATGAGATGATCCTCTGCAATGACGATGACTGGCTGTCCCAGGATGAAAGAAACCAAGAACATATTCCCTTGAGTCCAAGGAGTCGACTTTTTGCCTGTCACAAATAACAGTAGTACGAAAAGCAACAGAAAAACCAGAGAGTCCTAGATAAAGAGGGTATGCAGTGGTTAGACAAAGGAAACTGCCAGTTTTTATGAACAAAAGTTATAAACAGTTAGGAAGAGAAACTATAAATAACAGCTAAGTTCTACCAGTAACCCGGAGTTGTCCTTTTGCACTAAAAGTGTTCAACTGTTTTCTTCTGGAAGGGTCTTTGGGAGTGAAGACCACCATTTATTTTGCATAACAAATGAACAGGGTCTCTGTACGCGGTATATTTTCCTTACTTTTGTGGTCATACAACTCCTATTTGTGTCCAATGCTCACGGCTAAGTTGGGCCTTTTCAGGTTGTACTCATCAACTTACTTGCCTAGCTCTGTGTGAAAGGCATTCTAATTTCATCAAAGTTGTGAGTGTGCTGACCAGGTCTAAAGCAACAGAACAGGCCATGGGAAACACAATTATATCAATGGTTCAGAACAGATGATGGCCCAGTCTTCAGCTGGCCACCCTGGAGTGGGAGATGACAGTGAATCCGTTTTAGACGAAGGTGCGGCTGGCTGCTCGGTGTCCCCGAGCCCTCACACGCCCCTGCTCCAGTCAGAGCTCACCTGCACTTGCTCATTGCAAGATGAGTACCCTGAAACCAACCTCAAACCTGATCTCTCTTTTTTTTTTTCGAGATGGAGTTTTGCTCTTGTTGCCTAGGCTGGAGTGCAATGGCGCGATTTTGGCTCACTGCAACCTCCGCCACCTAGGTTCAAGCAATTCTCCCGCCTCAGTTTCCTGAGTAGCTGGGATTACAGGTGTCCACCACCATGCCCAGCTAATTTTTGTATTTTTAGTAGAGACGGGGTTTCACCAGGTTTGCCAGGCTAGTCTTAAACTCCTGACCTCAGGTGATCCACCCACCTCGGCCTCCCAAAGTGCTGGGATTACAGGTGTGAACCACCATGCCCAGCCTGAAACCTGATTTTAAAGGTGCGTTTCCTGCTCATGGTGAAACCCTCCTATTCTTAATTCCTATCTCTCCTTTAGCTCCTTGGGGCAGTGGCCTCATCTAATGCATTGCTTTTTAATTTCTAAAAGCATTTCTTTAGTGTGGCACTTGGCACGCACAAAAAATTGTGGAACAGACAGTAAATTCATAGCACTACAAGACCAATGCTTAACCATGCTAGTAATCAAATAAATGTAAATTGTAATTTACTAGTGAGTTGATCTTCACTAGCAAAAAAAATAAAAAGCAAATGTCATTGTTAGCCTAAAAAATTAGATTTTTTTTAAAAAACAGATACAAGGCAGGATAGGCAAGGAGATGCTACAGCCGGTGCACTCAGGCGCTGCAGAAAACAATCTGGAACAACAATGGGAGTATTTATGAACAGACTTTGACCTTAGGATTCTCCTTCTAAGACTTATCCTAAAGAAATAATCACATTTATAGACTTCTGTATAAGACAGTTCATCCTAAGATTATTTATAATAACTTCAGATTATGTGGCTATTAAAATGTTTTTAAAGACCCTTTAATATGGGGAAATGCTAAATATATATATAATAAGTAATTAAAAGACATAAACTGATAGAAGCATAGGAATTTCATGCATAGCATATATACACAAATATGTATATCCATCTTCATACATGTACACTATGTATAGTATATATATACACACACATACGTATAACACATACACTGAAATGTAAAAGGACAGTGGTTACATAAGCAATCTTTTTTTCACTTTTTCTTTTCTCTTTCAGATACAGGAACTTGCTACTTGTGAAGGCAGGAAAAAAAGAGTTTTGTGAATTAAAAAACAGTGATGGATCAGCACTCATGCAGACAGGGCTCTGATGGCCTGGCCTGTCAGAAATCAACCGTGTGCGTGTCCACTTCTGTCCACGCAGTGATGCCCTCAGAGAGGATCGTCTCTACCCCATCTCTGTACCTAGAACAGTGTTTGATATGCAGGAACCAAACTGATGCTGTTAAAATAATACAGCATTTTCACAACAAGTATGGAAGGTGTAAGTTACTACTAAGTACAGCAGCTAAAGCATAAGCAAGGTTTTTGGGTTTTTCTGAAAAATAAATTATACAGTAGATATGGAATCTCCTGATGCTCAATTCTGTGATGCCATACAACGCCCAGTGAACTCAATTTGTTTTTTATTTTATTTGTTTCTGAGACGGAGTCTTGCTCTGTTGCCCAGGCTGAAGTGCAGTGGTGTGATCTCAGCTCACTGCAACCTCTGCCTCCTGGGTTCAAGCGATTCTCCTGCCTCAGCCTCCCGAGTAGCTGGGACTACAGGCGTGCACCACCACGCCTGGCTAATTTTTGTGTTTTTAGTAGAGACGGGGTTTCACCTTGTTGGCCAGGATGGTCTTAATCTCTTGACCTCGTGATCCGCCTGCCTCGTCCTCCCGAAGTGCTAGGATTACAGGCTTGAGCTACCGCGCCCAGCCCTCAATTTGTTATCTATTTGATGGACCTCAGAGGCAACTAGAATTTGTGTGGGTACAAAAACGTATAAACGGGAAAATCTGATTATGGATACTTATGTATGTTTTAAACAAGTAAGAAATATTTTACAGTAAGGGCTTCTGTCTCATTTTATACCCACTATATATAGATACTCACCACCAATCATTTACATGTTTAATAAAATTATTTGCAAGGACTTTGCAAATATAAAGTACTCCATAAATGATTAAAAATAGTAAAACATATCATATAAAAAGCCTTCAGCTTTTGCCATGATTTCATATTCTAAGACTTGTTTTCTATGTCTCACACTAGATCACAACTATTAAAAATAAAGCAAACGCCTACCATCTTAATTATTCATTTCTTGGGGAAATGTAAATCTTTTAAAAAGTGGCTTCTTTCCTGACTGAAAATAGAAAGCAGAAATGTTTATGCTCTTGTTACAGTTTCTCCCAATATAATTTTCCCACAGATGACTGAATATGAAAGATTTACTTGGATAATTGCTGCTATTGATTAAGTGTGCCCTATTAGAGTGAGCAATTTACTGGTTAATATCGATTGGTCTATAAATGACATGTAATCCTATCTACAAACTTACACCAACCTGAGAGTCAATCTTCTAGGAGTCAGAACAACCCAATTCCCTGAGATAATAACACAAAAGAGTATGCGGCACACAGAGTATGGGCAGCCCTTTCCACCTGCATCTCCAAGTGGAGGCGCAGAGGACTCAGTGCTGGCAGACCTGCTGGGGGACTCGGAGGGGGAGCAAAGGGGCAAGGCCCAGACCCAGCCTCAGACCTCAGCTGGGGAGGGCCTCCACTGCAATTCAGGACAGAGGTGACTGAGAGAGCCCCTTCATCTCTAATTTAGATGTGGCGTGAGAGTCAGACACATCAGTAGAGGAAA
>NW_012104432.1:942306-944242 GCF_000951045.1 Mandrillus leucophaeus | reverse complement strand
TAAGGGACACCGGGCAGCAGGGACGGTACTGGCACGTAAGGGACACCGGGCAGCAGGGACGGTACTGGTACGTAAGGGACACCGGGCAGCAGGGACGGTACTGGTACGTAAGGGACACCGGGCAGCAGGGACGGTACTGGCAACAGAAGCGAGGACATTTGTTTGGGGCCAACCTCTACACCTTTGCAGATCTTAGTGTTTTAATCTACAAAGTGAGCATTTTGGATTATGTTAAGTTTTTCAAATTTTTAAATAGTAAAATTCATCCACCTTTTCCCCCATCCCCCCCAAAAAGACATCTCAAGAGAGACTTATGTATAAAATAGATCCCGCTGAAATGCTCTGCGTGACACTGGCCCTAGCAAGTCGCCTCCGCAGGCCATGCCCAGTCACCCCGAGGCACCTCCCTGGAACCCCAGGGTTCTCAGAATCACAGTCTGAAAATGTGCTAGATTCGATTTGCATTCCTATCAAATCCTTCCTTTCCTTTTCTGTCATTGCAGAGGAAGAAACGTTCCATCTTTCCCAGACTCATCTTGTGGTTTCGCCTCCTTACTCTTTGCGCCCCCTCCCCTGGAACCGCCCCCTGCTCTATCCTTTTGTATGAGCTCCTTCTCTATTTCTTTAAACCCAACATTCTGGTGCTACTCCTTTATCAAAAGAGTGGCTTACCGACGGGGGGTCCTCTTACTATCATTCCCTCATCCCTTTATTTATTCAAGAAGACGCTGTGTATCATTCGGTGCCCGACCATGCTGGGTCCTCAGATGCACTGGTGAACAAGACAGATGCTTCCTGACTGTCACGGTGTTTATTACAGATTTTTCATTTTTGTAGGTTGGCTCCCCCTACAAGTTACAGCATTTGTTATTGACACTGATGACATGTCACCTCCAGTTCATGCATATAATGAAGTCAGGATAAAATCCAAGTAACTGAGGCTGCTTTGCCAAGGTTCGGTACTTTTTCAAAAACAGGCTTTTTGGGCAAGACTCCAAAAAAGGTTTTTTTATTTGGGAAAAAGATCAGGGATCAAAGGAAGTTAACAATCAAGACTGAGAAGAATATAAGAAACTAACTTTTGAGTAAAATGGGGAGGACTCTAGTTTTTTTTCCTTTAGGCTCTCTTAGGAAGCAAGAGATCTGCTGACAATAGAACACTGGAAAGCAGAAAGTCAAAGAGAAGTTTAAAATCAAAAGAGAGGGACTAGAAAATCCAGGAACCTAGGGCAAGATGTCCCTGCGTGACACCACAGCGGAGTGCAGCCCCCGCCTGTGCTTCGGACAGGCCCTCACACAACCGCAATCTGGGTCATCTCCGCCGGGAGCGGGGCCCCACGCGAAGGGGATCAGAGCCGGGAGCCGGGCCCCACGCGAAGGGGATCAGAGCCGGGAGCCAGGCCCCACGAGAAGGGGTTCCAGGTGGCCTGGTCAGTGTAGCTGGCAGCCCCCAACCGCCGCCTGTGCTTCGGACAGGCCCTCACACAACCGCAATCTGGGTCATCTCCGCCGGGAGCCGGGCCCCACGCGAAGGGGATCAGAGCCGGGAGCCGGGCCCCACGCGAAGGGGATCAGAGCCGGGAGCCGGGCCCCACGCGAAGGGGATCACAGCCGGGAGTCAGGCCCCACGAGAAGGGGTTCCAGGTGGCCTGGTCAGTGTAGCTGGCAGCCCCCAACCCATACTGAACCCAGGAAAGCTTCTCAAGTGGCACAGAAGTCACAAAACCACACAAAATAAGGATGTGTCTGAATTCAAGAGAACTAGTCAATTAAGGAAAAAATTTTGTTACTTTGCTAAAGGCTATTGCTGAAGATCAAGAAATCACTCCTCTCCTGTGGTTCTGCCTCAGGATTTCGGCCTCACGAACATCAGTCATTTCTGGCAGAATGCGGACGGGCTATACCTCACTTTCTTTTTTTTTTTTTTGAGACGGAG
>NW_012104432.1:941293-942256 GCF_000951045.1 Mandrillus leucophaeus | reverse complement strand
GGCCTCCACTGCAATTCAGGACAGAGGTGACTGAGAGAGCCCCTTCATCTCTAATTTAGATGTGGCGTGAGAGTCAGACACATCAGTAGAGGAAACAGAAAGATGATTTTTTCATTTCTTCCTTTTTTTTTTTTTTTTTTTAAAGACAAGGTCTTGCTTTGTTGCCCAGGCTGGAGCGCAGTGGTGCGATCACGGCTCACTGCAGCCTCGACCGCCTGGGTTCAGGCAATCCTCCCACCTCAACTTCCCGAGTAGCTGGGACTACAGGTGCGTGCCACCACATCAGGCTAATTTTTAAATTATCTGTAGTTAAGGTCTCCCTATGTTGCTCAGGCTGATCTTGAACTCCTAGACTCAACTGATTCTCCTGCCTTAGCCTCCCAAAAGTGTTGGGATTACAGGCATGAGCCACTGTGCCCAGCCAGATGATTTTCTTTGTATAAACATTTAGAAAAACATTAAAGGAAAAAAAGAGAAGAAAACACATGCTATTTGCCATTTATAATTTATACTTTCCCAAATGGTGATTTTTTTCTGATAAGAGAATATAAAATATTTGGCTATAGTTCAAGTTTACTTCACATTTCAAAAACATTTCTAGGCACAGGAATATTTTTGTTCACACCAAAGGAGATCAACTGAGACCATAACTGGCTCTCCTCACTGTGGTGAGGCTTTGCTATCATATCCTTTGTCGGGGGCCTGGCAGGACATGATGGCTACTGCATGGTCACGAGTTTCTGAAGAGAGTCTTAGGAAGGAACTTTTTTACAAAGTTGTGAGCAAGGGACAGTGATGTGCCCAGGGTGTGGCGCCAGAGGGGACTGGGCTGCAGGACAGCTGTGGCGGCCTCAGGAAGAGGATCACAGTCGCCAGGAGACTGCCCCCGGCCGGGCAGGGGTCAGGAGCCACAGTGCACAGAGCTCTGTGCTGCAGCGGGCCATGCAGGGCAGGAAAGGAGGC
>NW_012104432.1:934104-935613 GCF_000951045.1 Mandrillus leucophaeus | reverse complement strand
GGACTACAGGCGTGAGCCACCGCGCCCGGCCATCTACCTCACTTTCAAACACAGAGGCAGAGGTGATGGAACACAAAAGGATACTGGAATTATTTTCTTCTGAATTTCACTGTAGTCTTTGTGCAGCAAAGTGACTTACATATCACCGTTTTCACACAAAAGTGACTTACATATCACCGTTTTCACACAAAAGACAGTCGCTTCTGAGCGGGGACTGAGCCACGTCCTGCTCCAAAATAAACCTCAAACATTTTCATTTTGAAGTTTTCTGTTTTAGTTCATAGGCTAACCTTCACCTGTCATTTCAATGGGCGGTAAAGTTTAATCCTCAAGAAATTTCTAAACTTCTCAACTATTATGTCTTTAGGAACTAAAATTTGCTTAAAATAGGTGAAATCTGGTCCGGTGCGGTGGCTTACGCCTGTAATCCCAGCGCTCTGGGAGGGCAAGGCGGGTGGGTCGCCTGAGGTCAGGAGTTCAAGACCAGCCTGGCCATGGTGAAACCTCATCTCTACTAAAAATACAAAAAATTAGCTGGGTGTGGTGGTGCGCGCCTGTAATCCCTGCTATGTGGGAGGCCAAGGCAGGAGAATCGCTTGAACCCGGGAGGCAGAGGTTGCAGTGAGCCGAGATTGTACAATTGCACTCCAGCCTGGGTAACAAGAGCAAAAAACTGTCTCAAAAAAAAAAAAAGGTGAAATCTGAAGCTCGGTGCAGAAGAATTAGCAACAATTGAGAAAAACAAGATGGGGAACTATTAGAAAAATAAGTAAATTAGGAAATTCCATTCTCTTTTTTGAAGGATGACAGGTGAATATATGTCCTCCAGATTGTTCACCCAAATCGAGAGTGAGTCCGGACCATGTGCTGCTGAAATTCAACAGTCAGGGTGAACACGAGTTTCAGACAGCCGGTGGGACTTATTCCCAAAATCAAGGACCTCACTCTCCAAACCCCTTCAAGACAGTGCATTTCGTATTTTTAGTAGAGATGGGGTTTCACCATGGCCAGGCTGGTCTTGAACTCCTGACCTCAGGTAATCCACCCACCTCGCCCTCCCAGAGTGTTGAGATTACAGGCGTGAGCCACCGCACCCAGCCAGATTTCACCTATTTTAAGCAAATTCTAGTTCCTAAAATTTGACTGCATGCAGGCATGGGAGCAAGGCTTTGCTAAGTCCACTCTAGGCAACCGTCTGGATGAGCAAGAAGAGCAATTCCACAGCCCCCTAAGGAGACGGCACTGGGGAGCTGAGATTCGGCGTGAGACAGGGCTCTCATTTCAGAGTACTTACCCGATGGCTGCCTTAGGATTCCTGAGGGAAACATATACGACAAACTTCCAATATCTTCTCCTTCATCTAGAAAAGCTATCCAACACGATTCCAGCTGCCTTTAAGATTATAAATTCACTGGAATCAAATCAACCTGTACAGCAATGGATCAGTGATCCAGTATTAATGATTTATTTTTTATTTTTTTAAGATGGAGTCTCGCTCTGTAGCCCAGG
>NW_012104432.1:931829-933774 GCF_000951045.1 Mandrillus leucophaeus | reverse complement strand
TTCCAATAATGGCTTTTTAACTAATTAGGCTTAAAAGTATCCATGTATTAATATGATGCTTTTTGGTGCACAGGACTGGCATCTACTCCAACAAAATTCTACTTATGTGCAAAAGCTATGAATAATATTCAAAATTATTAATTTCTAGAGAAAATATTACGAAGGCAGGCAGGACTTATCACAACACTGAAATCAAACACATTGTCACTTACGATTAGCTGTTTCAATCCAACAAAAGATTGTTCCACTGAGTCGGCATTTAGGACTTGTCTCTTTGCTGCAGCTTTTTCACCCAGAAAGCGAAGCATCAAGTCTTTAACTGCATCTCCCTGGGAAGAAGAGAAGAAAAATATGTCAAGACAATAAAATGTCAGTTAAACTCAGCTAACCAGAACCCATAACTAAACAAAATTTCTTTTTTCTCCAGTGGCTTATGGAGGTAAAAGTAACGGTTATAGTATCGTAAAACTTCAATTAACCAGAAGCTAAATTATCACAATTGTTAATAAAATGCATAATTTTAGAATTGTTCCTTATTCTTTTTATTTTTAAAATTGTATCTTTATTCACCACTGATCGGAAAGCATGTTCTTTATTCTGAAGAGGAAACGGTAAATCCTGCCACCTACCACCAGGCTTGCAGTGAGAGGCAAAGCCAAGCCAGCAGAGGGGCCTCAGGTGAGGGGCCTAAGGAGGCCCAGGAGAACAAAGGTGACACTGCTGGGGACCAGGGGCTGCACCACACAGTGGCCAGACTTGCGCTGGTGCAGGCAGGCCTGAATAGTCTTCCCAAATTCCATCAAGGCCCCGAACACTGAGACCCCCTTTCACAGCAGGTCCTTGATAGCCTTGCTGAGCCAAGCGCTGCTCCAGGAGCTGGTGGGCTCACTTCATGCTGCGAGCCAGGGAAGAATCCAGTTGCCTCTGCACGGGACTGTTTCTACCTCCTGACCCAACTCCTCTGATTATACTGATCTTTCGATGGTGCTGAAGAACACTGAAAGTGGAATCTGAAGCATGTCACTTACTTTAAAGGGAAGACACAGAAGGACAAGGGGAGGGAACCGGTGCTTTTGTGTGGCCTGGGGACAGAAGAGATGTGCCAATGACCTGCACTGAGCAGGGAGCGATCTCATAGCTGGTGTCAAGCCCAGATGCTGGGTGAGCTGGCCTTCATGAGCCTCAGGAGTCAGCACGGTTTGGGGGCCTCAGGGAAGGGCGTGAAGTTACCAAGTCTGTTGCATGGGGACAAACTAGTCATCCCAACAGTGCAGAGAAAACTGTTACAGTCCGCGGGCCTCAGTGCTGTTTCGGTGGCTGCACCGCAGGCTGAGGGAGAGTCCAGGGTAAGTAAAGGCTGCTCACAGGACGCAATGCTCTCCATGGGCAGGAGAAGCCTCTCACACACAGCGGGGACCGGGACACAGCCCTGGACCATCTCTCTCCCTTCTGGGGGTGCTGCTGACTGAGGAAAGGCACCTGGGAAGGGGCAGCAGCATTGAGGTCCCTGAAACACCTGAGGCAGGGGCAGCCGGGGGGACAGAGCAGCCCAGGGGGAAAGGGCAGCAGCACTGAGGTCCCTGAAATGCCATTGACAGTGAGCAGCCTGGGAGGAGGAAGCAGTGGCTCTGAGGTCCCTGAAATGCCCGGAGACAGCAAGCAGCCAGGAACTGGCTGGACCTTCCCTGACATGTGCTCTGGGCATCTGGCCCGCAGCAGCTGCTGACAGGGACACAGCACAAAGGCCCTGCAGTCTCTCGGGTGAACAGAAGAAAGACTCAAACTAGGACAACCCCAAGATGGGGGGCGGAGAAAGCCAAGACCTCTCCATCCCAGCACAAAGCTGCCTCCCAGCCGCAGGGAAGCTGATGCTCATGCTGCAGGCAGGCCACCGGGAGCACAGAGTGACTGAGGGTGCACAGACGCCTGCGTGCCCCCCGCCTGG
>NW_012104432.1:925490-930904 GCF_000951045.1 Mandrillus leucophaeus | reverse complement strand
CACAATTGTTAATAAAATGCATAATTTTAGAATTGCTCCTTATTCTTTTTATTTTTAAAATTATATCTTTATTCACCACTGATCAGAAAGCATGTTCTTTATTCTGAAGAGGAAACGGTAAATCCTGCCACCTACCACCAGGCTTGCAGTGAGAGGCAAAGCCAAGCCAGCAGAGGGGCCTCAGGTGAGGGGCCTAAGGAGGCCCAGGAGAACGAAGGTGACACTGCTGGGGACCAGGGGCTGCACCACACAGTGGCCAGACTTGCGCTGGTACAGGCAGGCCTGAATAGTCCTCCCAAATTCCATCAAGGCCCCGAACACTGAGACCCCCTTTCACAGCAGGTCCTTGATAGCCTTGCTGAGCCAAGCCCTGCTCCAGGAGCTGGTGGGCTCACTTCATGCTGCAAGCCAGGGAAGAATCCAGTTGCCTCTGCACGGGACTGTTTCTACCTCCTGACCCAACTCCTCTGATTATACTGATCTTTCGATGGTGCTGAAGAACACTGAAAGTGGAATCTGAAGCATGCCACTTTCTTTAAAGGGAAGACACAGAAGGGCAAGGGGAGGGAACCGGTGCTTTTGTGTGGCCTGGGGACAGAAGAGATGTGCCAATGATCTGCACTGAGCAGGGAGCGATCTCATAGCTGGTGTCAAGCCCAGATGCTGGGTGAGCTGGCCTTCATGAGCCTCAGGAGTCAGCACGGTTTGGGGGCCTCAGGGAAGGGCGTGAAGTTACCAAGTCTGTTGCATGGGGACAAACTAGTCATCCCAACAGTGCAGAGAAAACTGTTACAGTCCGCGGGCCTCAGTGCTGTTTCGGTGGCTGCACCGCAGGCTGAGGGAGAGTCCAGGGTAAGTAAAGGCTGCTCACAGGACGCAATGCTCTCCATGGGCAGGAGAAGCCTCTCACACACAGCGGGGACCGGGACACAGCCCTGGACCATCTCTCTCCCTTCTGGGGGTGCTGCTGACTGAGGAAAGGCACCTGGGAAGGGGCAGCAGCATTGAGGTCCCTGAAACACCTGAGGCAGGGGCAGCCGGGGGGACAGAGCAGCCCAGGGGGAAAGGGCAGCAGCACTGAGGTCCCTGAAATGCCATTGACAGTGAGCAGCCTGGGAGGAGGAAGCAGTGGCTCTGAGGTCCCTGAAATGCCCGGAGACAGCAAGCAGCCAGGAACTGGCTGGACCTTCCCTGACATGTGCTCTGGGCATCTGGCCCGCAGCAGCTGCTGACAGGGACACGGCACAAAGGCCCTGCAGTCTCTCGGGTGAACAGAAGAAAGACTCAAACTAGGACAACCCCAAGATGGGGGGCGGAGAAAGCCAAGACCTCTCCATCCCAGCACAAAGCTGCCTCCCAGCCGCAGGGAAGCTGATGCTCATGCTGCAGGCAGGCCACCGGGAGCACAGAGTGACTGAGGGTGCACAGACGCCTGCGTGCCCCCCGCCTGGACTTCACCACTGGCTCAGATCTCTTCCTATTGTTCTCCTACCCTCTTTTTGCGGGGGGAAAAGAAAAGCATAGAAGTTGTTTCTCCTAAGAAGCAAGGTTATTTCAATCGTTCGCTATCTTTCTTCTTAAAAGAAGAACAATATCTAGAGCATGAGAGCAAGAGAATCAGAAAAGCTGCTGACATTGCTTCTCCCCTCTGCTGCCTCCCTCTCTCCCGGGAGAGATCAACAGCCTGTGGCAGGAGGGGCCGGGCGGCTCCACGTCACAGACCTGTCTTTTCCCTGGTGCTAAACCTGGTGCTTGAGGCCGACCTCACGTTTTCTCACATTGAGGCAAAGACCTAGGGGCAGCCGTTGTATAATTTCTGCTTTCAGAGTGTAAAGTGAAGTACTTCAAATACCAGATCCACAAAATCAGCTAACTGATCTAGCAGCAATAATTACAGGGCAAAATAAAAGAGTTCAGACCCAGCGCTCCAGAAAGCTCTGCAAAAACGCAACTCTTCTCAGACAAAGAGCATCTCAGCCAGAGGGCAGCGAGCTGGGTGAAGAGCAAAATCCAATCGCAATGCCAGGGACGGAGGGGCAGGGACAACTCCTCCATCCCCGCAACATTCTCCGTGAGACCATGCTGCAAAAATCTTGCCCTTAAAATTCTCTGTTAGTTAATATTTTAGTTACCATAGGAAGTTCCTGAGATATTAGCATATGCATGGCTATCAAATATCCCATCAACGGAGGGCCAAGGATGTGACAAGCGTCTTAAGACAAACCTCGCCCTTGCTGTGTGGCTAACGGCGCAGGGAGGTGGAGACGCTGGCACTGCATCTCCTCAGTGGTTACTGTGTGGAGGGGAGGGAGCTTCCCGCAGGGCCTGCTAGAGAGCTGTGCTGCTGCACCTGGATGGACTCCAGCTAGAACCAATGGCGAACCATTCAGCGAGGGTCTACTTTATCCAGGGCAAGGTTCAGGGAACACGAAGGAGATATACGAACATATCACAATCTGGGACTCATCGTGATCTCACCATCCCATTCTCCTGGTCAGGTGCATTTATGGAGGAGCAAGTGGCTGTTCTCACAGCTGACAGGCGCTTAGGGGCCTGGCTGTCTTTCCTGCAATGGGGGAATAGTCTCAGTTGTCTCTTCTTGATTTTCATGGTGAAAGACAAAACAGAAGCCAGAGCAGCGGCCTGAAAGCTTACGGGCCTTACTGCCTGGGAAGCCTAAAGACACAAATGCTCATGGGGTAGTGTTGCTGAAAGGCAGCAGGCCCTGCACCTGGCACAGAACTCGCTGAGCTTTCCGCCACATCGCCAGTGCAGAAAGGTGCCTGTTTATCCTCGGAGGGTCTATCCTCTGGCTCCAGTGTTTGCTTACTCCGGGGAAAAATGAGACCACCTGAACCAAAAACCACAACAATTAAAACAAAACCCAAACCCAAACTGAAGGATGTGGAGAAACTGGAACCCTCACGCGCCACATCATCGGTGGGGATTCAACATGGAATAGCCATTCTAGAAACAGTCTGGCGGGGCCTCAGAATGTTGAACAGAGTTACCGTAGAACCAGCAAGTCCATCCCAAGCTATACATCCCAGATAGCTGAGAACACACAGACACAAACACATGCGTGTGAATGTTCACAGTAGCATTACTGACAATAGCCAGACACAAACACATGTGTGAATGTTCACAGTAGCATTACTGACAATAGCCAAAAGGTAGAAACAGCCCAAATGTCCACCAACTGATGAATGAATAAAAAGCAGCAGTAATTTTCTTCTCTCCATTTCAGGGTAACTGGGACTGGACTGTCTTGATGTGAACAACTACAATATTGCTCAGAGGAAACCTAATAACTGTCTTCACACACAGCAAAGGACTGTGACCCGAGAGAAGGAAAACATGACTTGAACTCTTGAACCCAATGGCACTTTTTGGACCACACTGCAGGAGAATCCCAAGCAGGGTTTGGGATGTCAAGGAGGTTAAGGTGGACGGGCTGAGGTGGTTGAGACTGTACTCAAATATGCTTTCCCAACATTCTTATTTTGCTAAATTACTAGCAACAATGGAGGGAAAGTGTATATGTGTGAGAAAGAATATACAACATTATCTCTATATAAGTTCCACCTACATAATCCTTTGTGGTTTACTCTAAAAACCCAGCTACAATTTATAACATAATTTACTAAAAAATGGTTTTGGAACCTACTTACAAACTGGATAATTCTTATATCCAGAGACCTAGAAAGGAGGGAGCTAAGCAGAGAAAGGGTTTCTGTGGGAGCCCTTGAGTTTACTGCTGATCACTCAGCTATATGTGCAGAGGGTGCAGCTCTGAAGACTGGAAAGGACGGGGCGCTGTGAGCTGGCAAGCCCAGAGCTCACACAGGGCTGAAGGGTGCTCAGTGTGGGTCTGCCATGGACGGGGCGCTGTGAGTTGGCAAGCCCAGAGCTCACACAGGGCTGAAAGGTTCTGAGTGTGGATCTGCCACGGTGGAGTGCTGTCACTGAACAGAAGGGGCATTCAGAATAGACTTCAGAAAGGTCACCTAAAGGTAGAAGCTACTACTCTAAAGTCATTCTAAAAAGCCTAAAAACAAACATGAAACTAAACCTGTAAATAAGTTACTTGCTTGTCAGAATAAAGGACAAGTCTTTTCAAAGGAAGATGAAAAAGCCAGACACACAACCTGAAATCCACACTTTCTAATAAAAAATTACTAGACATGTAAAACATGTCCTGTAACTAAGAGAAAAAGTACATAAAAATAGATCCAGATATTACATAGATAATGGAACTTTCAAATAAGAACTTTTTTTCTTTTCTTTCTTTTTTTTTTTTTTAAAGAGGACTATGTTGCCCAGACTGGCCTCAAACTTCTGGGCTCCAGTGATTCTCCTGCCTCAGCCTCCTGAGTGGCTGTGACTACAGGCACACGCCACCACACCCGGCTCAGAAAAGAACTTTAAGGTGTCTCTTATAAATGTTCTCAAGAGCTTAAAGTAAAGCTTGAAAATGATAAGAAAAGAAAAATGATACAAAGAAGAACCACATAAAAATTCCAGAGATAAAAAACACGGAAAAGTCACTGAATAGCATTAGTTGCAAACTAAAAAGTCAGAAGAAAAGATGAGTGAACTTAAGGACAGCAATAGAAATTCTAAACTTAACCACAAAGAGAAAAAGACTGGAAAATAAAAACAATAACAAAAACAGATCCTCAGTAACTTCTGTGGCAATACTAAGCAGTATGTATACTTGGGAGGTTCCAGAAGTAGGAAAGAGAAAAAACACAAAAAATGCCTGAAGAAATAATGACCAAAAATTTCCCCAAATTGACAAAAATGATAAACTCTCAGATCCAAGATGGTCAACGAATGCCGAGCAAGAGAAACATAAATCCCACGTGAAGGTACGTCAGAACCAAACTGCTGAAAAACCAGGGATAAAATCGTAAAAGCACCTAGAGGAAAAATATGCAATTAGGCACAGAAGAGCAAGGATAAGAATTACTAGACTTCTCATCAGAAACTATGCAAGTCAAAAGACAGTGGGATGGCATCTTACAAGCTCTAAAAAGAAAAAAAAAACCTGCTAACCCAGAATTCTACATACTGTAAACATGTATATTCAGCGAAAATAAGCTTTAATAATGAAGATGAGGCTGAGCATGGTGGCTCATGCCTGTAATCCTAGCACTTTGGGAGGCCAAGGCAGGCAGATCACTTGAGGCCATGCGTTCAAGACCAGCCTGGCCAACATGGTGAGGCCCTGTCTCTACTAAAAATACAAGAACTGGCCAGGCGCAGTGGCTCACTCCTGTCATTCCAGCACTTTGGGAAGCTGAGGTGAGCGGATCACTTGACATCAGGAGTTTGAGACCAGCCTGACCAACATGGCGAAACCCCTGTCTACTAAAATTACAAAAATTAGCTGGGTGTGGTGGTGCATGTCT
>NW_012104432.1:923943-925136 GCF_000951045.1 Mandrillus leucophaeus | reverse complement strand
GATTGCAAAACTGTACTCCAGCCTGGGAGACAGAGCAAGATTCTGTCTCAAAAAAAAAAAAAAAAAAAGATGTAATAATTTTGAAATCAATAAAAGCTGCAAGAATCTGTAGCTAGTACACCTGCACCCAAAATTAAAATTTCTGCCCTTCAAAAGATACCTAAGAAAATGCAAAAACAAGGCACAGAATAGTAAAAAAAATATTTGAAATACATCTATGGTGTATGACAGCTCATTTCCAACTAGGATATTTACAGAACTCTTAAAACACAGTAACAATAAGACAAATATCCAGTCTGAAGGATGGAGAAAACATCTGAAGAGATACTTTATAAAGATATACAAATAGCCTATATATCAAAGGATTAATAGATCAGATCCTACGTATCAAGTAGCCTGTATAACCTCAGTCATCAGAGAAATGCAAAAATTGAAAAAAGTTGATTATACCATGGATATAAAATAATTGGAACTCTCATGCGCTGCTGATGGAAATGTGAAATAGTGTGCCCACTTTGGAAACTGTTCTATTTCTTATAGAATGAAATGCATACTTATCATAAACCCCAGAAAGTATGCTAGTAAGTTTTTACCCAAGAGAAACGAAAATATATCCACACAAACGACTGTGCTCAAATATGCTTTCCCAACATTCTCATTTGCTAAATTACTAACACCAGGAGAGAGTATGTGTGAGTGTGTGTGTGAGAGACAGAATATACAACATTCTCTCTCTATAATAAGTTCCACCTAGAGAGCACTTTGTGCTTTATTCTAAAAACTCACCTACGATTTGTAACATAATTTACTAGAAAATGGGTTTTGAACGTACTTACAACCTGGATAATTCTTACATATGCAGCAGTGGGAATTTAGTTAACAGCAAAGGCTCAAGGCTGGCAGTAATTATGGATTCTAGATTCAAGATTTTTGGTGCTGGAAGGACTCACTGGAGGAGACTCTCAGCCATCATCCACCAATCTTTGATCTCCCCTTCTTCTTTTTTTTTTTTTTACTTTAGACAAAGTGTCAGAGTGGCTGGAATGCAAAGTTGCCCAGGCTGGAATGCAATGGTGCGATCTCAGCTCACTGCCACCTCTGCTTCCTGGGTTCAAGTGATTCTCCTGCCTTAGCCTCCCAAGTAGCTGGGACTGCAAACGTGCACCACCACGCCTGGCTATTTTTTGTATTTT
>NW_012104432.1:918638-923893 GCF_000951045.1 Mandrillus leucophaeus | reverse complement strand
GTACTTACAACCTGGATAATTCTTACATATGCAGCAGTGGGAATTTAGTTAACAGCAAAGGCTCAAGGCTGGCAGTAATTATGGATTCTAGATTCAAGATTTTTGGTGCTGGAAGGACTCACTGGAGGAGACTCTCAGCCATCATCCACCAATCTTTGATCTCCCCTTCTTCTTTTTTTTTTTTTTACTTTAGACAAAGTGTCAGAGTGGCTGGAATGCAAAGTTGCCCAGGCTGGAATGCAATGGTGCGATCTCAGCTCACTGCCACCTCTGCTTCCTGGGTTCAAGTGATTCTCCTGCCTTAGCCTCCCAAGTAGCTGGGACTGCAAACGTGCACCACCACGCCTGGCTATTTTTTGTATTTTTAGTAGAGATGGGGTTTCACCATGCTAACCAGGATGGTCTCGATCTCCTGACCTCGCGATCCGCCCGCTTCGGCCTCCCAAAGTGCTGGGATTACAGGTGTGAGCCACCGAGCCTGGCCCTCCCCTTCTTCTAGTAACAGAACTTCGGTTTTGCCTGGGCACATGACCCCTTACCTAAAGACTATTTTCAGCCTTTCTTGCAGCTTGGTGTGGCCAAGTGACTAAACCCTAGGCAGTGGGATGTGAGTGGACACACTGTCTTCCAGATGACGCATCGTAAAAGGAATACTGCAGAGCTCTCCAGCCTTTCCCTCTTCCAGATAGCTGGAAGACAGCAATGGGAAAACGCTTCCTGGACTTGGTTGAGGAAGGTGGCGCCAATCTACAGCGCTGGTTCGTATCTCCAGAGTGTTCCACCACCCTGAAATAAACAGGGATCCCATTCCAGCCACCGTACCTTTGCCTTGCTTTGTTAATGCAGCTGAGCCTACAGCCTGACTGACAGACTTACCAAAACCTTTCATTTTACAGAGAAGAAAATAGAGCCACAGATGTTCAATGAATTCCCTTACGTTACACAGGTTATTGGCAAAGCAACAATCTGAAACCAATTCTTCCAATTCAAGACTCTTCCTAAGTTCACATACTGATCAGGGATATGTCTACGTATCAGGCAACTTCTGGGACCCTGGAGGAGACTTAGCTACTCATTCTTTATAGAACACTAAAATGAAGCCATTTGACTTCCAGTTCTTCTTCTTTTTTTTTTTAATGTGGGTAAATAGAAAAGGCATTTTATTTTTAAATTTTAGAATATTTAGTTGACAAATACAAATTATATATATTCAAGGTACACAACATGATCATTTGTTATAAGGAGACGTTGTGTACTGAATTCCAAATCCAAATAATTAACACAACCGTCACTACCCATAGTTACTGTGTGTGTGTACATGTGTGAGGGTGGTGAGCGGACACTTGAAATCTGCTCTCATCAAATTTCAAGTAAACACTGCAGTATTACTAACTACAGTCACCATGCTAAATGTACATTCCATCCCCAGCACTCCTTCCTCTTGCATAAATGAAGCTCTGTACCCTTTGAGTAACATCTCCCCATGCCCCTCACACTCCCAGGCCCCAGCTTCTATGAGTCCGACTTTTGTAGATTCCACATGTAAATGAGATCACGTGGTATTCATCATCTTGTGTCTGGCTTATTTCACTTAACCTAATGTCCACCAGGTGCATGCATAGAGTCACAAATGGCAAGGTTTCCCCTTGTTTTTTAAGGACTAAATAGAATTTCATTGTGTATATTTTGTTTATTTTATTTTATTTTTTAAGAGACAGGTCTTACTCTGTTATCCACGCTGGAGTGCAGTGGTGCAATCACAGCTCATTGCAGCTTTGAACACTATGGCTCAAGTGATCCTCCTGCCTCAGCCTCCTGAGAAGTTGGGATTATGGGTGCGAGCCAGTATATACCACATTCTCTGTTCTCTCACCTGTCGATGGGCGCTTAGGTTGATTCCCTATCTGGGCTACTGTGAAGAATTCTGCAGTGAACATAGAGCGCAGGCATCTCTCTGAGATCCTGATTTCAATTCCTTTGGATACATACCCAGAATGGGGGACTGTTAGATCATATGGCAGCTCTATTTTTAACTTTTTAGGGCACCTCCATAATGTTTTCCATAATGGCTGTATTAATTCACATTCCAACCAACAGTGTACAGGGGTCCCTTTCTCCATACCCTCACCAACTCTTGCTGTCTCCAGAGTTTTTGGTTAATAGCCATGATATCTCATTGTGGTTTTGATTTGCATTTCCCTGATAATTAGCGCTGTTTCTAGTTCTTTGATTTAAACAGAAATCTTTCTGAGAGAAATATAATTAGTCATTTTCTATGGTAGAGAGAAATACAACATAAGACAAAGAGGCCAGAACTAAGGCAAACAGGACCTGTGTTCTGGCACTGGCTCTGCAGTGTACTGGCTGCATTACCTAGGGTGAACACGCCCATGGGAATCTGCCTGGACCTCTACTGAGCCACAGTGCACTGAAATTATCCATTTGCAGGTCTGCCTTCCCTTGTCTAGGCCATCCGTCCTGGTCTGGGCTGGCGGATGGGCACCACGCCCTCCTGTGTGTCACGAGGAGAGAGGATGTCTGGGACATGGCAGGCTTGCTGGTGAACGCACAAGTCATTCGGATCTGTTTCCTCATCATAAAAGGAGAAACTGGACTGAATCAGAGACCTTTCAGCTTTTTTAAGGAACAGGTGCTTTCCATTCCTTGAAAGCTTTGAGCTTGCTGCAAGGTATTCAGTACTCTTAGCCCTACTCACAAAATGTCATATGCTCACCCTAGCCCTTCTGTCAACCAAAGTGAAACACCTCTGCCCATTTCCAAATGTACCTAAGACCCTTGGGCTCCAGCACCCAGTTCGGAAGCAATAGGTTAAGTCTTTCCTGTGGCAGCCTTCAGATTTCCTCTGAGTTACAGTCAGAGGGAGAAGGAAACGGCGAGCATCAGAGGGTTTGAAAGACAGTGCTAAAGGCCAGACCCACAGATGTTAAAGGAATTTCACAGCAGAGAGGATAAACAACAGAGAGAAGGGAAGAAACATGGAGAAGAACACGAAAGCCATCTTGGGGGTACAGGGTACAGAGACAAGACCAGGGAGTGGGAGAACAGGTAAGGATTCAGCGACAAATAAATCTAATCCTACAATCCAAATACCCCTGACATCAAAGTCCGGAATTGGTATTCATTAAAAAGATCCTGCAAAGGTTAAAATATGCTCAGTATATTCTGCCTAAGAGGGTAGAGAAGGATGCCTAGACCAATGCCTGGTCAAGAGTAAGCACACAATAAATACTGTAAATGAATATTAGTAAATTAGTCAATGAATATTCTGGAAAGACTGCCATGTAAAATACCCAAAATATGGATGTCTATAGGCTTATACTTCAGTTATCTGAAAAAATTAATTGGCTTCATTTCTCTAGCATGTCACTTTTCTTTTCCTAGAGAATTCATCACTCCTAGGTCTCAGCCATCTATCAATTCAATAAAAATAGTCACAGTCATACAGCTGGCTTACTGGCTTCCCCGCCTGTGTTCAGGAGTGGGTAAGTGGCTGCACTAACGGGGGCTGTAGGTCCTTCTTTCAGTTCAGGAAAACAGACGCGCACAGGACCTGAGGCCAGTAAGCTGGGAGATGGGGAGCCCCGCCATGTACAGTGCCATATGGAAACTACTAATCCTGTCCCACAATTTGGTTGCAATAAACTAAAACTGACATGCATATGATTTAATCTGATACATATGTATACATATATCTATAAAAAATTTTATCATACTATGCATGCTACATGTTATCGTCTGTCCTGATTTTCAAATTTAACAGTATGAGATGAACCTCATTAAGTATTCTGTTTTATATGTTTTTTAAAAATAGATTTTACAATTTATATTATTACTCACCAATGATCAGAGGAAGATTTTATTATTCAGAGCACTTTTAGGTTTGCTGCAAAATTAAGCAGGGTATAGAGATCTTCCATATACTGCCTGTCCCCCCCAACACACAGTCTTGCCCATTAGCAACACACCTCGCCAGAGTGGTCCACTTACTGCAACTGATGAATCTACACGGACACGGACACATCATTGTCACCCGAAGTCCACAGCTTACATGAGGGTAGAGTTTTGGTGTGGTACATTCCATGGGCTTGGTAAAATAAATAACAACATGTACGCAGCATTAAAGTATCACACAGAATAGTTTCACTGCCTTAAAATCCTCTATGTTCCGCCTGTTCATCCCTTCTTCATTTTAAAAACTTACGTCAATATTCCATTGTAAAGATGAGGTGAGTCATATGTATTTAAGTCTCCTAATAACGGGCTTTTAGATTATTTCGGATTCTTCGCAAATATAAACCACCCTGATAGACATCTCAACAGCTGGTATATGTATACAAGTATGATTATCTCCTCACAATACATTCCTAAGAGTGGAATTTCTGGGTCAAAGGAAATGCACATGTTGATGTGCATTTTAAAATTTACTTAAATATGTTTGTACTGACTTTGGTCTCATCTGGGCTGCCTTAGACAGACTATTTTCCCACACTTCAACAAACAGTAAATCATGATTGATAGATGGAAATGGAAATGACTGAGTGTGATGGCAGCAGGAGGCAGACAAATCTCAGGCAGACAAATTCTAGGCAGACAGGACGTCCCCGGTGAAACCTGACTGTCGAGCTCCAGAGTTTAAAGCCTGGCTGCAAGTCCCGGATAAACCTATGGAAGGGACTGAGACCCTCTCCTCCCATGTGGCGCACTTTTATCTGACTGATTACCCCTCTTCACCTATTTTACATATACCTACCCTTCCCCAGTTGGTTTTTTCCACTATCGTTCCCACCTTTGAGTGGTGACTTCGTTTTAGCCTTCTTTTTTGCATGCTCACAATCAGCATGCACCCCTCCATTCTGAGCCCAAAAAAGCCCCTGAGTCAGCCACATCAGGAGAGAGACCACCTGACTTCCGGTGGGGGACCACTCTCGCCTCCCCTCTGGGCTGAGAGCTGTTTTGTGGTCAATAAATCTCTTGTCCGCCCTCCTCACACTCTGGTTGTCAGCATAATCTCGTTCTCTTGGAGACAGGCCAGGAACTCAGGACTCCGCGGAATGCAGGTACCAAGACGGCAGTAACCCTGTAACCCTCCATCCCCCACTCCCTTCGGCTGCCCCACTCAACGGGAAGCAATGGTCTGTTAATGTGCCCGTTTGGAGCTGTTAAGATGCCCGTTAGTCGGGCTGCAGACGCGGGTCGAAAAGAGCCGTGTGCACGCTCCAACATCCCTTCTGGGG
>NW_012104432.1:903979-917068 GCF_000951045.1 Mandrillus leucophaeus | reverse complement strand
GCGCGGGTCGCCTTCCCCTCCGGGCTCAGCTTCTTCCCGCGCTCGGCCCAGGTCGCCCGCGTCGCCCTCGCTGTTGTTGGGGGAGTCGGAGATGAGGACGCTCTCCATCATGTGCTCGTTCAGCTTGTCCGCGAGAGGACTCGAGCCTTCCGACGCCGTCTCGTTCTCTTCGGATCCAAACTCATCTCCGCCGAGATCGATGGTTTCCTCGTGGAACAGCAACCCCTGCTCCTCCGGAGGCGCGAGCTGAGGGGGGTGCGGGGCCTCCGGGGCCGGGGTCTCCTCGCCGCCGCCAGCGTCCTCCATGCCCCTGAAAGCAAAGACAGAAAGAAGGCCCCTCAGTGTGATCTTCGTTTATCTTAACCGAAAAATGCCTATTGCTTATAGACTCAAATGACTCAGACTTCCATTTCTCCAGCTTCTTATCCATGTGCTTTTGATTATGGTAAAATACACATAAAATTTACCACTTTAAGTTCAGCAGTGTTAAGTGCATCTATATTTCTGTGCAACCAATCTCCAGAACACTTTTCATGTTGCAAAACTAATATCCTATCCCCATCAAACATCCCCCCGTATACCCATCTCCCCCTGCCCAGAACATCCACCATCCCACTATAAAGTAAGTGGAATCACCTGATAATCGTCTTCTTCTCACTGGCTGATTTCACTTAGCATGAAGTCCTCAAGGGCTATTTACACTACAGTTTGGTCTGTTTTCCTTCCTTTTTACGGATGGAAAATACCTAGGGTATGCGTACACTACATTTGGTTTATCCAGCTATCTGCTGATGAACATGTGGGTTGCTCCCATCTTTTAGCTATTGTGGATACTCCTGCAATGAACGTGGGTGTACAAATATCTCTCTGAGACCCTGCTTTCAATCACTTTGGGTATATACCTAGAAATAACTGCTGGATTATATGGTAATTCTATTTTTAATTTTTTTTGAGGCACCAAAAATCTGTTTTTCATAGTGGCTGAACCATTTGTCATTCCCACCAACAGCGGACAAGCGTTCGGATTCACATCCTTGCCAACACTTGTTATTTTGTTTTTATTTTATTTCATAGTAGCCATTCCAATAGGTGTGAGGTTCCAGCCATATAAACACTATTTTATTCTGAGACTCAGCTAAGTCCCTCCTCTTCCACGAACCTCTCCCAAGACTCTTCAATTTATAATAGTCTTTTCACTCTTCCCCATGCTGTCCGCCCCCCTGGCCCAGCTTATATTATCTGCCTAACTCTGGAAATCTGAGACAGTGAGAATGACATGAAAAACTTACACAGTAAGAAAACAACAGCACGCTCACTAAGCACTGATGGCTGAAGCTGACAACACAACTAGCTAACATTTATCGGCACATACTATGCCCCTGGCTGTATACACATATGCCTATGTGATTCTCAGAACAACACTCCGAGATAGCTGCTAGCACTGTCTTCGTTTCACAGATGAGGACACTGAAGCCTTGGGAGGCTATGTTAGCCAAAATCACGTAGCCAGTGAGTGGGGAAACCAGGACCAGCCGAAGCCGGCCTGTTGAGGGGCCACTGGCTGGTAGAGGCCACAGAATGAAACAAAGAGCTCGAACTGTAAAAAAGTATTTGTTCCTTTCCTTGAAAAACTTTTACTTTATGTAGTTTTACTCTCATAGTGAACAAATTCAAGTTAAGGAAATCTAAGAGACTATGATAAAAGATAAGGGATTTTTTTCAGAATAAAACAACACGTACCTTTTTTGCTTAAAAAATGACACTTAGCTGATCTCTAGATAAGACTACCCTTTTCTCACTGTCAGCACTTCCATCACAGTATTCCCAAAGAGTGGGCCTTCCCAAAGCATTATTTTAAAGTAGTTAATCCAAGTTATACATTTGAAGAAGTTTCTGGTTCAGCCTGGTCAGTTACTAACTCCCTTATGCATTCATCCAATAATTGTTAAGTGCAAATGAATAAAAAAATCCAATGAAAAGGAGTAAAACCTTTGTTTCCTGCCATGTTTCACCGCGAGCCCGAAGAACAAACTGCCCTAGAACCCCAAAGGGGGAAGCCCCCTGGGCATGCTAAGGCTGCTCCTTCAGGTCCCACCTGCACAGGGGTAGAGGCTGGGCACAAGGAGCAAACAAGCAGCCTGAGGCAGTGCCCTCTGGAGTCTCCCAGCAGGACCTGAAGGCACTACCGTGGTCTGCATATTTTATTTTAGAAATAAGAATTTATTTCCATATACGCTAATGATGAGAGAAAGGGATTTTCCCTCCCTCTCATCTCCCCTCAGCCCTAACAAGATTCTAGGTTCTAAAGCTAATTCTGATTCAATCTCACAGATTTAAAAAGTTGTATTGCCTTTGTGAAGAAACATTTTTTAAGAAACAATTCTTACTATTATGAAGATGAAGCTGCTTTAAACGTCTAAGATTTAGGGAAATCTGTTTATCAGAGATACAATAACAAAGAACATCGCCTAGAAAAAATTACCAAAATAATAAAAATTAAGGTAAAATGCTTCTAAATTATAAAGCTTAAAAACTTTATAAAATGTAAATTAAAGAGAACTGATAAAATAGGAATGTCCAAAATTTTCATTAATACCTGCAGACCACTTTTGAGAAGAGAATAAAAAAATAAATTTTATTCTTAAGTAAATACAAAAGTAATAAAAAGCCCTAATAATTTAGGGCAGGGATGATCACTTTTGCTTTCACACAAATAAAATCTAGATGCAGGAAAATGCTTGTAAGGATCTGAGGGTTTCTTCTCTAGAAAATCAAGAGGAATGCTCAAATAAAAATGATACAAAACATGATTTAGATGACGCTTTTATGAATGGGAAGACACATTATAAAGTTACATCTATATAAATTATATACATTAGATTTTGTTACAAGGGACATATAATTTTTAGCAAAATAGCTTCTTCACTTCAAGGGTTTCCGTACTCTAATCTTGTTCCAATGTAAGGTTCAAATGTAAAGCAGACAGTAGTAATAACCATGTGTATATGACCAGATCTATAACCATAAAAAAAGTACAACTAGTAGTTAAGTCTTCCCACAAAGAAAATATAGGGTCCAGATGGTTTACCAGTGAAATCTACCAAAGATTTCGTACAGATAATTCCTACAGTACAAAAATTCTTGCAGAGAAGAAAAAGGACACATGACCCAATTCACTTTATAAGGCTAACATAATCCTGAGACCAAAATATGACAAGGCCATACTAAAAGGGAAACTATCATCTCACTCATGAGCACACACGCAAAAATCTTGAAATATTAGCTAACTGAATCAGCAATGTATTTATCTTCATACCAAACTCAGGTTATCCCAGAAATGTACTGTTGGTTTAATGCTAGGAAATCTTTTTACGCAATTCAACACACTGATAGATTAAATAATAAAAAGTACGTGACTATCTCAATAGATGCACAAGAAAGTATCTAATAAAATTCAGCATCTGCTCAAGATAAAACCTGTCAGCAAACTAGCAACAGAATGCAACCTCCTTAATGCAATCAAGGGTACTTACCAAAAACCTAAAGGAAACCTCAAATGAACGGTGAAACGTTTAAAGCTTTCTCTTTAAAAGTAGAAAAAAGATAAAGATGTCCTCTTCAACATTTTTATGCTGCCTAATACTAGAGGCCTCAGGCAGGATTAAGACACGAAAAATAACTAAAAGCTACAATAAAAACTGAAAAGAAAAAAATATAAACCTTCATTCTTCATGTATGATTATTTATGTAGAATACATTAAAAATCTATGGTATAAAGACTGAACTATTGGGCCGGGCACGGTGGTTCATGCCTGTAATCCTAGCAATTTGGGAGGCCGAGGAGGGTGGATCACCTGAGGTCAGAAATTCAAGACCAGCCTGGTCAACATGGTGAAACACTGTCTCTACTAAACATACAAAAATTAGCCCGCCGTGGTGGCGGGTGCCTGTAATCCCAGCTACTCGGGAGACTGAGGCAGGAAAATTGCTTGAACCTGGGAGGCGGAGGTTGCAGCGAGTCGAGATCGTGCCGTTGTGCTCCAGCCTGGGCAACAACAGCAAAACTTCATCTCAAAAAACAAAACAAAACAGAAAACAAGACTGAACTATCACAAGGGAATGTGTTGCACACATTAAGGGAAGAGATGATTTCCCTCAAGTGATGTGTCAACAAATCATGCATCTGGGAAAAAACAAACTTGGAATCTTGCCTCACCTCAGACACAGTATCAATCTCAGGGACATTAAAAACTTAACTGTGAAGGCCGGGTGCGGTGGCTCACGCCTGTAATCCCAGCACTTTCGGAGGCTGAGGCGGGCAGATCACCAGGTCAGGAGTTCAAGACGGGCCTGGCCAACATGGTAAAACCCCATCTCTACTAAAAATACAAAAATTAGCCAGGTGTGGTGACAGGTACCTGTAATCCCAGCTACTCTGCTACTCAGGAGGCTGAGGCAGGAGAATCACTTGAACCCAGGAGGCAGAGGTTGCAGTGAGCCGAGATCATGGCACGACACTTCGGCCTGGGTGACAGAGCAAGACTCCATCTCGGGGGAGAAAAAAATTAACTGTGAAAGGCAAAACTTCAAAACTTTCAAAAGAAAATATAAGATAATAAACTAGGCCTAATAAATAAGTATAAACCATAAAGGGAAAATGGATACATTTGCTATATTAAAATGGAAAGTTCTATCATGAAAAATCTAAAAAAAGTGAAACAAACAAATGTATCATTAAGAATCTATAAAAAGGGAAACAAACAAATGTAACTGAGAAAGGATTAACATGAAGAATAAATACAGAATTCCTACAAATTAATAATAGGATACTAAATGATCCTTAAGGAAAATAAGCAACAGGGCTGAAAGGGGTGTACCTTTGAACATCCCTGTTGAGAAACCACTTGGTATTATCTAGCAAAGTTTAAAAAGCACGTATCTTATCACTTCAATAACTATACATTTTTATTTTTCCCAGAACAATTTTTCACCCATGGTTTAAGTTATTACTATTATTTTATTAGTATTGTTATTTTCTGAGACACAGTCTTGCTCTGTCACCCTGGCGGGAGTGCAATGGGACGATGGTGGCTTACTACCTTCTGGGCTCAAGCCCATCCTCCTGCCTCAGCCTCTGGAGTAGCCGGGACTACAGGTGTGCGCCACCACACTCAGCTAGTTTTGTATTTTTCGTAGAAATGGGGGCTCAATATGTTGGCCAGGCTGGTCTCAAACTTCTGGGCTCAAGTGATCCTCCTGCCTTGGCCTGCCAAAGTGCTGAGATTACAGGCGTGAGCCACTGTGCTTGGCCTCAGTAAAATCATTAAGTGTCTCCTTTCACTCTTAAAGGAGTCTTGGTTGAGACAATTAATATGCGGTCATAGTACCTAGGACCTAGCAATTCCATTGCTAGATACATACCATGGAGGAATACCTGTACATGAGCAGTGTAAGCTATGATTCTGACTTCCATAAATAACAAATCAAAATACCTTTCTTCTAAGTCCTAAAAGAAAAAGCAGGCTGGACACAGTGGCTCACGCCCGTAATCCCAGCACTTTGGGAGGCCAAGGCAGGCACATCACAAGGTCAGGAAATCGAGACCATCCTGGCTAACATGGTGAAACGCCGTCTCTACTAAAATACAAAAAATTAGCCAGGCGTGGTGGCGGGCGCCTGTAGACCCAGCTACTTGGGAGGCTGAGGAAGGAGAATCACTTGAACCCAGGAGAAGAGGTTGCAGTGAGCTGACATCGTGCCACTGCATTTCAGCCTGGCGACAGAACAAGACTCCATCTCAAAAAAAAAGAGAAAAAAACAGTGGAAATAAACACTGCTTGTAGACACAGTAATAAGTAAATAAGTAGACTGTGGTATACTAAAACATAAAATATTAAAATAGCAGTAAAAATCAGTGGTGAACTGTTCCATATCTAACATATAAATTATGTTTGGATCTCGCAAATACAATTTTGCACAAAGAATGAGTAGAAAAATAAACAGCATGACTCTGTATATTCAAAAACATGTTAATGAAACAAAAGTGTTGAATCCAAACACTTTTTTGTGTTTGGCAGGCAGGTCATTAGTAACCTCTTTCCGCAGGAGGGTGAATTAAGCCTAAGAGAAGTTAAGGGGCTTGCTGGGGGGCCAGGCTGGCACCGAGCCTGGAGCTGGGGGTCTCGGGGACGCCTGGACGCGCGCCAGCGCGTAGCTTCCCACCCGCTTCGCACCAGCTTCCCCTCCCTGTAACCTCCGCGGGCTGCAGAGACGCTTCCAGCCCTCTGCAGACGTGGAGCGCGAGGGCCGCGGCGGCGTGGAGCCTGGCACAAGGCCCGCGGAGCACAGACGCCCTCGGGTGGCAGGCGACCCCGCGCCCGGACCCCACGCCCACTCTAGCATCGGCCCCAGAGAAGGTCCCCTGGGCTGAGGCCGAGGCCGGCGTGCTCCCTCCCCGAGGAGGCTCTACACGGTCCCATCCCCTCTTCACTGCCGAGGCCCTGATCCTCACCTGCCACCCGCCCACTGGGGCTGGGGGAAGGGGGTCACCTGCGGCCGTGACCAGGGTCCGAGAAGAAGGTGACAGAAGCCGGGAATCGGAGAGGAACCAGCAGCCCGGGCAGCCCTGTGCGCCTGCGCGTGCCGGGCCGCGGCACGCCTACTTCCGCGCATGCTTGGTGCAGGAACCCGTGGCCATGGTCCCAGGCCGGAAATGGGGTTCGTTTCCGGTTCGTCTGCTGCGAGCGGGGCCTGGAGCCCAAGGTGTGAACGCGTCTAGGCAACCAGGAGCCGGTAGTTGAGGGAAACGGACCCTGTACTTGGAAATGGGAACGGAGACAACACTCCATCTAGCCTGATTCTGTCACTCAGAGGCAATAGGCAAGCCTGTGGCAGATGCGGCGGGTGAAAGGGAGTCCCTTAGGCTATTTTTATTGGCCAGCATAGCCTAGAAATCAGTGTTTTTAGGGATTTGTCTTTGTGTTTATCTGTATTTTGTAAGTTTCTTACCATGCAGCTGCAGTAGTTGCATAATAAAATTGATGATAAAGATATCAGTGATAGGTGGGTGGATTTAATCCCGAAGTATGAAGGCCCTGTTAGCTCCGCAATATCGGCAAACGGAGCGGTTGAAAAGGATGATTCTCACGTCTGGGCCATTGCTTACTTGCTTTCTTACTTTTCTTACTTTTTCTTTCTTTCCTTTTTTTTTTAGACCGAGTCGCCCAGGCTGGAGTGCAGTGGCGCGATCTCGGTTCACTGCAACCTCCCCCTCCCAGGTTCAAGCGATTCTCCTGCCTCAGCCTCCCGAGTGGCTGGGATTACAGGCGCGTGCCACCACGCCCGGCTAATTTTTGTATTTTTTGTAGTGAGGGGGTTTCACTGTGTTGGCCAGGCAGGTCTTGAACTCCTGACCTTGTTATCCACCCGCCTCGGCCTCCCAAAGTGCTGGGATCACAAGCGTGAGCCACCGCGCCCGGCCTGCTTGATTTCTAATGTAATCTCTAAAATCTCATCCACTCAACAGATATTCATCCAGCCTTAACTCCATACCACGTGCCGTGCTCAACTGAGCAAAACCAGACCCAACCATTTCCGTCACGGAGATCAATAAAGGGTACAGGGGAAAGCTAATCACAGAAATTGAGGAAAGGTGCGGGGTCCTGGGAGCCCCGGTGGAAAAGGCTAGCGGCGTGATTCAGCTATGATGTATTTTGGAGTCCTTGCAATGCCATTTCTGCTGGCCCAAGGCCAGGGCAGGGACTTTGGGCGGGATGCGTAAGAGGGGCGGTCTCTCCACCACAAGTCTTCATTCTTTGGAGACCTCTAGGAACCCCAGGGCCTTCCCTTCTGACTCCCATTCAGAGGCATATGCTGGTCCAGGAACACCAGTGGTGAAGTGCCGGCTTTCATGATAACCCCATCCTTGGTAGGGCTTTCTTTGCCACACAGTGCTGGGCACCTGCAGAAATACATTTGGCATGGCCCTGACTTAGAGCACCTGGGGCCGAACCTAAGGGAGTCAGACAGCTCAGGTGCCCATCCTGGCTACTCAGTGGACCAATGCGCGCTGCGACTGTGTTACTCAACTTTGCAGCGTCTCATCTGTAAAATGGAAGTGTAACCGCTTACTCATAGGGTTGGATGAAGCTTCTTATGGCACTGCGTGTGAAGCGCTGACCCAGCGCTCAGGAACGCCAAGTACAGTACAAATGACAATACATGGTGGCGCCCAACTACGGCGCGAGCGATTCTTAGATGCGATGGCTAGCTAAGGCTAATCGCCGCTTGCTGCCGACGGTCTGCGCCCAGAGCCAGCCTCCGCAGTCTGCTCCGCCCACCACCTTATTTCCTCTAGGCCGGGTTCTCGCCTCCAGTAGCCAGCGCGCTGAGAGCCCGGATGTGAGCCCATGTGAGCATGCGCAAAAGCCAACGCCGCTGCCATTGGTCGCTGGTGAGGAACAGATTGATGACACATCCGAAAAATAGGAAGTGGCCACTACGGAAGCTGTTCTGGTCCAGAAAGGCTGTCAGTTTGGAGTCGTTTGCTGCGCGGAAGGAATGAATGGGCGCTGGGAACACGCCCGCGAGGTGGGGACGCGCCGGCCGTAGCGAGAGCCTTAGCGTGTGAGTGGCCGGGGTCTGGTCGCTTCCCCGCAGCATGGAGGACGATGCACCAGTGATCTACGGGCTGGAGTTCCAGGTGGGTCACTCGGAGGGCGGCAGGTGCTGCTCGGCCTGGCTGCTGACAGCATGAGCGGTCCCATGGTGACTTCGGTTTGCAGATCTCCCACCAGCCCTGCAAGGACCCGTGTCTAGTTCCCATTTTGCAGAGGAGTAAACTGAGGCTTCGGGATGTTAAACGGTTTTAGTGGATAACAGGGTTGGCACAGCCGGCCTGCCTCCTTCCCCTTCACATCCTGTCCCGAACATGACTTCTGACCTGGAAGTTCTCTCTCACTTTGGTGGACTCATTTGCTTACACGCCTACCTTTTCCTCTAGAATTTGAGTTCCTGAAGGTAGGGACTGTATGTTGTTTTAAAAAAAATCGTTTGATTTTAAAACAATTTAAAGTATTTAGAAGAGTTGCAAAGATACATAGAAAGTTCTTTACCCTCCACCCAGCTTCCCTTAATGTTACCACTTTACATAACCATGATACATTTATCAAAGCTTAGAAATTAACATTGGTACACTAATATTAAGTGTACCACTAATATTAAGTATTACTTAATAATTAATAATTAAGTATTAAGTAACTGTCTTCGGATTTAACTGTTTTCACACTAGTGGGGGCCTATTTTTTATCTTGTAGTTTCCAGTGCTTATTCTTGACTGTCACATAGTAGGTGTTCAACAAATGACTATAAAGTGAATGAGCCCCCAGAGCATAAGCAATGCACATGGCAGTTCAGGACAGCAAGAGAGCTGATGTGGATAGAGCAAATGCGTCAGGGGGAGTGAGGTAGGGAATGAGATGAGTAGGGGAGGAAGATGACGATTGTATAGGGCCTGTTAGAGCCCTGTACTGGTTTTCATCTATTCAAGTAGCTTTTGAGAATGTATTATGCCTAAAGCACTGAAGGACAGATAAAGAGATAGAAACACAGTTCACTGCCACATGAAATACTCGATACATAATTTTGTGCAGCAATATGTGTTAAAGATATAAATGATGTCTGGGTTTTCTTTTTTTTTTTTTTTTTGAGATGGAATCTTGCTCTGTTGCCCAAGCTAGAGTGCAGTGGTGTGATCTCGGGTCACTGCAAGCTCCACCTCCCGGGTTCAAGCGATTCTCCTGTCTCAGCCTCCCGAGTAGCTGGGATTACAGGCATCCACCACCACACCCAACTAATTTTTGTATTTTTAGTAGATAACGGGGTTTCACCTCTTGGCCTGGCTGGTCTTGAACTCCTGACCTTGTGATCTGCCCACCTCGGCCTCCCAAAGTATTGGGATCACAGGCATGAGCCACTGCACCCAGCCCATGTCTGCTTTTAAGTAGGTTACAGTCAGAGAGGCAGCAGCGTTAGTAAAATAATATATGCTACCCAGACACCTAAGTTTTAAATCTTGACTCTAGCACTTATTAACTATGTGACCTTGGGCCTCAGTTTCCTTGCCAATAAAATAAGCATCTCCCCGCCACCACCCAGTGGCTGTTATGAAATTAAATGAGTTAATACACTTAACTGAAGCACTTAGAACCGTGCCTGGCACATAGTGTGTTCAATAAGTGTTGTTCTAATTGTTAAAATGAGAGAAAATTCCTTTTTTTTTTCTTTGTAGAAATGGGGTTTCGCCATGTTGCCCAGGCTGGTCTCACACTCCTGAGCTCGAGCGATCTGCCCGCCTCGGCCTCGCAAAGTGTTGGGATTACAGTCATGAGCCAGCGCACCCTGCCTAAGACAAAATTCTTACAAATAAATTTTGTACAGGGCAGCAGCTAAGTGTCCTGTGTAATAAACTAGGCTATAGGATTTGACCAGTGGCTGTATCACATTCACAAGGCTGATGGCTTAACTACCAGTGATTTAGCTCTGGACTTTGTGTCACTCTGCTTAGCACTGTACAAATATTTCGTTTAATTCTCACAGCAATCATTATTGGTAGGTGTTATTGTTCCTGTTTTACAGATGAAGAAACAGGCTCAGAGAGAACAGTTACCTGTCCAAGGCCACTTAACTAGTAAATGATAGACCTTGAATTCTGACCTAGTTAGGCTTTTAACCCAAACTGACCTCAAAGCCCCTTACCTGCTAAGTTCTACTGCTTTTTCCTTAACTAGATATACATAGGGATACATGGGGAGAGACCACATGGGTAGACAGAAGGTTCCATAATCTTGTACTGCTTGAAGGTGCATACTCTGCCAGTGCTACTTAATATAACTTCTTGATCTCCTTAAGAAATCTCTCAAAAAACCCAGAGGATTTTATCTTCAGCATCTTTGTATCTTTGAGGTTAACTGAAATGTCATTTTCTGAGATTTGAAAAATGAATGAAATTGATTCTCCTAAGGGAGTCAAATATATTATTGGATTTTCTTCTTTATCTTAAAAGAAGTAGCTGACTTTTGCTGCTTGGATTTTATTGGATAGTACCATGGACCAAGACTTTCTTGAGTTTGAAGAACCATCATTGCAGTAAACAAGAACTGAAAACGATAGCCTTTTTTTTTTTTTTTTTGCTTGTCAGTGACATTCAAATCCCATGGAAAACATTTTACATGAAAAGATAGAGATCTGATTATTGACCACTGAGTGAAGGTAATGAGACTTGAAAGGTAAAGGGCAGTACTACAACTGCAAATAAAAGAAGACCAACATAGAGGGTTGTTAAGATCGCAAAATGCCGAGCAAATTCATCGTAATGATTCTGGATTTTTTCATAATTATATTTGAAATGCATGAAATTTCAAATGATATTTGAAATGCTTTTGCACACTTTTAGTTTACTGGTCAGTAGAAATCCATTTTCTCAAAATGAGTTTAATGAATACTTGTCAGTTAACAAAACAGTAGTTCTTTGTGACTATCTCAAAGTATATACAAACAGTATGACTTCTGTCCTGCAATCATGTTTCTTTGAACTTTTGACATTAATAGACCTTCTTTAGTTGTGTGGGTCAAATCTCCATGTGGCAAACATGCCTAGTGATGGGAAGAGTGAACCTCTAGGCAGCAGTGGCTTTGCCCATGTGTAGGTCTGGGGGCAGGCATGTGACTAAGATGGACCAGCGGCCAGCAGGGCCTGCAGGTGTGGGCAGAGTGAGGGCTGCGTCTGTCAATTCCCATTTGAGCCCACTGCTGCCAAGTGAGCTGGTCCAGACCAGAAAGGATGGTCAGGGTGGGAAGGTGGGTGACAATGATGACTTGGGCTTGTTTCAAGTCACTTTCCCTTAGGTTTACCACTAAAACCAGTAAGCAAGCAGGGCAGGTTGTAAGCCACACAAGGGTATGAGTGCCTCCTTTCTGTTCTGGGAGGTTCTCCTGGAGGCCTGAGATCAGTGCAGTCAGGTCACAGGGCAAAGAGACCAAGGGCTTTTGGCTTTTTGTGCCATCAGGCTGAGGGACAGATGGACCAGGCCAGCGCTCAAGGGTCTGCCTGTTGCCAAGTGAGAAAAGAGTTTTGAAATGGAGGTTAAATTTTCTTTTCTTTTTTCTTTTTTTGAAACGGAGTCTCACTCTATCACCCAGGCTGGAGTGCAGTGGCGCGATCTTGGTTCACTGCAAGCTCCACCTCCCGGGTTCACGCCATTCTCCTGCCTCAGCCTCCTGAGTAGCTGGGACTACAGGTGCCTGCCACCATGCCCGGCTAATTTTTTGTATTTTTAGTAGTGATGGAGTTTCAGTGTGTTAGCCAGGATGGTCTCGATCTCCTGAGCTTGTGATCCACCTGCCTCGGCCTCCCAAAGTGCTGGGATTACATGCGTGAGCCACCACACCCGGCCTAGAGATTAAATTTTCAAATGCTTTTTTATATCCATGAAACTGATAATTTGGTCTTAGGATTTTTCTCTTTTGATCTCTTTGGTCAGTTACGTTAATACCTTTTTAAATGTTGGCCCAGCCTTTGCATCCTTAGAAAGAATTCCACTTGATTGTGGAATAGTCCTCTGCTGGATTTGGTTTACGAGTCGTTTACTTAAAATTTTCACATTAATATCTGTGTATTTTCTTGGTTGAGTTTTGTTTCACTGCTATGCTGGCTGCGTAAAAAGCACTTGGGAATTTTCCTTCTGTTTCTGTGTTGGAAATAACTGGAGGTAGTGATGGTGTTGCCTGCTCCTAAGGCATGGTGCTCTTACGACGTTGACTTTTTAATCTGTGGTAACTAGTTGTTCAGATTTCTTGTCTTTCTTTTCTGATCAGTTTTGGTAAGTTACATTTTCCTGGAAAATCCATAATTTATTCAGTGGACAAATATTTATTTATTCCCTGCAATAAGGCACTATTGTATGTGCCTGGAACACGGCATAGGAGGAAACAGACAAAATCCCAACCCTCGTGGATTTATGCACCCAAGAGGCACCCTTGCAGAGGCATTTCTGTAGAGGCGCGAAGTCTCTGAGAATTGAGGATTTGTCT
>NW_012104432.1:901581-902644 GCF_000951045.1 Mandrillus leucophaeus | reverse complement strand
TTTTTATTAATACAAGCATTTTAAGCACATGGATTTTCTTTCGAACATTCACTTCTTGATTTTATTGTTTTGTGGATGTTTTGCAGCTTTGAATTTAATTTTGAATTTCAGGTCAAATTTCTTTTTTGATCTGAAATTCGTTGGAGGGACCTTTCTCAGTTCTGTCCCTGTTGCCTGCTGTGTTTGGGGGCTGTCTGTCTTTGTGTCCTTTCCACTGCACACTTCCTTCTTGTGCTGGAAGTTTTCATTTCCATCTATGTGTCTTGCGTTGTCTTGCCATATCTTCTTTGAGCTCTGTTTGCATTTTTCTCTCTTACTTTTCTTTTCTTTTTTCTTTTGAAACAAGGTTTTGCTGTCACCTAGGCTGTAGTGCAGTGGTGCAATCTCAGCTCACTGCAACCTCTGCCTCCTGGGTTCAAGAGATTCTCCTGCCTCAGCCTCCCAAGTAGTTGTGATTACAGGTGCACGCCACCATACCCAGCTAATTTTTGTATTTTTCGTAGAGACAGGGTTTTGCCATGTTGGCCATGGCAAAGGTTGGCCAGGCTGGTCTTGAACTCCTGACCTCAAGTGATCCTCCCACCTTGGCTTCCCAAAGTGCTGGAATTACAAGTGTGAGCCACCATGCCGGGCCTCTTTTTAAAAAAGTTTTTTTGAGACAAGGTCTTGCTCTGTTGCCCAGGCTGTAGTGCAGTAGTGCGATCATGGCTCATGGCAGCCTGGAACTCTTGGGCCCAAGCCATCCCCTGGCTTCAGCCTCCCAAGTAGCTGAGACTACAGGCCCAGCTCATTATTTATTTATTTATTTATTTATCTCTATCTATCTATCTAGTCAATCACTTAATTAATCAATGAGATGGGGGTCTCTTCATATTGTCCAGGCTGGTCTTGTACTCCTGGACTCAAGCAATCTTTCCACCTTGGCCTCTTACAGTTGTGGAATTACAGTCTTGAGCCACCACACCCAGCTGCTTCTTTTTGTTAATTAAAATGATTTTTAAATTGATGCATATTAAATGTATATAGTTTCAGGGTATATGTGATAAGTTAATACATTCGTATG
>NW_012104432.1:892953-898088 GCF_000951045.1 Mandrillus leucophaeus | reverse complement strand
GACCTCAAGTGATCCTCCCACCTTGGCTTCCCAAAGTGCTGGAATTACAAGTGTGAGCCACCATGCCAGGCCTCTTTTTAAAAAAGTTTTTTTGAGACAAGGTCTTGCTCTGTTGCCCAGGCTGTAGTGCAGTAGCGCAATCATGGCTCATGGCAGCCTGGAACTCTTGGGCCCAAGTCATCCCCGGGCTTCAGCCTCCCAAGTAGCTGAGACTACAGGCCCAACTCATTTATTATTTATTTATTTATTTATCTCTATCTATCTAGTCAATCACTTAATTAATCAATGGGATGGGGGTCTCATCATATTGTCCAGGCTGGTCTTGTACTCCTGGGCTCAAGCAGTCTTTCCACCTTGGCCTCTTATAGTTGTGGAATTACAGTCTTGAGCCACCACACCCAGCTTCTTCTTTTTGTTAATTAAAATGATTTTTAAATTGATGCATATTAAATGTATATAGTTTCAGGGTATATGTGATAAGTTAATACATTCGTATGATTGTAAAAATCAAATCAGTGTATCTGAGATATCCATCACCTTAAATACTTGTTTTTTCTTTGTGTCAGAACCATTCAAACTATTCTCTATTAGCTATTTTGAAATGTACGATAGACTATTGTAAACTGTGGTGAACCTGCTGATATACCAAACACTGTGCGTTATTTCATCTATCCAACTGTATATTTGTACCTGTTAACCAACTTTTCTTCATCTAAGCCACCTGCTACTTTTCTCAGTCTCTGGGAACCATCAGTCGACTCCATCTTCAGAAGCTCCACTTGGTTTTTAGCTCCCACAGATGACTGAGAACGTGTGTTGTCTTTCTGTGCTTGGCTTAGTTCACTTCACAGAATGACCTCCAGCTCCATCCATGTTGCTGCTAATGACAGGATTTCATTCTTTTTTCTTTCTTTCTTTCTTTGTGGGACAGGGTCTCACTCTGTCATCCAGGCTGGAGTGCAGTGGTGTGATCGCGGCTCACTGCACCTTGCCTCTCAGGCTCAATTGATCCTTCCGCGTCAGGCCCCGGAGTAGCTGGGACTACAGGTGCACATCATCACACCAGGTTAATTTTTTTTTGTGTTTTTTGTAGAGATGGGATTTCGTCATGTTGCTCAGGCTGGTCTCGAACTCCTGAGCTCAAGCAATCCTCCTGCCTTGGATTCCCAAAGTGCAGGGATTACAGGCATGAGCCACTGTCCGTGGCAATTTTATTCTTTTTTGTGACTGAGTAATATTCCACTGTGTACGTATACCACATTTTCTTTATTCATCTGTTGATGGGCACTTAGATTGATTCCATGTCTTGGCTCTTGTGAACGATGCTGCAGTGTACCCGGAGGTGCAGGTATCTCTTCAACATACTGATTTTCTTTCCTTTGATTATCTGCCCAGTAGTGGGGTTGCTGGATGATATGGTAGCTCTAGTTTTAGTTTTTTGAGGAAACGCCATACTCTTTTCCATAATGACTGTACTAATTTATATTCCCATCAGTAGCATATGAGGGCTTCCTTTCTCTACATCCTTGCCAGCATCTGCTATTGTCTGTCTTTTTAATAAAAATTATTCTAACTGGGTGAAATGATATCTCATTGTGGTTTTCATTTACATTTCTCTGACAATTAGTGATGTTGAGCATTTTTTTATATACCTATTGGCCATTTGTGTATCTTCTTTTGAGAAATATCTGTTCAGATCTTTTGCCCATTTTTTAATTGAGTTATTTTATTTTATTTTATTTTTTGCTGTTGAGTTGTCTGAGCTTCTTTTTTTTTTTTTTTGAGACGGAGTCTCGCTCTGTCGCCCAGGCTGGAGTGCAGTGGCTGGATCTCAGCTCACTGCAAGCTCCGCCTCCCGGGTTTACACCATTCTCCTGCCTCAGCCTCCTGAGTAACTGGGACTACAGGCGCCCACCACCTCGCCTGGCTAGTTTTTTTGTATTTTTTTAGTAGAGATGGGGTTTCACTGTGTTAGCCAGGATGGTCTCGATCTCCTGACCTCGTGATCCACCCGTCTCGGCCTCCCAAAGTGCTGGGATTACAGGCTTGAGCCACCGTGCCCGGCCGTCTGAGCTTCTTATATGTTGTGGTTATTAATCCCTTGACAGATGGATATTTGCAAATCTTTACCCCATTCTGTGTCTTTTTCTTTTCTTATCTATTTTTTTGAGACGTGGTCTCACTCTGTCAAGCAGGCTGGAGTGCAGGGGTGCAGTCTCTGCTCATGGCAGCCTTGGTGCTCCAGCCTCCCATCTCAGCCTCTTGAGTAGCTGGGACTACAGGTGCACACCTCCACACTTGGCTGACTTTTATATTTTATGTAGAGACGGGATTTCAGCATGTTGCCCAGGCTGGTCCCAAACTCTTGAGCTCAAGCCCACCTTGAGGCCCACCTTGGCCTCCCAAAGTATTGGGATTATAGGCATGAGCCACCATGCCTGGCTGCTTGTCTTTTCTTCTCTTCCCTGTTTTTAGAAAGATGATTCCTCCATTAAGTTTTACGAGTTTTGTTGATACGTTTGATTACAATTTTCAGCTACCCTGTGTCAATACTGGGTCAACACAAAAACTTTGTGTTTTCCATCCTTTGATGTCTTTTTCTGTTTTTCTTGCCTGCCCGTCTCCCTTTGTAGAGCCTTTGCTTGGCGCCTGTGCTCATTTCTTTTGATCGCTGGTCTTTTCATGGTGAATCTTTCCTGGTCCAGCAGGATCTATATGTGGAGCTGGGCCCGGCCCCCATCGCGGGCTGGCAGGAGTGCTGACAACATGCCGTTGTGTTTGTGAGGAAATTCTTTGAGCTGTCATTTACCCCAAGCCAAAGGAGAAGGGCAGATGCAGGCCGCCCAGGATGCAACGCGTCTCTCCTCAGCTTGAAGAGCCAGAAACAGCTTCCTGAGAAGACACCAGGCGTCCCTGTCTGCCCTACTCTCCTTCCTACCATGTGGTGTGTGGGAAGCACCTGGCCCCAGCCCGGGCACCTGTTGCCGTTGTCCCCTCCAGGGGGACATTGCCCATTTCAGCATTGCTTCCAGGGCATGCACGTGGTCCAGGGACTGCTGCCTGGGTGTGTGGGGCTGTGGCTCCCCCAGCCCGCCTCCAGCACCTGCTCCTTCTTGACCTCAGCAGCCAATGCCGTCTGTCTTCAGATACTATGCCTTTGGATTATAGATGTTTCTGAGTTTCACTGTAGATGGAGTTTATATTTCCGTTTTTTCTTCTTTTTTTTTTGAGACAGAATCTTGCTCTGTCGCCCAGGCTGGAGTGCAATGGCCTGATCGCCTTCTCCTTCCTGCTTTTGTGTGATTTCCCAGAGTCTGAGAGGAAAGAAATGAAGTCTTCAGCCCACCGCTTAAAACCTGAAGTCCAGATTTGACTTGATAAAGTAGCTTTTGTGGCGAGGTTTAGGGTAAACTGGAACATGGACTCAGTCAGGAAAATTGGTTAAGAGGTTGTTAAAATGTAATTTAAGCACAGAATGGTGAGAGGAGGGTAGGGATGGAGAGTGCTGGAAGAGCCAGAGCCCAGGTATTGGGTGTGGGGCTGGGAGGGAGGGGCTCACCCGCGTGTGTGAATGGGGCAGGCTGGAGGGAGGCACTCATCCCCCGGTGTATGAATGGGGCAAGCTGTGGGAGAGGGGCTCATCCCCCTGTCTATGAATGGGGCAGGCTGGAGGGAGGGGTTCATCCCCTTGTGTATGAATAGGGCAAGTTGTGGGGGCGGGGCTCACCCCCCCCGCCCCCCCTCCCGTGTATGAATGGGGCAGGCTGGAGGGAGGGGTTCATCCCCTTGTGTATGAATAGGGCAAGCTGTGGAGGAGGGGCTTACCCCCGTGTGTATGAATGGGGCAAGCTGGAGGGAGGGGCTCATCCCTTTGTGATGAAAGGGGCTGGTGGGACTGGGGAGGGACAGGGACCAGAAGGGTAGTAGAAGTCCAAGCTTAGTTGAGTAGACGTGCCCAGGGGCACTTAGTGCAGGTCTGGCTCGGGCAGTGTAGGAGGTGCCTGGGTACTAGATTCGCATTTGGAAAGCATGGGCCTAACTTACAGAAGAGGGAGCATGCCTAAGACGAAGGTGTGGATAAGAAAAGTCAGAATCGAACTCCAGAAGCAAAAATGTAGGTGAAGGGAGAAAGAAGAGCGTGAGGCCATTGGGAAGGCCTTGCAGGGTGTGCAGAGTGTGGAGGTGCCGGTGCGAGGGAGTCCAAGGGCTTGGGCAGGATCAGAGGGTGGAGGCACCCGTGCGAGGGAGTCTGAGGGCTTGGGCAGGGTCAGAGGGTGGAGGCATCCGTGTGAGGGAGTCCGAGGGCTTGGGCAGGGTCAGAGGGTGGAGGCGCCCGTATGAGGGAGTCTGAGGGCTTGGGCAGGGTCAGAGGGTGGAGGCATCCGTGTGAGGGAGTCCGAGGGCTTGGGCAGGGTCAGAGGGTGGAGGCACCCGTACGAGGCAGTCCGAGGGCTTGGGCAGGGTCAGAGGGTGGAGGCGCCCGTATGAGGGAGTCTGAGGGCTTGGGCAGGGTCAGAGGGTGGAGGCGCCCGTACGAGGGAGTCTGAGGGCTTGGGCAGGGTCAGAGGGTGGAGGCGCCCGTATGAGGGAGTCCGAGGGCTTGGGCAGGGTCACAGGGTGGAGGCGCCCGTGCGAGGCAGTCCGAGGGCTTGGGCAGGGTCAGAGGGTGGAGGCGCCCGTACGAGGGAGTCCAAGGGCTTGGGCAGGGTTGGCGCTGGTGGCGGCTGTTGGGTCTGACAGTTGGGTGACTGATGACTGAGTTGGGGTCATGACGGTCAGCACAGGGTGAGGAACTGGGCGCAGCTGACTGGAAGGGCTGGAAGGGCACTCCTCGCCTGCTTACCCATCGTTACATCTGCTGTGAGTGGAAGGACGGAGATAGGGGAATAGCTTGGGAGGGACATTGAGTCAAAGACAGTTTTTTAAATTTTTTTCCCCCGTGGAGAAGGAGACATGTGAGCTATTAACTAAGAAGCCAGAGAAGAGGGAGAGGTGGAGAGCAGAATGGCTGTTATGGGGGGTTTCCTGGAAGCCAGAGATGGCTCTGTTTCCTTGGGGACCCGTGAGTGAGTTCTTTCATTGCAGCTTAGGGGGCTAGGCTTGCACGAGGGGCTTGCGAAGAGATTACTGGTAAT
>NW_012104432.1:886978-889143 GCF_000951045.1 Mandrillus leucophaeus | reverse complement strand
AAAACACCGGAAAGAACATGTACGAGTTGGGTGTGAACGCCGACTAGGTGGGAATTGGGTGTCAGGTGTGTTCAGAGCTCCATACGGGAAGGGGGCGTGACCGAATGGGGGCGTTTAGGGAACTGTATGGTGCAGGGTTAGTTTCCTGTTGCTGCCATGACAAAGTCCCACAAACATAGTGGCTCAAAATAACATTATTTGATTATTTTACAGTTCTTGTAGGTCACAAACCCAAAATGAATCTCCCTGGGCTAAAGTCAAGACATAAGTAGGTCTCTGTTACTTCTTGGAGGCACTAGGGGAGAATCTGTGTCTTCCCCTTTTTTAACTTTCAGGGGCACCCACATTCCTTGGCTCATGGACTCTGTTAAAAGAAAAACTTAGCTGAATTAAATGTAAAGGCGTTTAATTGAACAATGATCAATTCGTGAACTGGGCAGCCCCCAGAATCACAGCTGATTCAGAGAGACTCCAGGGATGCCTTGTGGTCGGAACAAATTTATAAACAAAAAAAGGGAAGTGACATACAGAAATGGGAAGTGCGGTACAGAAACAGCTGGGTGGTTTACAGGCTGGGGTCGGCCTTATTTGAACACAGGTTGAACACTCAGCAGTGTATGAGTGGTTGAAGTACGGCTGCTGGGATTGGCCAAGACTCAGGTGTTACAGGTGCAGACTCCTAAGTTAAGTTCTCAGTCTTGTCTACATATTAAGTTAGGTTGTGGTTCATCCACAAGGACTCAAATATAGAAGCATGGAGTCCTTCTCAGGCCATATTTAGTTTGCTTTAACAACTCCCTCGTTCATCTTCAAATCCAGCAGCAGCCACCGGGTCCTCCTCACAGCTGCCGTTGTTACCGGTGGAAGGTGTCCAGATTTTTGGCATCTTGAGCAAAGAATTGGACAAAACACACAAAGTGAGGAAAGAATGAAGCAACAAAAGCAGAGAGTTACTGAAAATGAAAGTACACTCCATGGGGTGGGATTGGGCCGAACAGCCGCTCAAGGGCCCCGAATACACAATCTTCTCAGGTCCAAATACCCGCTAGAGCTTTCCCATTGGCCCCTTGGTGTTTACCCCGTGTAAATGAAGTGATGGCCCACAATCAGTGTGATTGGTTGTGGAAAGCAACCAATCAGAGGCTACAGTGAAGTTACAAAGTTACAGCCTTATCCAAACGTCTGATTGGTTTGCAAAAAGCAACCAATCAGAGGTACTTTCAATTTCTCTACTGCCATGCAGAAAAGGTGAGGGTTTGCAAAGGGTGTAGCCTCTAGTCCTGTTGTTACTTGGGTGTAGAAAATTAGGGTTTTCCTTTCAGTTTAGTTCTAGGAAGTCAGCGTGAATTGGCCTTAGGTTCCCTGCCTCCAGATTCTGTTCTCCTGCCTCACCACCTCTCTGGTTCTCTTTTCTGTGGTCACATTTCTCTGGAACTACAGCCAGGGAAGGTTTTCTGATTACAGTGACCCACATGATTAAATAATCCAGGATAGCCTCCTCATCTCAAGGTCCTTAATTTAAGCACATCGGCAGAGCCCGTTTACCGCGTAAGTTAACATTCACAGGTTCTGGGGATTAGAATGTGGATATGGGTGGAGGGCCATTATTATGCTGGCCACAGGGACGTGATCCAGGTGCAGTTAATGCTTGTCCTAAAACAGAGATGGATTTGAATTTATAAGCCTGCAGTGCTAGTCACAGCTGTAGTAACTAGTTGTATAACTTTTTCCTCTAAGCCTCAGGTTCATCACCTGAGATCTTAGTTTTATCTTCTAATTATTAAACATATTAACCATAGCTATTGCAACTCAGGCTGTTGTATACAGCCTGCATTTCTCTTTCAGGAAATCCAGCCACTTCTGAGATTATTAGAGGCTGATAGCTCTCAGCTGGGCCCTGCTCCAGGAATTACCCTCAGCTGAACAAAGGCACATTGCCCAAGGTCACATTGCCCAAGGTCACACCCCTCCTCAGGGACAGCCTGCATCCAGTGACTGACCCATGGGGGTAGGGGTTGGGTGGTATAAAACCCTGGCCATTTGGCCTTAACTCTGAAGGGCCGTCCAGCTCTAGAGCTCCCCATTGGATTGGCTGAGGCCTCCATTGCAGATGTGATGCATTTCATCTTCTCCCTCAGCCCAGCCCTTCCTCCTTCACCCCAATA
>NW_012104432.1:882135-885688 GCF_000951045.1 Mandrillus leucophaeus | reverse complement strand
TCTGCCCCAGGCAATACAAAATGGAGGCGGTGAGGCTGGAATGAAAGCACCTTAGCTATGTGGAAAGGCTTGGACTTCAACAGGTGAGTGCAGGAGCGAATGAATGAATGTGTGTTAGGGCTTCTGGGCTCTCAGAAATAGAGCTTCACCACCTCAGTTTTCCTGGAGGGTTTATTTTCCTTTTAATGCACTTCAATTCTTTGACTGCATTTTTTCTTTTGGGTGTAGATGAGAAATGGGTATTTAGGTAGCACAGAATGGGGCAGTTAGGACTTTGCCCCCTTTCCTTCTTTTCCTTTGTTTCTTCTCTTCTTTCCTCCTCCCTTCTCATCTCCTTCCTTCCACCTCCCCTTTTCCCGCACTTTCCCCTTCCGGACCGTGTCCTGGTGTTTGGTGAGCAGCGCTCTGTAGTGGTCCTTTCTGGAGGGAGACTCTCAGTGTAGGAGAGCAGGTTCATCTGCCCCTGGCCTGTGTCTCCCCTGCTTCAAGCACAGGCCCCTTTCCACCTGCCGTCCTTAAACCTTCTAAGCAGGAGAATTCTGATAGCAAGCTTTAGTGGACATGGTTTGCTAGCTGTTTCTGGTAACCACTTACTTGCTTAACCTAGTAAGCAAATGAATACAGTTGTGAGTTTCCCAAGGGAATGGTGTGCGCTCAGTTAGTATGTCTAGGTACTGATATTTCTACCTTCTCCAAGTAGTCATAAGGTTCCTGATGATTCTTTCCTGCTATGATCCTGAACTCTCAGCGTTTCCAATTCCTTTGTCTGGTTTGGTTCCCTACAGGGTGTTGGCAGACTAGAAATTTGGCTTTGTGAGAAAAACACCTTGGCCTGTCTTTTCCTTTCCTTTTTTTTTTTGAGATGGAGTCTTACTCTTGTCGCCCAGGCTGGAGTGCAATGGCACGATCTTGGCTCACTGTAACCTCTGCCTCCTGGGTCCAAGTGATTCTCCTGCCTTAGCCTCTTGAGTAGCTGAGATTACAGGTGCCCACCACCACATCCAGCTAAGTTTTGTATTTTTAGTAGGGACGGATTTCACCATGTTGGCCAGGCTGGTCTCGAACTCCTGACCTCAGGTGATCCGCTCACCTTGGCCTCCCAAAGTGCTGGGATTACAGGCATGAGCCACTGCGCCCGGCCTCACCTTGGCCTTTCTTTATGAGAACTGGGGAAAACGCATGGAATTTCTATTATAAAGTGACCTGTATGCCAACTTCTACCAAGTGTGCCATTTGTGTTGCCATCTACCCTACTTTACCGTGAGAGCCATAGCCGGGCTGAACGTTGGGAGTGTGGGTTCTTTTTCCCCTTTAGTAGCTTCCAGGCAGAGGCAAAATCACATGACCTTGCTGGTCCTCAGTTTCTTTATGTACTAAATGGGAATAATCCTCATCCTGTCTTCCTGTGTACTTCATTGAATTATGAGGATGAACCAAGACAGAATATGTGGAAATGTTTTTTGACATATTATACCATAAAAATTTGATCTTTTATCATAAGGTCATTGGAACACCTGTAAAACGATCATTCTGACTAGACTTAGTGGTCATTTTATCATTACTTTAATCGAAGAGGTAGAGTTATACACATAGAGATCTGTCACCAGAATGGCCCAAATTAAATAATTTTTGGAAAGCTCTTAAACTTTTTATTTCACTGTGATTTTTAAAGATACATTTTAGATATGTCTATACAAATGATTTTCCGTTTCCATTTCTTTTTAAGAAGTGTCTTTTCTTGTATGAGCTTGAATAAGATAGTTCCAAATATGCAATGCTTTTCTAAAACTACATCCTCTTCACTCCGTCTGAAACAGATGATCTATTTAGACTTGTTTTTCTGCCTGCTTACCATGATTCCTCTCCAGGTATGCAGCTCTCAGCTCTGCAGATTGCTTTACAGTGGAGTAAATTGAATGCTGGTTCATTATTGTCACTCAAGTAGCTTCTGCATTTTCTGAATTGCCCTTCGTTTTTCAGTATGATAGCCACTGATACAATTTGCTTATTTTTGGTTTTCTTCTATTTTCAAGTGATGGCATTTAATCCTGCCTTCTGTCTAACTTGGAGCTCCTGGGTTCATTTTGATAAATGTTAATATGTTGTTATTATGGTCTGTGCCAGAGTTTTTGGTACTTAATCGTCTATCATCTTGTCTTTTAATCTTTTTGAGTCTGTGTCTCCTCTCTCCTAATGAGAGTCTAAGTTTCCTGAGGGCAGAGGTGGCGCCTCGTACCTATTTAATGCCTCCACTGTACCTGCTACTAGGCAACCCTTCATCACTGACTTGAGGCATAGACAAGCTTTTCTGTGGAAAGTAGTCATTCCCTTTCAGGTGGGTCCTCTCCTGGGGGCTGTTTTTGGGGCCTTTGGGGCTTTTTAACGTCTAGGGTGGCAACACAGTCCTGCATTTGAAAATCTTGGTGTTCTTGTCTGAAGGTGGACCTGACCCAGTGTTCGCTCTCCTGACCTGGGGCTCAGCCTTGGAGCCATCAGGGCTTTGTGTTTCAGGAATGGCTTGCACTGCTCCTCGTCAGAGTCGTCTTTCTCCAAGCCAGAGTCAGAGGCTCTGTGAACTTGCTAATAATTATATGCAAAGTTTTCTGTGCATATATGCACATTTTTGGCAGAAGGCCTATAACTGGCTCCAAAAATTGTCCAGGGAAGTTGCAGCAGGGGGTAGAGGGATACCGACAGTGGGACTCTTAAAGGCTCCTTGAAGAGCTGAATTGACCCGCACAGGTATTTTCTCCAGGTGTCTAATCATGGACATGTTGCTCTAGACATGCGTATTCTTGGTTTTTTTAAATGTATTTTAGCTGCCGAAGTTTTGTGTTGCTGTTTTGGGAAGGTTGGAAACATAGATAATATTGGTTATGTTTTCTAAGAACAGTTCACGAAATTGTTCTCTCTCAACTTTTTTTTTGCAATGGACACCCAAGAGATGTCACTGTTTTGCTCTAGCTGTGGAAACCAAGTCAAAACTAGGCAGACTAAATGGTCAGGGCAACCGTTCACTTGTTTCTCTTACCTGGTTTTGAAAGAAATGAATCAAAACACCGGAAAACACCGGAAAGAACATGTACGAGTTGGGTGTGAACGCCGACTAGGTGGGAATTGGGTGTCAGGTGTGTTCAGAGCTCCATACGGGAAGGGGGCGTGACCGAATGGGGGCGTTTAGGGAACTGTATGGTGCAGGGTTAGTTTCCTGTTGCTGCCATGACAAAGTCCCACAAACATAGTGGCTCAAAATAACATTATTTGATTATTTTACAGTTCTTGTAGGTCACAAACCCAAAATGAATCTCCCTGGGCTAAAGTCAAGACATAAGTAGGTCTCTGTTACTTCTTGGAGGCACTAGGGGAGAATCTGTGTCTTCCCCTTTTTTAACTTTCAGGGGCACCCACATTCCTTGGCTCATGGACTCTGTTAAAAGAAAAACTTAGCTGAATTAAATGTAAAGGCGTTTAATTGAACAATGATCAATTCGTGAACTGGGCAGCCCCCAGAATCACAGCTGATTCAGAGAGACTCCAGGGATGCCTTGTGGTC
>NW_012104432.1:877017-879245 GCF_000951045.1 Mandrillus leucophaeus | reverse complement strand
GCAAGGATATGTGGTCACCACTACCGCTTCTTCTTGGGCCTGTGGATTACTTCTTTAATTGCTCATAGAACTCTTTCTAGGTGAGTGTGGGCTGGGTCACAACCTCATCCTCACTTGATCCAGGCTGTGGGGAAAAGAGGGATCAGACTGTTACTGTGTCTATGTAGAAAGTAGACATAAAAGACTCCATTTTGTTCTGTATTTGAGATGCTGTTAATCTGTGACCCTACCCCCAACCCTGTCCTTGCAAGAGACATGTGCTGTGATGACTCAAGGTTTAACGGATTTTGGGCTGTGCAGGATGTGCTTTGTTAAACAAGTGCCTGAAGGCAGCTTGCTGGTTAAAAGTCATCACCATTCTCTTAATCTCAAGTACCCAGGGACACCTACACTGCGGAAGGTCGCAGGGACCTCTGCCTAGGAAAGCTAGGTATTGTCCAAGGTTTCTCCCCATGCGATAGTCTGAAATATGGCCTCGTGGGAAGGGAAAGACCTGATCGTCCCCCAGCCTGACACCCGTGAAGGGTCTGTGCTGAGGAGGATTAGTACAAGAGGAAAGAAGGCCTCTTGGCGGTTGAGATAGAGAAAAGCATCTGTCTCCTGCCCGTCCCTGGGCAATGGAACATCTTGGTGTAAAACCCAATGGTATGTTCTGTTTACTGAGAAAGGAGAAAACCGCCTTAGGGCTGAAGGTGGGCCGTGCTAGCGGCAATACTGCTCTTTATGCGCTAAAAAGGTTTATGGAGATGTTTGCATATGCACATCAAGGCACAGCGCTTTTCTTTAAACTTATTCATGTCACAGAGATCTTTATTCGTAGACCTTCTCCCTACATGATCCTATTTACCTACCACTTCCCTTTTTCTAAGACAGTAAAGATAATGATCTATAAATACTGAGGGAACTCAGAGACCAGTGCCAGCGCGGGTCCTCTGTATGCTGAGCGCCGGTCCCCTGGGCCCACTTTTTCTTTCTCTATACTTTGTCTCTGTGTCTTATTTCTTTTCTAAGTCTCTCGTCCCACCTGACGAGAAATACCCACAGGTGTGGAGGGGCAGGCCACCCCCTCACCAGGCCACTTGATCTGTCACTGCCACTTGATCCAGGCGGGGATACAGATGGAACCCTTTTGCTGTTCTGGCCACTGTAGCGGACACTCAGGAGACCTAGATTCGGTTCATGGCCTGGCAGTAACCATGTGACTTTGAGCACATGGATTTCCCTTCTGGACTCCATTTTCCTCGTTGCTAAAGTGGAGATTAAAATGAGATGCTGTGGTGATTGCGAAGATGTGCATTGTCTTTGACACCGGGAAAATGTGCGTGAGGCCATGTCAGACATGGTCTAGGGCCTCGGTCTAGGGCCTCTGTCCAGCTTACCAGATCACACAGGGGAAATGGCATTCAAATAGCTGTTGAAGAATATGCAGGCCTGGATAGGATATAGTGAAACTGTCACTCTCGTATGTCGATAAAGGTTTAAAATCAGCATAGTTATAGCTACTAATTCAGTGATACATCCTTAGAGCTTCATAAATAAATGTTTATGTACTTAATCTGTAATTCCTGTATTCCAAACCTAGAAAAAATCATTATACATGAAGAATATTAGTTATAATGATACTTATAAAAACTTACAAGCAATCAATGTCAAAATGCGTGAATGTTAGGTTGAACGATATGAAGCCACTTGTAATGACAGATTCATACACTTCTCTCAGGTTGAATCTGGTTACTCAGAGTGAATAGTATTCCCTTATTACACTCGTTAAAAGTTACAGACTCCTAAGAAACATGACAACTTAAGAATTGTTAGGTGATTCGGTGGGGTGTTAACGTTGTGTTTATAGTATGATCACCGCGGTGTGAAAAAGCAAAGTGCACAATTGAATCTCTTCTTGGAATAAAGACTGGAAGAAAATAGGCCAAAAAGGACGAAAAATTGAGCCACGGGTTATCTTCAGATGCTATTCACAGGGTATATGTTCCAAGACCACCCAGTGGATGCCGGAAACCTTGGCAAGTACTGAACCCTAAGCTTAATACGCTTTTTCCTATACTTACATATAGGTAAAGTTTAAGTTATAAATTAGGCACAACAAAAGGTTAACAACATAACTAATAAAAAAAGAACAATGATTATTAGTTATGAAAGTTATATGAATGTGGTCTCTGTCTCTCAGAACCCCGTACTGTGCTATACTCACCCTTCTTCTAGTTTTTTTTTTT
>NW_012104432.1:847565-876192 GCF_000951045.1 Mandrillus leucophaeus | reverse complement strand
TCAGGGTATGGATATCCTGATCAAGGGATGGTTCATGTTTCTGGTGGGATGGAGTGGGACGGCTCCAGACTTCACTGCACTACTCAGGATGGTGTGTGATTTAAATTTATGAATTGCTTATTTCTGGAATTTTTCATTCATTGTTTTTGTGCTACACTTGACCACAGGTAACTGAAACCTCGGAAAGCAGAACCTCAGATTGGGGCGAGGTGGGGGCAACATCTAATCAGGATATAAAATTATTTTCTTTCTAATATTTTGTTTTCAGAATGTGTATATATGTATGTGTGTTACTTTTCTACTGGAGAAAATATAAGAAGGGAATTATTTATTTATAAAAATAGTTACCAATGGCCACCTGAGAAGGAAGGAGGACCCGCCATGAAGATGGCCTGTGGTTTCAGGGATGGCGCCTCCAGGGGAATTGGGGAGTAAAACCCACATGGGCAAAAGAGGCATAGAGATAGGATGGGAGGCACACCACTCTGCCTTCCAAATGCAGCTCCACAAAGCAGAAGCCAGCAGAAACCCAGGAATTCAACACAAAATGGGGCCATGGAAAGCATGATAGTTATGAGCAAATTACTGTGTACCTGCTCTTAGCCAGAATGTGGTAATGGCATTTCCATTTGGTAATGACATTAATGAAGAATCATTGGTACCAAAGTTATCAAAATAGAGAAATAAAAGAGGCCAGGTGTGGTGGCTTATGCCTGTAGTCCCAGCACTTTGGGAGGCCAAGACGGGTGGATCACTTGAGATCAGGAGTTCGAGACCAGCTTGGCCAACATGGTGAAACCTGTGTCTACTAAAAATACAAAAATTAGCTCGGTGTGATGGCAAGCACATATAATCCCAGCTACTTGGGAGGCTGAGACAGGAGAATCACTTGAACTGGGAAGGCGGAGGTTGCAGTGAGCTGAGATCACACCACTGCACTCCAGCCTGGGTGACAGAGACTCTGTCTCAAAAACATAAAAAAAAAAAAAAAAAAAGAAAGAGTCAGCCCAAAATGACAGAAAGGGTTTTAATCTGCCTTAATTTGTTTTTTGTTTGTTTGTTTGTTTTTTGGAACGAAGTAACATCCAATTAATTATTTTAAAGAAGCTTTCCAGTTTTTCTGTTTCCTTTCTTCTAATTTGAAGAGTTCTGCTAATTACTCAAGTTAATTTCCCAGTATCTTATTTTTTGAGTCAACAGTAGGTTTTATTACACACCTCATGTATTTCCACCCTTGCCTGCAGTTGTCTGTGTGTGAATCCCTATGATAGGTACGAAGCTGTGTTTTTGACTTGCTGGCTTTGTCTTTCTGTTTCTGGTAAAGGCATGTGACATTGTTGAGCTGTTCGTTCATTCATCCACTCAACAAATGCTTACTTCGTAGATTGACAGAACTCTTTAATTCCTCTTTTTTATGTGCTGAGTACACAAAAACTGAACAGATATTTGTGTCCTGAGTTCAGTGTTTAGTGAAATGGCGAAATGGACAAGCAGATACTCACAGTACTGTTAGTATTACCATCTGGTATAGTTTGGCCCTGTCTGCACCTAAATCTCATGTTAAATTGTAATCCCCAGTTTTGAGGGAGGGACCTGATTGGAGGTGATTGGATTATGGGTTTGGATTCCCCCCTTGCTGTTCTCGTGACAGTGAGTGAGTTATCACAGGTCTGATTGTTTGAAAGTGTGTGGCTGTGAAGGCTCCACTGGCTGCGGGCTGCAGCCGGGCCCATGTGCCTTCTGTGACAATAGAATCTGGCCTCCTCCGGCACAGTCAGAAGTCCCCGCCCCTTGCTCTGGAGCTCCAGCTCTCCCGGGGAGTGGTATGGGAAGGGTTAATGGCTCCTGGCGTTGCCTCAGGCCCTCACTCCTTTCAGGCAGCCATTAATTCCCTGGAAAGTGCCCGGTACCTGCATCATTACTCCATGATGCAGCTGCGCTATCTTTCTGAAAATGTGGGGACTGTCACAGTTGCCGACTTTCCTCTGAGGGACGAACTGATTTGCGTCCGTTTCCTCCTATGGGACAGGACTCTGTCGTAGCTCCCTGTGCTTGAGGAGGGGGGACAAGGATTTCTGGGGTCTTTGCTCGCCTTCTGGGGTTCTTCTTTGAGGAGGAGCTGGAGTTCTTCCTGGGGGGTGTGCTTATGGCTTAGCATGGGCAGGGATGAGGAACAAGGGGATTTCCGACCTGAGGCACTTTAAGTGCTTCTGCCATCTGCATTTCCCGCAGACTTTCCCCATACATTGGTACCCCCCCACCCCCGCCTTCTCATGTAGATAAAGGATGAGTCTTAATCTTCCTCTGGAGACCTCTGGGAGTGCCATGGTGACAAAGAGGACCAGCTTTGCCTCTTCTAACATGGAAGCATTGACCCGGTGGCTGGGATCCTCGTCAGTGAAAAGACTGATGTCACAGAAGGGCAATGACAGAGCAGCTCGTTTCTTCCCCTGGGTGACTTCGTAGTTTCTCAGCTCAGCTGCATGGTTCTGCATCTGTTTGGATTTGTGACAGCTTTGTGCCTGCAGCCCCGCTGCCTGCAAGTCCTGTTCTCACCTGTGCTTAGAATCACTAGGGCGCTTGGTCAACGTTCAGATTCCCAGCTCCACTCTAGACTAACTGAGCCTTGACTTCTTCCCTGCTGCTGCCGCTCTCTCCTCCTCACCCTTCTCTCTTCCTTTAATGGCAAAAGGACCTGGTTGCTCAGGGTCACTGAAGCATCATAGGGTAGCCTGGCTTCCTTTTGATGAGGCCTGATCCAGAGGCTCCAGCCTATCACTAAGCGTCCCTGACTCGCATTTCTGTTTCTTACTGTCCTCAGTGTGAGCTTCATCTTCAGGGGTCCTGTGTTTTTAGGGTATATCCCTAGATGGTCTGCCATACTTGGAAATTCTTTAATTGGTTCTTTCCAGCTTTCAGGTTCGGTGAGTCTTAAGATCTAACATATAAAGTGTTCTCTGATATTCCCCTTTTCCCTCACTCTTGAAGAATCGGTTTGACCCTGTATCAGTCTGTTTTCATGCTGCTGATAAAGACATACCCGAGACTGGAAAGAAAAAGAGGTTTAATGGACTTATGGTTCCACATGACTGGGGAGGCCTCACAATCACGGTGGAAGGCAAGGAGGAGCAAGTCACATCTTACCTGGATGGCGGCAGGCAAAGAGAGAGCTTGTGCAGGGCCACTCCCCCTTACAAAACCATCAGATCTCGTGAGACTTATTCACTATTAGGAGAATAGCACGGGAAAGAACTGCCCCCATGATTCGATTATCTCCCACCAGGTTCGTCCCATAACACTTGGGAATTCAAGAGGAGATTTGGGTGGGGACATAGTCAAACCATATCACACCCTCAGATCTGTTGGTGTATTAGGCCATTCTTGCAGTGCGAGGTAGAAATACCCGAGACTGGGTAATTCATGAAGAAAAGAGGTTTAATGGTTCTGCAGGCTGTACAGGAAACATGGCTCTGGCATCTGCTTCTGGGACGGCCTCGGAAAGCTTCCAATGATGGCGGAAGGCGAAGTGGGAGCAGGCACATCACATGGCGAGGGCGGGAGCAAAGAGTGAGGGGGAGTGCCACGCTTCAGTGGCCAGATCTCAGGAGAACACACTATCCAAAACAGCACCCAGCCATGAGGGAGCCGCCCCCAGGATCTGAACACCTCCCACCAGGCCCTGCCTCCAGCACTGGGGATTACAGTTCAACATGAGATTTCGGCAGGGACAAATATCCAAACGATATCAGGTGGCATTCCTGCAAGTGTTCAGCTGGACGGGTTCTTTGGGTTTAAGGAGAAATTTATGATTTTTGTCCAAGGTTTTTGAGTCCTGATCTCTCCTACAGACAGCTTCTATCGTCTTTTCCGTGAAATCTTCCCTTTTCCACCCCCTTTTCAATTCCTGAGCTGGAACTAATTGATGCCTTTTCTCTACTCCTGTCTGTCTTTGCGTGTGCATGCCTCTAATATAAGGCTTCACGTTATAGGATTCCTGTTACTTCTATTCTGTATTTATTTTTCTCCAAACGGTCCTTGCCATCCCTGACACATATTGTGAGGCCAAGGACCGTTCACTGCTGTGTCCTTTTGATGCCTGGTGCTGAGCAGGTTGTTGGATGGGTGTATTTTAAGGAAAGTCACAAACTTCTGTAATAATTAATTCTACTGTAGCAAATGTACTCACTTTTCACAAGTAAATCTTGTGATGTCCTGTTGGGCATCTATTACATTTTCAGACAAACATCAGATTTGTTTCTGTCTAAAGAAGTCACGATATCCAGAAACCCCATGCCTGGACAATTCCGGGGTTTTGCTGCAAATTCCATCAGGTTCCCTGGTGTCCATATGAATGAGCATTGGGTCAAAACCCACAGCCAGTTTCGTCTGTCCCACCAGAGTCACAAAGAGTCAACGCCCAGAATCTCCGTGGGCCCTGCTGCCGCCCTTGGGCCAGCCATCAAGTGGTGCCCCTTCCACACGGGTGGGCTTGTGTTGCATTTGCCTCTGCTCGGTTTGTGAGGTGTGGGGGTGGGCAGGGTGTCTGTCACTGCTTCGGATGAACAAAACATGCTGTGAGAAGTGTTGTGGACTCTGGATCTTAGGGTTTCCCCAGTCATCTGTTTCATTAGGGTTTCCTTAAAGCGTTTCTGTGGCACGGTGGTGGTGGTGGTGTTCACTGGACTTCTGTACCAGGAACGAGTCGTGTGTGCACCAGTGCAAATCAAGGCAAAGATGAACACGGTCCCCTGTTTCCCTCTTCTGCGTGCACCAAACTAGATCTAGGGAAAGATAAGCATGGTGCCCCGAGGCCGCGTTCCCGCCCACATGTGCATCCATGTAAAGAGAAACAGAAGTTAGTGCCACGGTGCTGCCTCCCACTGTGCACTTGCTTTTCTATTTTCCTCTGTGAATTGTACCCTACTTTGCTTTCTGAGAATTTTGGTCTCTCTATAAATATGCATATTTTTCTTTTCTTTTTTTTTTTTTTTGAGACAGAGTCTTGCTCTGTTGCCCAGGCTGGAGTGCAGTGGTATGACCTCAGCTCACTGCAAACTTTGCCTCCCGGGTTCAAGTGATTCTCCTGTCTCAGCCTCCCGAATAGTGGGGATCACAGGCACGCATCACCACGCCTGGCTAATTTTTATATTTTTAGTAGAGATGGGGTTCCATCATGTTGGCCAGGCTAGTCTTGAACTCCTGACCTCAGATGATCCACCCACCTCACCATCTCAGGGGATCAGCAGTCCCAAAGTGCTGGGATTACAGGTGTGAGCCACTGCACCCAGCCTCGTCTCACTATATTGATTATGCCCCAATAATTTCACTATATTGATTATACCCCAATTTTTTTTTTCCTTTACAGAATTCTACTCATGTGTTTCTGATTTTTAGAGTGAAAGGCAGCTCCCCACTGAAAGGAAGAGCCGGTACTTCAGCCCTGTTCTCTGCTACCAGAGGCAGCTGGTGACATTCCAGTGACTCAGTTAGTTTCCAGCCTCTGCTGGAGCCCTTGCCCACCCACTGCACAGACTGTGTCACCTTCTGCACAGTTCTGAGCAACGTGCTCCTGGGGCACAGGGAGCTTCTGGAACGTGGAGTCTTTTTTCTCCCCCACTGCCAAGTGTACTGTTTGGGCTTCATGGGCAAGAGCTGTTAATACCCTATGCTTTAATTGCCCAAGAGAGAAGTATTACTATGTTTGGGGAAATGGCGGTTATTGTGTGGGACTCATAAGCACTGGAAAATCAGTAACATACTTAATAACTGTATTACTTACCATTTAAGTTCTTAGCTAAAGGACTTGGGCTTCATGGGCAAGAGCTGTTAATACCCTATGCTTTAATTGCCCAAGAGAGAAGTATTACTATGTTTGGGGAAATGGCGGTTATTGTGTGGGACTCATAAGCACTGGAAAATCAGTAACATACTTAATAACTGTATTACTTACCATTTAAGTTCTTAGCTAAAGGACCAATACGTATTTTGGCCGAGTGTGGTGGCTCACACCTGTAATCCCAGCACTTTGGAAGGCAAAGGCAGGCAGATCACAAGGTCAGAAGTTTGAGACCAGCTTGGCCTGGCCAATATGCTGAAATCCCGTCTCTACCAAAAATACAAAAATTAGCTGGGCTTGGTTGGTGCCTGCCTGTAGTTACAGCTACTCAGGAGGCCGAGGCAGGAGAATTATTTGAACCAGGGAAGCGGAGGTTGCAGTGAGCCGAGATCACGCCGCTGGACTCTAGCCTGGGCGGCAGAGTGAGACTCTGTCTCAAAAAGAAAAAAAAAAGGAGTGTGTGTTTCTATTAGAACAAAGGGATCTTAGAGATGTAGTTTCCTAAATGTACAAATGCTGAGAAGGGCCCAGATATACAAAGAGCCCAGAAAGGGTTAGTGGCTTGCCCAAGGTCACACAGCCAGGAATGACAGAATCCAAATGAGAGACCAGGTCTCCTGACTGGCGGGTCACGTTCATGTCAGCACCGAGCCGAAGCGTGAAGCCGACTACAGTAGAAACTGTGTTTTCAGGGTCACTTGCTGTAACCAGGAATAAAGAAAACCAGCGATACGGGCCCATGGCTTGTCCTGTCCAAGATCTGGTCCCAGGCAGTATTCAGTATTCCGCATAACTCTTACGGAATTCCACTGAGCAGGTGGGTTTTATTAATGGATGACGTGGCAGGGAAGGCGTCTCCTGTCGTCTGTCCAGTGGCTGTCCAGGGTGAGAAGGGGGGAGGTTTGCCATCAGTGGCCGAGGGCATCTCCTGCCTCTGGGGAAGCCATGGGATCATTCACTTTCCCTAGGAGGGTGGCTCTTGAATTTTTAATATCCAGTCTTATTTATGTGTGGTAGTTTTTATTTTTATTTTTTTCTGTGGGGATCAGATCTTGCTGTGTTGCCCAGGCTGGTCTTGACCTCCTGGGCTCAAGCCATCCTCCCACCTCCACCCTGCAAAGTGCTGAGATCACAGGTGTGAGCCACCGTGCCTGACCCTTTTCTTTTCTTTTCTTTTCTTTTTTAATTCTCAAGAGTTTTTAAACTTTCACTTGAGAAGCGCAGATGAAATGGACAGTGCGGCGGCCTCAGCTCTGTACTCAGCAGCCTGGCCTTGGGCTGTGGCCACACCGTGGCATTTCTCTCCAAGCCCTAATTCTTCCAGAAAAGGAGGGAGAGGTGATTAAGTTCATCTTTACTGACTTTCTAATAAATTTTTATAACTCTTTATTCTAAATCTTTACAATGTCGTCTATGGCCTTAGCCCAGCACTGGTAAAATCAACTTTAAAAATTTTAATGATTCAAAATGTGTGAGTTTGATCTTCATTATAAACGATTAACACATTAAAAAAATCCAATGTGGTGTGAAAAGTTTAAAGTAACATTTAAGTACTGCTCACAGGGCGACCGTCTTTCCGGACCTGCCCAGCTGCTGTTAATGGCTCTTTCTTTTGAGCCCTGGTAATCTTTTGCACTCACCTTAGTTACAGTGTTTCTTTCTCACATTACTCGTTTTCGGAGCGGGCCTGTACCTGCATATGTTTATTCAACAAAACAGTTGTTTATGCTTTCAGGTGAGCTGGGTGCAGGCTGGTGCCCTGAGAACAGAGAGTTGAGGTACTGGTTCTTCTTTCCAGCTGGGAGCTGCCTCTCACTCTGGCTTGCTGCCGCCCTGCAGAGCGCATCTCCGGGGCAGGCGGTGGGGCTGCAGAGCTCGCGTGCCAGGACCAGGGGCTCCCGTAGGCCTGGCTGTACCGTGCCTGACTGGAGTAGCCAAGGCCCTCCACTCTTCAAGCCTCTGTCTTTTCACCTGTACATTGTGGTTAATAGTAATATATTCTAGGGCTGTTTTAAGGATTAAGGCACTAACCAAAGTGTATAAAATACTTCGCATAGTGCCTGGTGCAATATAGATTTCAGCCATTACTTCGTTATTTTTGCTCATGGTGGTTGATGGCATCCTGTTTGAACAGCCCCGTGTTAAAACAGTGCGTGAAGATGTGTACTTTGCGCTACTCTATGAATCAACCATAAAATAAGGGATGTGGGAAAATCTCAAGACTCGTCAGGCTTGGCAATGAAGGTTAAAGACCATTTCTATTGCAGTGTGCCAGATTAGGAGACATGGGCTTGGGAGGAACATGGATCCCCCTTCTGCCCTGTGCGTGCTTGTTGGCTGGAAGAGGTGAACCTAGAGGAGCTGAGTCCCATTGGAAAGCTGTGCCTTGTGTCTCCATGAGAAGGAAAACAGCTTTATGGGAAGAAAGTGGGTCCAGCCAGAGGCAGAGCCTGTGGGGAGGCAGGAGACTAGGAGAGAGGGTCTGCTGAGACTTGCAGCCAGGCCGATGGGCCAGCGTGGGGGCCTCGCCCGCACTGTCCTGAAGACACACCCAGAAAACCCCCGGCTGTGCCTGCTGCCCTGGTGCATTTCAGAGGAGCAGATTTGCAAAGTAGTACATTTAAGTGCGTCCCTTTTTTCAGTGCTAATGGATTTCCTGATAAGTAGGAAATGTGAAAAATGCTGAGGAAAAAAATTCCCTAGCAACACAAAAATTACTTCTAATTTTCTGTATCCCCTTGTGGTCTGTGTTCCTGTGTGATGGTATTATATAATCACATGCCATTTTATAGCCTGCTTTTAAAATTTAATACTCTTGTAACATTTTTGGTATTAATAATTGCTCTTAATCATAACTTTTAAAGCTATATAACATTTCATAATACACCTTTTTTTGTTCATTTATTCTTTGGGGCAGATTTCACAAAGTCAAATTATTGTTTCAGTTTCAACATTTATGTAGTTCTTATTTACATATTATAATGAACCTTATAAAAAAATTGGACAAGTTATAACGTGGACCAATACTATCATAGAATTCCCTGTATTGGTTGCCATCACTTAGAAGAAGTTGGCTAATATAGTAAATATTAATTGGTATCGTGAAATTCTCATTTAAAAATTTTTAAGTTGTTGGTTATAATAAAGAATGAATTTTCTTCATGTATTTGTTACTAGTTTTTATTCTAATGCATTTCTGCCCTGTAAGGTATAACTATAACTTAACATGCATCCAAGTGCACACATCCAGAATATGCTACTGGGGGCGTCTTTACACATGCATGCACCAGTTCCCACACCCACGTACCCCCCCACCCACACCCATGATGCACCCACACCCTCCGACACACCTCCCACATTCCTGCACCTGCCTCACACCCACACACACGTGCATTCACACCCATGTACACCCACCATACCCATGTACCCACAGACCCTCACACACACTTACATTCACACCTGCACCTGTCTCACACCCACACTCCCTCCACACACACCTGCACCTCCCCCACACCCACACACACACATACAGAGGTGGGCCACATACCTGTGCTCCCACACATGCACACCCATGCATATACACGTGTAGACCATGTACCCATGCTCCCACACACAGGTGCACACCTGCATGCACACGCGCCCACACCCACGTGCCCCCGTGTCACTGCCATGGAGGGCACCCCAGCAGTCCCCTAAGATTCCTGGAGTCTGGGCCAGCTCCAGGCCCGTGGTGAATGGTCTCTGTCATTTGCCTGAGGTAATCGCACAAGGTGCTCCTTCTCGTGTCTGATTTTTCTCACTCAGCGTTGTCTGTGTGTGTGTTGTTGTTACTTGTCATTACTGTGAGAACTGCATTTGTGAATATACCACAACTGATTTACCCATTCTATTGTGGGTTTTTCTTTTTTTTTTTTTTGGAGACAGAGTCTTGCTCTGTCACCCAGGCTGGAGTGCAGTGGTGTGATCTCAGCTCACTGCAACCTCCCCTTCGTGGGTTCAAGTGATTCTCCTGCCTCAGCCGCCCAAGTAGCTGGGATTATAGACGCCTGCCACTACACCCGGCTAATTTTTAAATTTTTAGTAGAGACGGGGTTTCACCATATCGGCCAGGCTGGTCTTAAACTCCTGACCTCAGGTGACCTACCCGCCTTGGCTTCCCAAAGTGCTGGGATTGCAGGTGTGAGCCACCGCACCTGGCCTACCCATTCTATTGTTGATGGACATCTGAGATGTTTACTGCTTTGGCTATCAAAAATATATCTGCTGTGAAAATTCTTGCACTTGCCTTTTCTTTGGTGTTTGTAGGGTCTATCCCCAATTGTAGAGATGTGGCATCATAGGACATATGTATTTCTGCCAAATATTTTTCTCAATATCACTGAGTAATTATTTAATAATTAATAGTATATTATAAATGTGTAACAGGTCCACAGAGGAGAAAAACTGTTCATAGGTAAACTGTCCTTGGGTGTGGAAAGGAAAAAGAGTACAATAAAGTTTCACTTATAAAAACAAGTGCTGTGTTCATTTCCCTGGTTCTTAGATGTGTGATTTGTAATTGGAAGCTGTTCACTGGGAATGTTTCTGAAGCTGCTGTGGGAACTGCAGTGGCCCCGAATGGAAAGGGCGGGCGCACATGTTCACCGGGCTCCTGCTCTGCGGCGGGCAAGCCGGCCATGTCTGGCTTCTCCCTGGCCCCAGCACCCGGCACTGGCGGCCGCGCTCTACTCCTGGGAGATTCTGGCTCAGCTCACACGGCTCTGGCACTGGCCGGGTATGAATTCCATTCTGAGCAAGTCCAGAATGACTCCTCGGGGTGACCTTATACTGCTGTGAGGAAATAACTGAGACTGGGTGATTGATAAAGAACAGAGGGTTTTTTGGCTCACATTTTGGAGCTGTGCAGGAAACATGGCAGCATCTGCTTCCGGGGAGGCCGCAGGAAACTTCCAGTCATGGCGGAAGGCGAAGAGGGAGCAGCCGCCTCACATGGTAGAAGCAGGAGCAAGAAGAGGGGAAGATGCCACTCACTTTTTGGTGGTGGTTGTTGTTGAGGCGGAGTCTCGCTCTGTCGCCCAGGCTGGAGTGAGTGGCGCGATCTCGGCTCACTGCAAGCTCCGCCCCCCGGGTTCCCGCCATTCTCCTGCCTCAGCCTCCCGAGTAGCTGAGACTGCAGGCGCCGCCACCTCGCCTGGCTAGTTTTTTGTATCTTTAGTAGAAATGGGGTTTCACCATGTTGGCCAGGCTGGTCTCAAACTCCTGACCTCAGGTGATCCGCCTGCCTCATCCTCCCAAAGTGGTACAATTACAGGCGTGAGCCACCACGCCCAGCCCATGCCACTCACTTTTAAATGACCAGGTCTCAGGAGAATTCACTCTCGTGAGGACTGTACCAAGTGGGGATGGTGCTAACCCATTCGTGAAGGCCCATCCCCATGATCCAGTCACCTCCCACCAGGCCCCACGTCCGACATTGGGGTTACAATTTGATGTGAGATTTGGACGGGACACAGATCAGACCCTGAGAGGAGCAGCTGGAAATAATGAAAGGACCATCTGAGGCTTGGGTGACGTGTAGGTGCTACTGGGTATTGTGGAGACAGTTTAAAAATAGCATTTAATGTTTGTTTTGATTGCAAACGTATTGCGGAGTGGGCCAGGCACGGTCAGTCTCAGACCTCATTAGGCAAAAATGTTAAAAGTATAAATAAAGCACAAAGAAGTAAGGGAAAACCACCTACAATTCCACCATGCGGACACCATTCAGGCACCTGCTAGTTTTTTGTTTGGACACGCATACTTTTTAAAAACAAACAAACTAGAAAAGGATGTAGCATTCGTACCGTTTCTTTTTTATATTATCTTCTAAAATATATATTACATCGTTCCATGCCACTGAGTAGTCTGCAGTATACCGAATGGCGTCATAATATTATATTACCCTCAAATACTGCAATTTATTTGAATAGTTTCCTATTACTAAACATTTAGGTGACTTCTAATTTTTTTATTACAATAATCAATGCCATAGTAAACGTACTTGGATATAAATCTTTTGTGCAGATCCATGAATATTTTTCTTAGTACAGATTTACTTTTAAAAGAGGAATTACGTTTTCTCATTGACTTGGGTATTGGTAAGAAATTAAATGTGAAATCATTTCAATTCCTCTAAAAGTTATCCTGGAAAGCATGGCGATAGTATATTTAACTTTCTTATGTAGTGGCTAAAATGTTATACCATTTAATGTCATAAGATAATAGGCACCAGTGGCTGTTGGATTTGTTTTTGAAAAGAGAATAAGAGCGTGTGAATATACAGCCCTTTCTTACTCTCTCCCACCTTAATCATGTCTTACATATGAGTCGAGTTCTGCCCACTGTAGACAGAGTGGGCCAGGCACGGTCAGTCCCAGACCTAATTAGGCAGTCGTGGCCTGCTGCCCCTGCCCTCCCCAGCAGCCATGCAGCAGGCTGGGAGGACCTTGCTGATAGGGACAGCCCTGAGCAGCTCTGGCCTTGACACCAACAGTGGCTCAGTCTTAGAACCACTTGAAGACACAGCATTTGGTGCCTTCTTTCTTTAAGACTGGATGTGACCAGAGGGCAATCTTACGTAGCTTGCAATCTTAAAAATGTTCCACAGGGATTTTCTAACTTGTCTTTGGAGAGGAGTCCAGTAAGAAATTATAGAAGTACATACTGTTGGCATAATAACAATCAATTAAAGATGTATCTGTCATGAAATGTGCATGTGATTATTCTTTGTAATCATGACGTCTGATGAAGGTACTGAGGAAAGTGTTTGAGATCCTGATGTGCTCTTTTCTTGTATTTCTAGATCCACATCATAGATTTTGACGATGAAAACAACATTATAAATAAAAATGTCCTCCTCCATCAAGCGGGTGAAATCTGGCACATTAGTGCTAGCCCTGCAGACAGAGGCGTGCTGGCGACCTGCTACAACAGAAGTAAGTGCGGCTTTTCTAAGGTACCTGGTCACTGGAGGTAACTGGAGGTATTTCCTAAGACTGGTTTTGTATTGCTAATGGGTCGACACATGACTTAAAAGATTTAGCCATTAATGAAGGTGTTGCATACACAGAGAAGCTGTGAGTAGATGTTTGCAGAAATTATTAGAGTCTTAAGATTCTAAGACTTGAAGCTGGAATCAGCTGTTCCAGGAACGTGACCCCTTGGTCAGGGAAGTACGGTGCTGGAGGTTCTGGCGAGGCAGACACAGGCGTCCTGATGCAGAAACTCTACGTTGCAGGGAGCAGCAGGGATTCACCTCTCTCCTATAGTGTCTTGGTGACCGTCTTCCAGTCCTCTTTGGTAAGGGCAGTTCCGTGCACACACGCGCGTTGACTGGTGATACGCCTGGTAGGCTTCTTCCTGCCTGCTGTTGGGCTCTCCAGGCTCTCGGGGCTCTGGGGCTCTGGGACCTTAGTTTGTGTCAATGCAAACGCCTGAGTCACTGAACTGAGCCTCCCTGTTCCCCAGTTCTTGTTTGGTCATCATCAATGACTCCTTTCTGAATTCTGGCTCTATGGAGAACTATCTCCTAGGATCTCTTTCTTTACCATGTAAGCCAGAACAAATTCTTTCTAGTTTTTGATATGTAGTTTCTAAAATGTTGCCTTCATTTGTCCCACAGGCTGAATGACTGTTTAGATACTTTTAATGCATTCTGTCTGATCTTCCCTCTCACACCCTGGCTTCAGAATATTGATGTGTGGGGATTGTGTGTCAGGCTGGTCACCAGGACGTCCTGATCTAAAATTCTGCTTTCACTGAGTTCTGTGTATGTTTCCCTTCCCTTTCCCTCTCCTTTTCCCTTTCTTTTCCTTTCTTTTCTTGACAGAGTCTCGCTCTGTCACCCAGGCTGGAGTGCAGTGGTACAATCTGGGCTCACTGCAACCTCTGCCTCCTGGGTTCAAGCAATTCTCCTGCCTCAGCCTCTTGAGTAGCTGTGATTACAGGTGCACGTCATCATGCCTGGCTAATTTTTATATTTTTAATAGAGACGGGGTTTCACCATGTTGTCCAGGCTGGTCTCGAACTTTTGACCTCAGGTGATCCACCCGCCTTGGCCTCCCAAAATGCTAGGATTACAGACGTGAGCCACCGTGCCCAGCCCTCCTTCCACTTTAACTTCACAGCCGCCCTGTGTCCACTCTCTGAGGGCCCTGCCTTCCACTTGGAGGACACTGTGGCTTGTGGCTGAGTGTGGCTGTGCGCCTCCCTCCTGCCAGCGGGAGGTTGGGGATCCGAGAGCCTCCTTGTGTTTTGTCTGCTGTCTGTGCCGATTGGTCCAAGCTGACAATGTCTCAGCAGAAACACGTTTCTCAAGAATCTGTGGGTCTTCAGTAGATTTCCTGAGACTTCACTCCCTCAGACAAGAGCCTAACTGCAGATCTTTTAGAAACGATCTCTTCTCTGCCTCGGTCTCCTGCTAAGACGGCCAAGGGACTGCCCCCTTCACCCTTGACCCTTCACCTTCACCCTTCACCCTTCACCCTTCACTCTCTCTTCTGCCTGAGGATCTGTGAGATGCCTCCTCCGCTTCTTGAGAGACCCTTCCTAGGCCTGCACTCTGACCTCCTGATCTTCCCGAGGCTTTAACCACATGCAGTGTGGCCCATCCTCAGCCTTTTCTTAGGGGCACACCCTCCTGACAGTCGGGATATTAGTCCATTCTCGCACTGCTATGAAGACCTACCTGGGACTGAGTAACTTATGAAGAGGTTTACTGGACTCACAGTTCTGCAGGCTTAACAGGAAGCGTGGCTGGGTGGCCTCAGGAAATGCACAGTCACCGTGGGGGTGACGGGGAAGCCAGGGCCTTCTTCACAAGGCAGCAGGAGAGAGAGAGCAAAGTGGGAAGAGCCACACACCTTCAAGCAACCAGATCTTCTGAGAACTTACTGTCACAAGAACAGCAAGGGGGAAATCCACCCCGTGATCCGGTCGTCTCCCACCAGGTTCCTCCCCTGACACGTGGGGATTACAATTCACGATGAGATTTGGGTGGGGACACAGACCCAAACCATATCAGTTAGGCTTTTCATTTCAGTGCCTTTTCCGGCTGGAGACGCTCGGCTTTTAGTTACTCCACCATCGTATAGCTCTTCCCGCATTTACCCTCTTCTCCACCCTTGCCCTGTCCCCCCACCAGGAAACCCCCCGAGTGCAGGACCAGCCTCAGCACAACAGGAGCTGCTTCCACGACCTGCAGGGCACGGCCTTTCTGCCCCCTGGATATTCCAGGCACGCTCTGCTTTTTCTGTGGCTCCTCAAAAGCCTCCCAGCCTCTACCCACTGCTGGAAACCAGAGCGCCTCCTGCATTTCAGGCATTTGTTACCGCGGCCCCTGCTTCCATAGTCATTATACACTGCAGAGGAATTCCCACAAACACAGCGGCTTCCAACAGCACATGCCTCTTCAGCGGTATGTACTGGCTGTGGCTTCGTAGGGCGCTGGCCTCAGGTCTCCAGGCTGCCGTCCAGGCCCCTGCCAGGCTGTGTCAGGGCTCTCACCTCACGTGGCTCCTGGGGTTGTAGGATGCAGGCTTGTCTCCTGGCTGTCTGCTGGGACCACCCTCAGCTGCTCCCAGCTGTAAGTGGGCTTTGAGTTAAGCTGCCAAGTTTGTGGCAATTTGTAGGAGCAACAGAAAACTAACACAGTTGCCGAGCAATCTTGGTCTTGTTGGTCGTCCACAGGCAGAAGTTGATCGCGTCCTTCAAGTTACCCTGGATCTCGTGATTTTCAGTCGTGGCTTCCAGAGACTGACTCTTTCTGCCAGACTTCGAAGGCAGCATGGATCTTCTGTTAAGTATTTCCCTAATCTGTCAGCCTCTCGAGGAAGAAAGACAAAATTGTTCCACAACATTCATGTCTAAGTTCCAAGAATTCTGTTTTATTCCTGCCATAGGCAGAACTGAGATTTCCATCCTGCAGGGAAGGCTGTTTTCCAGTGTGAAATGCTGCGAGTTCCTGCTCTGATCAGGAAAGAGCAGCACAGCTACTTGACTCGTGCTTAACCTGGCTCTTCGCCCTTCGAAGCACGCGTGGCGCTGTGTCTCACCTGAATCGGGTCATCTGCAGCCGCGGTCGCGCCCATGGGGCACGCCGCCAGGCCCTCCGGCTTCAGGTGCCTCCGGAAAAGCCTGGAGTCACAGACATAAGCTTGCTCTGCATAACCCAGTGCAGGGAAAACGTTCTAGAGACTTCCTGTGTTTTGCAAACGTACTTGTGCTCTGTAGTTTTTGCCCTTAGCCCGCCTCTAAATCACTAGGCTTCCACATTGCAATGAATCAAATATATGAATTAAATCCAAAAGCACCACAAACTTAGATTAGACGACATTGCTTAAATTATCCCTTCATTATAACAAATCTCTTTGCACAGATCAGAGTTGCACTGTATCCTCCTTGTCTTCCAATAGCGTTTTCTCCCATTGTGCTTTTCCCCTGCCGTTGCCTGGGCTATTGGGAGGCCTCTTGTGGCGTTTACTGTGTGTCTGTTCCTGGTGTGCTGTTTATTAGGCTGTGCTTATAGAAAAGCTCCTGTTGTCTGCTGTCCTTGGAGCCCCACACGTGTTTTCTTTGTTTCTCCTCTTTTGTAGCCCTTCCTTCTTTTTGTTTCCATTAGTGTATGTGGTATTTTGGTGAACGGTTGGCATCTTTTAACGAAGAGACCGAGGGCTTCTGAGACACGCCTTTTGGCGCACACCCTATGTGGGAAGTAGAACCGTAGGTGGAGAGGGCAGGCAGATCACAGGGCCAACTGGCGTGAGTTGTTAGGAGCACCCTCTTTCCGGCAGACGCTTGCCCTCTTCTAAAGTTGCTTTCCGTGTCTTCCTTCACAGATGTCCTGAAATCCTTTTTCAGGCTTTTTTTTTTTTTTTTTTTTTGGAGATAGAGCCTCGCTCTTGGCTCTTGTCACCCAGTCTGGAGTGCAGTGGCACAATCTTGGCTCACTGCAACCTCCGCCTCCCAGGCTCAAGCAATCCTCCCACCTCAGCCTCTCGAAATAGCTGGGACCACAGGTATGCACTACCATATCTGGCTGATTTTTAAAAACATTTGTAGTAGAGATGAGGTCTCACTGTGTTGCCCAGGCTGGTCTTGAACTCCTGAGCTCAAGTGATCTGTCTGCTTCAGCCTCCCAAAGCACTGGGATTACAGGTGTGAGCCACTGCACCTGGCCTTCCATGGGTCTTATGGGGAGGAAGGGAGACAGCAGCCATGGAGACGGGGCCTCTGGGGAGAGTGTCTAGAAACAATTCATTTGGAGGGCCTCACTCTTCTTTAGGATGTTGCTATTGGTTATTTATCAGAAGCAACAGTGTTTACATTCTGTCTTTATTGCTTCACACTGAATCTCTTCTAATCAGTGGAAGTCTGCAGTGTGGTAGAACTCTTGTGCACACAAGCACACGTGCTAGAATGAACATCACAAATAGGCAGAAGTGGATGAGCTCGTGACTTATTTTTTTAAATGCAAGCAAGAAACCCTTTCTCTGTACCCTTACTGTCCATAAGAAGGGTGGTCAGGAACGGCAGTGTTGAGTTCCCCGTGCACAGCTGGAGGATCTGGCGCTCACAGGCAAAGTCTCCTTGAAGAGTGATGTTCTCTTCACATTGTCTTAGAAAATGATAGAAAATTTGCATGACGTTAAAGTATCCTAAAAAGTCAAACATTTTCAGATTAAACCATACATCCATATCTCCTAGCTTAAATCTCTGTCCATGCAAGGAACAAGTGACAGATTGCCATCGATTACTGATAGGGATTTATACCTGCTGCTGATCTATTTTCAGTTATTACCCGTGATGATTGTGAAAAAGACATTCTTGGAGTTGGTGAAAGGGGGAGTTGTAGCACAATAAACTCATGGAACGTTTTCTACATAGATGATGAAGATTCAAAAAACAACTTAACTCTCCTTTCTGATCATTTTATAAGAAAAATGCATGTCTATGAAAGCAAAAGGAGTGACTGTGGCCAGGGTAGAAGCTGTCTCAACGGGACTGTACGTACTTGGAACAGGAGAGATCTCCACAGTGACTGGTCTGTGGGAGTAGATTGCGGGTCGGACACGGAGGTGGGGACGTGGCAGGTGGCAGGCTGGCCTCCGAGGAGCACGCAGGCCTCCACACACAGCAAATAACAGCACAAGCTGCAGGTCTCAATCGGACCTGGAGCCACGAGAAGCTGTGGTGTTGCCACCTGAAAGACGCCTGGCCATGCAGGGAATTAACATGAGTGATATATTTCTCTTGGGATTTCTCCCTTCGGAGCTGCCGGGTACTTCTAGTCACCTCCCTCCCCAGTTTATGTGCACTTCAGAATGTGCTGCCAGCAGGCCTTGACCTTTCTATGCATCTCACTTCCTAAATTTAGAACTTGTTTCACCCAAGGTTTTCTTAAGGTTCATTGAGAAAAAAGCATATGTTTCAGATAAACATAAAAAAAACCCAACTTTGCTGCTTTAATTTCTAATGTATGTTTCTGAATTAGGGTACACCATGTACGCCTGCCTCTGCTCACACAGTCTCGTGATTGTGTGCCTGCCTCTGCTCACACCATCTCATGAGTGTACATGTGCCTGCCTCTGCTCACGCTGTATCATGTGTGTGCCTGCCTCTGCTCACACCATCTCATGAGTGTACACATGCCTGCCTCTGCTCACACCATCTCATGAGTGTACATGTGCCTGCCTCTGCTCACACCATCTCATGAGTGTGTGCCCCTGCCTGTACTCACACCATCTCATGAGTGTACATGTACCTGCCTCTGCTCACACCATCTCGTGAGTGTACATGTGCCTGCCTCTACTCACACCATCTCATGAGCGTACACGTGCCTGCCTCTGCTCACACCATCTCATGAGTGTACATGTGCCTGCCTCTGCTCACACCATCTCATGAGTGTGTGCCCCTGCCTCTACTCACACCATCTCATGAGTGTACATGTACCTGCCTCTACTCACACCATCTCATGAGCGTACACGTGCCTGCCTCTGCTCACACCATCTCATGAGTGTACATGTGCCTGCCTCTGCTCATGCTGTATCATGTGTGTGTGCCTGCCTCTGCTCACACCATCTCATGAGTGTGTGCCCCTGCCTCTACTCACACCATCTCATGAGCGTACACGTGCACCTTCCTCTGCTCATACCACCTCATGAGTGTGGGCCCCTGCCTCTGCTCACACTGTCTTATGAGTATACGTGCACCTTCCTCTGCTCATACCACCTCATGAGTGTGGGCCCCTGCCTCTGCTCACACTGTCTCATGAGTGTGTGCTCCTGCCTCTGCTCACACTGTCTCATGAGTGTGTGCTCCTGCCTCCGCTCACACCATCTCATGAATGCATACCTGGCTCTCCTCACACTGTCTTGTGAGTGTGCGCATACCTACCTCTGCTCTCAGTGTCTCCTGGGTGGGTGTGTCTGCCTCTTCTCACACTGTTTCATGAGTATGTGCCTGCCTCTGCTCACACCATGCTTGGTGACACTCTGTGTGGTGGCCTCACAATCAGCAGAGGGCACCAGTGGTCTGCCTCTGTGTCCCCTTTGCTCTGGACCTTCCATTGTCTCCCCTTTCGTGTCTTCATGACCATGTCCTAACTTGATCGCTTATACTGGTGCAAGCCATTTTTAAAACCTTCATCTCCTTCTCTTGCTGCTCTCTAAATATTTTCACAGACTTTTACACCTTGTTTGAAAAACACGTTTGCAGAGTGAAACTAACTCCTGCATTTAGCTGAGGTTATACGCATTGAGTAGTGGTCACTCCAGAGCACTTTGTGGGTTTCTATAGAAAAACAAGAATGGAATTTAGTTCCTCACTCCTAAACTTCAGGAATTCGCCGAGGGGAACCTTGTCAATATCTAAGGACTTCTGCCCCAGGGGAGCCTAGGCTGGTGCCTCGAGATCATTAGAGAGTGGTCATGGAACTGTGACCCAGGGGAGCCCAGGCTGGTACTCTAAGTTCATTAGAGAATGGTCATGGAACCCTCATCTAGGGGAGCCCAGGCTGGTGCCCCGAGATCTTTAGAGTGCTGTGGGTGGGCTCTGTTCGAGGGTAACCGAGTCTGGTGCCCTGAGATCATTAGAGTGTGGTGGGTGGGCTCTGTTTGAGGGTAACCCAGTCTGGTGCCCCGAGATCATTGGAGCATGGTGGGTGGTCTCTGATCCAGGGAACCCGGGCTGACCCCCTAGAGCATTAAATGTGGTAGACCCCATGTGATGAGCAGGCGGTAGGGGTGGCACCCCAGGGGGAAATGGTCCTCAGAGAGGGATGTCTCAGTGTGAGGCAGACTCATGTGCTTCCCGTCCGAGGTAGTCCTGCTATGACAGGCGTGAGCACAGATGTCTGGACCTGGAGGTCTGAGTTCCAGGAACTGGTGCCAACACGCCAGCTTCCCACGGCTTCCCAGGTGACATGCCTCTGCCTTTGTGCCTTTCTGTAGCTCTGGCCCACTCCCCACCCTCTCTCGTCTACACACTGGGAGCTCTTTTTTACCCTTAGAAATGGAGGCCAAGGTGGGTGGATTGCTTGAGCCCAGGAGTTCAAGACCAGTCTCGGCAACACGACAAGACTGTGTCTCTACCAAAAAAAAGAAAAAAAGAAAAATGTAAAAATTAACTGGGTGTGGTGGCACGTGCCTGTGGGTCCAGCCACTCAGGAGGCCGAGGTGGGAGGAGCACTTGAGCCCAGGAGTCTGAGGCTGCAGTGACCCGTGATAGTGCCACGGCACTCCAGCCTGGTGACAGAGCTAGACCCTATCTCAAAAAGAAAAAAAAAATACAGGACAGCTCATCCATGGACTTGAACAACAAAACACGTTGAGGATACAGAGATTGAGAATAAAACCGTGGTTACATGGTTAAGGAAGGGGCACTGGGAGTTGTAGGCCTGAGGATGCAAAGTAGCAGGTATGTAGGATGGAGAAGGCCAGAGACCTCATTTCCAGCGGGGCTATTGTTGATTGTCTTGTATCATATTTGGGATTTTCGCTAAGTGAGTGGATTGTAGCTGCTCTTGCCACAGAAAAAGAGAACGAGTAGCTGTGTGAGCTGATGGATATGTTAATTCGTTTCACTATAGTGACCTTTTCTCTCTGTATCTCAGCATCATGTTGCAGACCTTAAGTATAGACAATAAAATTTTTTAAAAAATGAAAAAGGGCCAGTGCATGACTCACACCTGTTATCCCCGCACTTTGGGAGGCCGAGGTGGGCGGATCACTGGAGGTCAGGAGCTCGAGACCAGCCTGGCCAACATGGTGAAACCCCATCTCTACTAAAAATACAAGAATTAGCCAGGTGTGATGGTGTGTGCCTGTAGTCCCAGCTATTCGAGAGGCTGAGTCAGGAGAATCGCTTGACCCCAGGAGGCAGCTGTTGCAGTGAGCTGAGATTGCGCCACTGCACTCCAGCCTGGGCGACAGAATGAGACTCTGTCTCAAAAAATAAAAATAAAATAAAATAAGCAAAATAAAGTAAAGTAGATAAATTAAATTAAAGTAAAATAAAATAAAATAATAGAACTATGGCATATCCACCGCCTCCTAAAAGCCCCGCTTTCCCCTAGCTCCCTGGGGTCCCAGCCCGTCTCCGTGCCCCTGTGTGGCTGCTTCTGCGAGAACACTTGTCTCCCTGTTTCCTGTCTCGCCTGCTGACTGGAAGCCCCTGGCAGGGCTGGACGCGGCTGCTTGCCTCTGTGCCGAGTGCCCTGGCCTGCAGAGGCCGCGCAGCTTCAGCCGCTCATCCTGGCACCGTCTTCCTCTGAAACATGACCCCGTTTGAGTGATCAGCCATTTTGCTACATCATAGCTATTCAGAACATAGTGACAGACTGAATCGACTAATTTGAACTATGTTGAAATTATCATCTCAGTGAGATTTAGGAAGATATAGTGGATTTTTCTTGGGAACAAGGCTGCTGAGGTGTACTGAATAAATGAGTAGGAGGAAACGTAAGAAAATGACAACTGAGCAGCTAAATTCATTTGGGTCTGCGTCCTCAGGGACCGCACTGTCCTGGAAGTGAAGTGTGTGTGACCTGGAATGGGTTCTTACCCTTTCTCTGTCTTGAGTCCTCTGTCACACTCTAGACATGAAAACTTAGCACACCCCAGGGAGGCGTTTGTGAATGAGTGAGACCCATTGTCAGATGGCACTGAAAAATTAAAAAGGGAAGCTAAATGTCAAGTGGTCCAGTTATTTTCCCAGCCTTTCTTTTACCTCCTTAGGAGGGCATGGTGGGAGCAGGGCAGCGGAGGCTGCGGGGGCAGCGGTCTTACAGGGGTACTGGACAGTAGAGAGGCACCAGGTTTGATGGCTGGAAAACCTAGACTTTCTGCTTTTCCCTCTGGTGTTTACTGGCTTTCTAATCCTGGACCAGTCAAGTAAACCTCTGGAGCTTTCATCTGTAAAATGGACACAGTTAACTAACACTGCTGTTAAATAATGAGAAAACATGAGGCTGTTGTGAACAGGTTTGTCTCAGACTTGGGTCTATGTACCCTGCAAGGACGGGACTCCAGGGGTGTGTGCAAACAGTCCTGAGCAGTGGGCTCTGAGCATCTGGAGCACACCGTATGCCCACTCCAGTGCACCTTACCCCCAGGAGAGGTGGGCAGTGCTGCAGCCATAGCCTCCTCTGCACTGGGGAGCAGCCACCGCAGGAGCCCCCGGCACAGGCAGCAGAGCCCACTGGGAGCATTGGGCCAGCCCAGGAGCCCATCCGCCCTCACGGCTCGCTGACCGAGCCTTCCCTTCCATGATGGGAGCTTCTTAAGCAGGGCACAACACCTCCTGGGGTGGGTGGCAGGGTGCCGGGGTGCTTGAAGCCACAGGATAAGGGTGGTGTGTCTTTCTGTAGTGTCACTTCTATTGGATTTTAAGTAATGAAAACGTGATTTGTAGCCTCAAATGAAGGTGGATATGTTAGGAAGTAGAATGCAAACTGTGCGGTGATCTCTCGAATGAAACATGCGGCTTGCGGAGGGCCCCTTCAGAGAAGGTCCCCAGACCTTGCTATGCAAACCCTTGGCACTGTGTAAAGGATGCTGTCACAGTAGGATGTGCCTTCTCGTTCCTCTGCCGTTGGTGCGGCTCCTTGAAGACAAGGACAGAAGCTCTGTTTTGGGGGTTGAGAGTAGGGAGGGTGGCACAGGGAAGGTTTTGTGCTGAAATAGGCCCCTTTCACTGGGAGGCCCTCGAGTGGGAGGGGGCCTGCCCCAGCTCCTGTCACCACTTCCCTGCCTTGACTTTCCTTTGCCAAATCGAAAGGGCCACAGAGGACAGGATGCTGGTTCTCTGTGAAGACTTTTCACCTCCTTTTCCCCTTGGCTCCTCCGCAGTGGGAGAATTCCTACTACCTGGAGATGCACCTCCCACTGTGACCCGTGAGAATCAGGCGTGCTCTGCACAGGAGGGATCCACTCTGGGACACCTCTTGGGGCTGCTTGGTGATGCAGGGTGATATTTGGGGTGGTCCTGACCCCCGGCCCTTGCAGGGAGCCCAGAGGTTGGCCTTCTCATCAGCTTTCCTTTCTGGGCTAGTTGTAGCTCTCTTTCCCTGGGAACCAGATGGGGGCAGTGCTCTAGCAGGTCACTAGGTAGGGCTGCTTATGATACAAGATAAAGAGAACTGATCAGGCAGTTGTGTCTGGACTTAGGAGTCTGACCCTAACCCCCTAGAGGCTGTTCTTTGGCCTTGCTGAGGACAGCGGTCCTGCCAGATCATGGGAACCTGGAAGCGCTGCGTTTCAAGTTGTTACAGCTCCTGTGAGGCCTGAGGCCCTAAAACCAAGGAGCCGCTGACCCCAGCCTGATAAGGGTGGGGCCCTTTCCCCGAGGTGCTGGAGGTGTGGCTGTGGCCGCTTGGGAAGTCTGAGCACGCGGGCTGCCTGCACTCCCTGTGGTGTGACTGGGGCCCACGAGGCTGAACCCCGGGGATCTTCCAGCGGGCCTCCCGCCTACTGTGTCATTCCACTGACCAGAGTTGAGGATGTCCTGAGAGACTGATTATTAGAGCGAGGAGTGGTCACAAAATGCTTCACAGACAAGTGGTGCCCTGGGCAGGGTCGCCTTTCAGAAGGTGTTGCCCTGAGTGGGTGGGTGGCCAGGGGCTGCCCTGAGGCACCTGCCCTGAGCCTGAGTTAGCACCATGGGAGAATCCCCCCAGGACACACAGCTTCCCAAAGCTGCAGGACCCATATGTGGCCGTGGCCGGGGAGTCCAGCCTGGAGGGCAGCATCCTGAGGAGCAGCAGTGGGCACGTGGAGGGACACCGCCTAAGCACTGGGCCACTGCCCGGGAGGAGCTGGGAAAGCCCGGTGGGTGCCGGGAACAGCGTAGCCGTGTGTGCTGCTCACCGTGGGCTCTGTGGGTGTCCCCGCAGGGGCTGTTAATCATGTCCCTGGGGCAGCGAGCTGTCATGGGTGGGTCCTGCGCTCCAGGGGCTGGGGACCTGCTCTGGCTTTCACAGTGCCACGTGTCTCTCGTGCAGTGCCTGGGGAGGAGGTGCTCCTGTCTCTGAGCCTCAGTTTTCTCATCTATGAGATGGGAGGAATTCCGTCTGCCTTGACTACTTTAGACTTTGTTGGGATTCAGAGAAGGCCGTGTGCGTGACATGCTTTTGTTATGTGATTTCTGACATCGTTGATCTGTCCCGTCATTGTTTTCACACTGGCGCTGTAAATTCAGTTTTCTCGCATGTCTGGGCCTTGACTCTGAACCTTCCAAGACCGTTCAGCCTCACCCTTGCTGCCTGCTCCAACACAGCAGCAGTGGAGCGCCCCCGCCTCCGCCAGCAGGGCCCAGCGCCGCCCGTGCCACGCACTGTGCTGCCTCCGTACGCAGGTTGGTTCATTTAGCCCCGTGATACTAAGCAGCAGACACTGTTGGAAATCCCAGCTTTTCAGATGAGAAAACAGGGTTCATAGAGGTTGCCTGGAGGCCAGATTCAAACCTGGGCCCACCCAGACTCTGCTGTGGGTGTCTTCACGTCTTGCCACCTTAGCTCCCAGACCTTCCCTCACACGGTAATTCTCTGTAAGGGACTTTAAAACTCCTCCTCAGGAGAAGGCTGCTCACGTGGCAGGTTTCACGCAGGCTGACAACATGGCGAACGCTGGCCGAGGGGCCACGTCCATCATGGACCCGTGTCCCGAGGCTACAAGGAGAAAATGCAGAATGAAGACCTTGTCACAGGCAGGGCTCGGAGGAAACTTACGGAACTCATTACTCTCATCAATGAAGGAGACTAAAAGTAGGAACAGATGAAAGGCAGGGATGTCCTCATGGTGTCAGATTTGTCGTGGGAAGCCAGGGATACTGGGGACCGTTCCCCAAACCTTCCAGACAGATGCCACACCCACGTCACCTTTGGTGTCCCCGCCAGAAGCCTCGTTTCCTGGCTGGGGGGACCACTGGTCTAACCAGGGATTCCACGTCTTGAGCCTAAAACTTTTACTTTCTGGTCTTCTGACATGCCTATATGGAATCATTGCCAATATGGAATGGAATTTTATAATTTTTATCCTTCTGAGAGATTATCCTCTTCAGTGACTAGGTTTTTTTTAAAGAAAAACTCGGAGAGAGGAACTGTAATAGAAGATTAGCTTATCTGCCAATTTCTGAATCTCCAGAAAGAGCCAGAGGTTGTGAAAACTTTACTGTTTCTGCATTTTCATAACGTTTGTTGCTGTTAGTTTATATATCGGCAGTGGCGACAGGGACGCCTTGCACGTACGCTGAGGCATCCCAGCCAGATCACCCGCTCGCTTCAGCAGCTGCGGGAGGGACGGTGCTGATGGGGCTGGGGCCCTGCCTCTAGCTCCCTAATGAGCACTGGCCCGGGGACTCTCCATTTTGCTGATGAAGGGACTGGGGCATTGTCAGTGACTTTCTCAAGGCCACAAGGGCAGTGTGAGGGCGGATTTGGGATTCTGGCTTTGGGCTCCGCCTCCAGGCTGTGCTGTCTTCACTGTGCCTTGTGGTCTCTGTTCAGCCAAAGGCAGATGCGCGTGCGAGGGACTCTGTCAATGGAATTCATCCCAAGGCTGTTGACTGAGTTAGGGCGTCCACAGTCAGTTCTGGATGAAGAAGACCACGGGATTGCAACTTAGGAGGCTTAAGTTTTGCCGTGATTTTGCCAAAAATCAGTACTGTAATCTCTGACACTTGAACTTTCTAGGTTCCAATTTTGTCATCTACAAGAAAAGAAACTTAACCGTGGTTATGGCTAAGACCCTTTTCTGTTTCCTGCTTATTTGCCTTTCTGAAACAACTTTTGAGCTTCTGTTGTGATTGAGACAAAACAGTAAGTACTCAGGACAGAGAGATGAGAAGACTCGGTCCCAGACTCCGGGCACCCACTGTCTAATGGGGCAGACAAGAGAGACACAGCCAGTGTGCCCTGGTCAGTTAGTGCAGTTTCAACACTGCTTTAGGGTCTGCACCGTGACCGTCAGCCCTAAAGCCAACGCACCACGGAGGCCCTGCCGGGGGAGGACCCTGCTGAGCTCACCGGGAAGAGCAGATGTCAGAATCCCACTCTGGCTCCTGATCCGACAGTGGAATATGCCACAGGTCATCTTCCCGTGAAGTGAGGGTGGAATTCACCGCTGATCCCTCGGATAAGATGCTGTCGAGAATTGGCTTTCGGAATCCTTCATTGTGAAGAGCAGCCTGTATCATTTGAGCTCGTGTGTGGCCGTGGGCGGCGTGGCCTTTGTGGAGATTTCCACTGCTGAGGAGTCCGTGGATGAGGCAGCGTCTGTGCCTTCTGTTCACTGGGAATGATGTCTGAGCACCAGCCTGGTCCAGGACGTGCTTCTTAAGCTGTAGAAGGAAGGTGCTGAACTAGAGGGTTCCTCAGATTTCTTATAGCTTCGAGGTCCGGAGGCTGTCTGCTTGTAGTAAGAACTGTATCTTCCTCCACAGATGTAACAAGCAAGTCAAAATACAATTGTTCTTATTTAAAGATGCATTTTCCCCTTGATCTCTGCACCCAATGAGAAGAAAGTGGCATTTCTGAATTATTACTTTGCATGGTGAAAATAAGCTGAAAGAAGAAGTGGGTTTTCCCTAGAAAGTAGTATTCTTAGGCTCCTCTTTGTGAAACCAGAATTCTGAGAGAAAATGACCGAGAGTCCTCTAAAAGAATTGAGTACGCGAGAGGCGGGGGAGAAAAGTTAGAACCCATCAGCCTCATTGTCAAGTGCATGCTTCAAGACGGGGTGGCGGGGGCAGAGGATGCTCTGCTGCACACAACATGCTGATACTTCTGATGCGTGCCGGCTTGTGTGTCTCCGGTTACAGTTTACTTCCCATTTTCTGTGCAGATGTTAAAAGATTGACTACTTTCCTTTTTTCAGGGTATAGGTGCTCAGCTGGGAAAGGTGAGAGTTAAATTTTCTCATGATGCTGGTGCCAAGAAATAGCACCTTGAAAAGAGGAAGAAATCAAGACATGATCTCCAGGGAGCTGTCATTCGGAGCACATCCCTGAGAGCCCTCCCCGGGCCGGGAGGCTGCGTGCTGTCGTTCCCCTCAGCAGCACGCTTCGGGTGGAGCCTCCCGCCCTGTTCAGACATGTCATATAGAAACTCCTTGACAATGCCAGCCCGTCTTTAATTTTCACACCATCTCAAGTAAAATATGTTTTGAAATGAAAACATTTTGCATTTTATTTTAAGCTTGTTTTTGGGGCTCTCATTTTTTTAAGACTAACAAAAATAGAGTTGGTTGACCTGTCTTCTCTGGAATAGCTGTGCACGAACCAAATTGTCAGCTGAAGAGGGTTTTGCTTTGCAGGCATAAGCCAGACAGGTCTGAAGTTGAGTGTGTCTGCTGAATTAACATCAGAAAGGGTTTCTTTTGGTCCTTTTTCTTTTGGGATTCCTATGGAAATAGTTCAGTGGGGTCACTTTGGCGAGAGATAGGAAAACGGCATGAAATATCAATTCGCCCGAGTTCTGTTTGTTGTGATTTTAGGGAACAAGTTATTATTTCAGTTCAATAATAAATACTTCCTTTAGGGTGTGGGTTGCTAAGTTTTATTTGCCATAAACTGTGAGTTTCATTGCTGCCTAGTCTAATAAATAGTTCATTTTGTTAGTGATAAATGTAACATAGCCAACAAAGAGAGCATCTGTGCCCTCCTACCTTAGTGCAAGAAGAGGAAGCAGAGTTGCTGGGGGCTACCTCCGGGACTTTGTGTGCAGGACCTGGAGCACGCAGGTGCAGTGTCGTTTCCAGGTGTGGTGGTGTCCGCAGGTGCAGTGTTGTCTGCAGGTGCGGTGTTGTCTTGCTCACAGGTGCGGTGTTGTCCTGCCTGCAGGTGTGGTGTTGCCCACAGGTGCAGGGTTGCCTGCAGGTGTGGTGTTGTCTGCAGGTGTTGTGTTGTCCTGCCCTCAGGTGTGGTTTCATCCGCAGGTATGGTGTTGTCTGCAGGTGTGGTGTTGGCTGCAGGTGTGTTGCCCCCAGGTATGGTGTTGCCCTGCCTGCAGGTGTGGTGTCACCCGCAGGTGTGGGGTTGCCCGCAGGTGCGGTGTTGCCCGCAGGTGCGGTGTTGCCCGCAGGTGCGGTGTTGCCGGCAGGTGTGGTGCCACAGGTGCAGCGTAGTTTGCTGGAGGGAGGAAGAGCACACCAGGCGTGGAGGACAGAACGGCCTGGATTGCAGCCAGTACTTGGGCATGGAGAGTGATGAGGAAACCTCAGAAGACTGGAGCTTAGGCCCCAACTCCACTGCTTGTGGTGG
>NW_012104432.1:844327-845450 GCF_000951045.1 Mandrillus leucophaeus | reverse complement strand
AGGGCTGGTCCTCCTGAGGCTACGCTCTGGGCCTTGTGTGCTCCTGGGGCTCCGTGCTTCACCCCTCGTGTGAGGCACACAGTAGGCCCTCAGCTTGGTCAGCACCTTGTGCGCTCCTGGGGCTCCGTACTCCACCCCGCGTGTGAGGCACACAGTAGGCCCTCAGCTCGGTCAGTGCCTCATGTGCTCCGTGCTCCACCCCGCGTGCAAGGCACAGAGTCCTCAGCTCACACGTGCACTATCTCTGTGCGTGTGACTCCTGGTGGCACCTGACAGCACGTGGTCTGTTTTCCTGAGGCATTTTGAGCCTCTCACTGTTGGGACTGTGTCTAGACTATGGCAGGAGGTTGGCGTGGCTGGGGAAGGTGTGGACCAGGTCAGGGGGCTGGGAGGCCGAGGAGCCTGGTGGCCTGCCTAGCATCTGTTCTGCAGCCGGCTTTGTGGTTTGTTACTTGAAGCTATCTGTATGGCAACCCTTTGGGGGAAAAAGTAGTAATTAAACAGCTTCCTTGTGAAAAGTCAACGTGAAGACAGAAAAACTGGGTGGAAGTTGAAAAGCAGTGAACCTGAGGAATGGACCTCATAGAACGTGTGAGTGTGGCCTGTGTGGTGGGAGAAAGGCAGGATTCTGTCCAAATAGTAATGAATTTGCAACATCCGGTATAATGGCTGTCTGTGGATTGCCTCATAGGAAGTTTGTGTGAAGTATGGGACTTAAATGTACCTAATCAAGGTCTATTTCAGGCATTAAATACATAAATAAATAAGTACTCTAGCCAAGCTGGTGTGCCACAGTGGCTTTGCAAAAACGTGGTAAACAGATGGTGAGGAGATTGTTCCTCTGGGCAGGTGTTGGAGACTCCAAGATAAAAGCACCAGGGTAGAGGGGTCCTGGGTGTGGTGGGGGGGGTGGGAGTGGGGATGGTGATGATGACGATAATGGTGGTGGTGATGATGGTGGTGGTGATGATGGTGGTGTGGATGCTGGTAGGGAATAGGGATGGTGGTGGTGAGGATGTGGGTGGCAGTTGTGATGATGGTGTTGTAGATGGCAGTGGTGATGGTGGTGGCAGTGGGGGATGTGGATGTTTGTGGCAATGATGGTGGGGTGGAGATGGGTGGT
>NW_012104432.1:840411-842364 GCF_000951045.1 Mandrillus leucophaeus | reverse complement strand
GTGCAGGACCTGGAGCACGCAGGTGCAGTGTCGTTTCCAGGTGTGGTGGTGTCCGCAGGTGCAGTGTTGTCTGCAGGTGCGGTGTTGTCTTGCTCACAGGTGCGGTGTTGTCCTGCCTGCAGGTGTGGTGTTGCCCACAGGTGCAGGGTTGCCTGCAGGTGTGGTGTTGTCTGCAGGTGTTGTGTTGTCCTGCCCTCAGGTGTGGTTTCATCCGCAGGTATGGTGTTGTCTGCAGGTGTGGTGTTGGCTGCAGGTGTGTTGCCCCCAGGTATGGTGTTGCCCTGCCTGCAGGTGTGGTGTCACCCGCAGGTGTGGGGTTGCCCGCAGGTGCGGTGTTGCCCGCAGGTGCGGTGTTGCCCGCAGGTGCGGTGTTGCCGGCAGGTGTGGTGCCACAGGTGCAGTGTAGTTTGCTGGAGGGAGGAAGAGCACACCAGGCATGGAGGACAGAACGGCCTGGATTGCAGCCAGTACTTGGGCATGGAGAGTGATGAGGAAACCTCAGAAGACTGGAGCTTAGGCCCCAACTCCACTGCTTGTGGTGGGTCCTTGGGCAGGTCATTTACGGTTTTTGGCTTCCATCATTTTCATCATCCTTATTTTATACATGAGGGAACAGGATAATGATAACGACAGTGAAGGTGATGACAGTGACAGCTCCCATCGAGTGCTCGTGTGCCAGGCACGGGGATCAGCGCTTTCTGGGAATTATCAAGTTGAATCCTCTGTTCCATTGGCCTTTCCCCACGAGGGAGTTGTTGCAGTGACCCGCCGGGCCAGCAGTGCTAATTAGGAGCGCACAGCACACTTCCAGGGCACCTGACCTACGGCTGCAAGGCTTCAAGGATGCTGTTTCTGGGGTACAAATTTTGTAAATATGCCTTGTTATGTAAACAAGTTTTCTTCTTGCTGGTTTTTGTCACGCAGGATGGAGATGTAACTGTCGCCTCTAAGTGACACTGGTAATGAGGCTCAAGCACTGGAGTTTAGAGGCCGATGAGATTAAAGATCTTAAACACTTTTTTTCTGTCTTTAGAAGTAAAATTAGATTTTATGGACCCAACTATTTTGTTGCTGGGGTAAGTTCCAAGTGTCTGAATTCCTTCTTGTCTTTTTAGGAGACATCATAGAATCCTTTGGCATTCTTCCTCTAGCTCAGAGTCCCACGATTGTCTTTGTAAACACGTTGCACCAGGTCTTCTTCAGGGGACAGGTCGCAGGTGAGCGCAAAGGTGTTTCTGTAAACAAGCACCCCTCCTGAGTTTGGGGTGCACGCGTGGGGATCAAGGAATGGCACGTCAGCAGATGTATTTTGGCTTTGGAGTTTGGAATGGCGTGTGAGGAGAACTCTGATTGCCAGGACACAGCTGAGCACTGCAGAATGAGAGTCCTGGTTCTGGATATGAAGGACTTGAATAGCAAGGGGCTTCAGACGGTAGGGAGCCCCTGTATTTTTTATTGAGTTGTGTATGGAAACGAGGCATGGCCTGGAATAGTGGGCTATTTTTTGATCTTCCTTTTTTCGAGGCCGACTCCTGTGTTGTTTCTTGCGTTCCTTACTGACTCTTGAGATCCCGTTTGTATCATCTCTCCGTCCTCCTTGACTTTCTGTGGCACCTCCAAATTCAGTGTCATCTGGAAATGGAATTAATGTGCTGTTTACGGCTCCTTCCAGATCGCTAATGAAGATGTGAAATAAGACTTGGTCCCTGGAGCAGCCCGTGACGGCTCCTCACGGCATCCCGCTCTGTCGTTTGCCAGTGTACTTTGTTTATGGCCGTTTCTCCAGGTTTCAGCCCACGAGGGGGTGCTTAGACAAAGCCCAGTTTGAATTAATTTTTCCAGTAAGACGGTAAAGAATACGGGGCCAGCCCCTCCCTCAACCCCAGAGGTGTGCTGTGCTCTTCTGCGGCCTGCTGGTCTGCGCCCTGCCCTTGGCCCACAGCCCCTTCGACG
>NW_012104432.1:839570-840361 GCF_000951045.1 Mandrillus leucophaeus | reverse complement strand
CAAAGCTTTACCTGCAAAGCTAGGGATAAAACTTCACGTTTAAGAGACCAGAAACACGCTGACAATGATGAGCAGGCCTGAGTGGTGGGAGGGAGCCTTGGGAGGACCTTGGGAACCCGGAGATGCAATATTGGACAGGGTGTATTTTGGAGGCAGTGACAGAAAGTCCCATCATGGGGTCTGAAAAATGAACTGCGCACCTCAGACGTGAGCCTCATCCCCACAGCAAGCACACAGAACCTTGCAGGGACTCTCTTTGCCAGAAAACTCAATTTTATGCCACAGCCACCTAAAAAGTAGTGCAATCTTAGCCTCCATTGACCAAGCTGTGGTCAGTGGGATGGCGGGTGAAAGGTTAGAGCACACCTGGAATGCGGTCTCAGTGGCCATAGGCAGAGCAGACAGATGGAGACTGACATGGCTGCAGGTCACTCCATGTGCAGAGTGATGGACAGACTCGGGGGCAACTTGAGGAAATTTGGGAGAGTCCCGAGACTCATCTTCAGGCATGTGACGGAGGGATAACTGCGCTTTGCGGCTCCAAGCCAGGCAATCTTGGGTCAATGAAAGCTTCAGGGTGGAGGGTGTCATTTGTATGTCAGCACGAGAGTGACCACCAGGTCCTCGTGTGGTTCCGTGTGCTGCTCCAAAGAAGGCCAGGTCCAGGTTCCCACAGGGTTCAGCAGACGCTGCTGACAACCCTGACACTGCACAGGGACCCCAGTGTCCCAAGACTGGAGCCCCCTCCCACCCCTGGTACCCCAGGGTGGAGCCCCCTGCCCAGCACTCCG
>NW_012104432.1:838305-839520 GCF_000951045.1 Mandrillus leucophaeus | reverse complement strand
TCTGAATTCCTTCTTGTCTTTTTAGGAGACATCATAGAATCCTTTGGCATTCTTCCTCTAGCTCAGAGTCCCACGATTGTCTTTGTAAACACGTTGCACCAGGTCTTCTTCAGGGGACAGGTCGCAGGTGAGCGCAAAGGTGTTTCTGTAAACAAGCACCCCTCCTGAGTTTGGGGTGCACGCGTGGGGATCAAGGAATGGCACGTCAGCAGATGTATTTTGGCTTTGGAGTTTGGAATGGCGTGTGAGGAGAACTCTGATTGCCAGGACACAGCTGAGCATTGCAGAATGAGAGTCCTGGTTCTGGATATGAAGGACTTGAATAGCAAGGGGCTTCAGACGGTAGGGAGCCCCTGTATTTTTTATTGAGTTGTGTATGGAAACGAGGCATGGCCTGGAATAGTGGGCTATTTTTTGATCTTCCTTTTTTCGAGGCCGACTCCTGTGTTGTTTCTTGCGTTCCTTACTGACTCTTGAGATCCCGTTTGTATCATCTCTCCGTCCTCCTTGACTTTCTGTGGCACCTCCAAATTCAGTGTCATCTGGAAATGGAATTAATGTGCTGTTTACGGCTCCTTCCAGATCGCTAATGAAGATGTGAAATAAGACTTGGTCCCTGGAGCAGCCCATGACGGCTCCTCACGGCATCCCGCTCTGTCGTTTGCCAGTGTACTTTGTTTATGGCCGTTTCTCCAGGTTTCAGCCCACGAGGGGGTGCTTAGACAAAGCCCAGTTTGAATTAATTTTTCCAGTAAGACGGTAAAGAATACGGGGCCAGCCCCTCCCTCAACCCCAGAGGTGTGCTGTGCTCTTCTGCGGCCTGCTGGTCTGCGCCCTGCCCTTGGCCCACAGCCCCTTCGACGTGGCAGCAGTTCCACTTGGAGGTGCAGAGAGGAGCCATTAGGAGCCACGGCTGTGTGCCTGAGACCCAGCAGGAAGCAGATGTGACCTTGAGATGATGCCCCGTCCGAAGTGCTGCGCATCCTGTTGGGCAGGTGCTGAACCCGTGTCTCAGGCGTCCTGGGCGACTGAAGCAGAACTCTGTGAACTGGGTGGCCCAGGCGATGGAAGTTAATTTCCTCCGAGGTCTGGAGGCTGGAGGTTCGGGGTCAGGCATGGCAGGGCTGGTCCTCCTGAGGCTACGCTCTGGGCCTTGTGTGCTCCTGGGGCTCCGTGCTTCACCCCTCGTGTGAGGCACACAGTAGGCCCTCAGCT
>NW_012104432.1:832774-834695 GCF_000951045.1 Mandrillus leucophaeus | reverse complement strand
TCCTGCTCCTCTTCTGCCTGTCACAGAAATGCTTGTCACCCTCTGGTCTTGGGACAGCAAAGTAGTCTTTAGAAATAAAAGCCAAGTACTATGAAAATACGAAAATCCTCAACATACGGGTAAAATTTCAGGAAGACCAAGAAAGAGAGGATAGCCTTAAAAATAATAAACGTCCACCCATGATGGAGAATAAACGTGAAACGATGTGACAGAGATTGATAAATTAGGACTGTAAAGTCTGCTGTATAATCGGGGACGGGCTTAGCTCAAGCAACCCTGGCCTCAGGAAAGGGGGCTGAGTGGCAGCTGGCATTGGCGGCAGCCGGAATCAATCTCCTGCCTCGGTACTTGGGAACGAGCGGCCCGCGTTAGGACTGGGATGAATTTTTCAGCAGAGGAAGGTGAAATGTCAGGAAGACTGTAGATCACGCTGGCGCAGAGTCCTCAGGAAATTAGAGCCATGAAAAGCTGCCAGCGCGGCGCCCTGATGACATACGGCCGGCGTGTGTGCTCTGCATCCCCCGATGCTGTCCCTGGGCAGTGGGCGGTGCTCTCTGGGGAGCCAGCGTGAGAGGAGGGCTGGGTCAGCCAGTGCCGCCCTCCCCGGGTCCCAGCGGCTCAGGGCCATTGACCCAGGCCCGCAGCTCGGGGACAGCCCCAGCTGCTGCTGTGACCCCCTGCTAATGAAGACCCTGGGGTGAGGGTCAGACACACATAATGAGCCCTCCCGCCTCTGCCTTCCTCGCCCTCCCGGATCCGAATCCTGTTTTTTTCTTCGTTGCTGCCCAGGCCCCAGCTTGGGCCTTGAGTTTCTCGTGGGAACAAAGACAGTTTGACTCCTACAATGACTTTTCTGAAGCATGGATCCAGACACTCACTGTGCTTCTCAGAAGCTAGGGCGATAAAGCCCAGGCTCCTTCCTATGCTCCTGACAGTGAGGAGAGCTGTAAATGGCTATAAATTTAGGCAGATGGGGATTTTCACCCTGGCCCCAACGTTTATTACCCCTGAGGCCTTCAGCAATTTGTGGACCTTCTCTAAGCCAGTTTATATCCACATAAATGGGAATAATACTTGTGGGAGTCCGGCGAGTGTTCAGTGCCCGTTCACCTGGAGGACTGGGCTCTGCGTCCTATTGTGAGCTGGCTCCAAGCCGCGTTTCCACCCTCGCCTCCTGCCACGCCTGTCCACGGTGCTCAGGTCTGTGTGCCTTGAATCCCCCACCCACTTTTCTAACTCTCAGGCGGCGTTTCGTGCTGCTCTCTCAGCCTTCGATCTTCTTCCTCCAGGTCTCTGCCTCTCAGAATCCATGTCCTCTCAGGGATCGGGTGATGTCCAGTTGGGTCCTCACTGCCTTTAACGCGCTCAGCACCCCTTCACCTCGCAGGAGACTTTGTGTGAAAGGCGTGGGCGGCTGTCTGGCCCCCAGTGGGAAGAAGTGGAGCCCTCATCACAGCCCTGTCACTGTGGACTCTGAGTCGGAGGCGGTCACCCAGCCTCACTGGGTCACTGGGTCTCCTCGGGGCTGATAGGTAATACATGTCCTGTACCTTTCTTGCAGATTTGTGTTGAAGCTGAGGTGCGAAGTGTGCATCGGAAGTAGGGTTGCCCGATAAAACACAGGACACCCTGTTAAACTCTATTTTCAGGTAAACAAGGAATAGTTTCCAGGGTAAGTAAGTCCTGTGCTAAGTTTTTATTTCTCTATCTGTGGGTGCACCTCCATATGAGGCTTCGTTAGGTAGCATCCATTCCAGAATGAGGCCCACAGCGGTGGTCAGGCTGTGACGTGCTCATGTCACAGACCAGCAGAGGCAGACAAAGCAACTTAACCATCAAGAATCTTCTCAAGCCTGGGGCACCAAAGATCTTGTTGAAGGGACCAGCGGAGGCTCTTCCCCCTCCCTGCTGTTATCCCCTG
>NW_012104432.1:827000-831509 GCF_000951045.1 Mandrillus leucophaeus | reverse complement strand
CCTGCGAGTGGAGCCCCCTGCACCCTGGGACTGGAGCTGCCCCCCACGCCTTGCGACTGGAGGCCCCCAGCGCCCTGTGACTGGACCCCTAGCCCTGTACTCTGCAGACACCACCTCATGCCCTCCTGTTTCTGAATGAGGGATGGTGGGTGAGACAAGAGTTAGTGGGGAGAATGTCTGGCCTGTCTTAAGCCTCAACACTTTCTGAACTAAATGAATAGAAGAAAAACAAACTGTTGTAAGAGAATGCCACACGTTCTCAGATTTAAAATATGCCACTGCCTTCTATATGTTCTAAATGTGAAAAAAGCAAAGTCCTTGACCTTACGGGACTTGCTTGTAGTAGCCCCCTCACCCCCATAAAAATCACGCATCATTACTTTCTAAAAATCTTTTATGTTTTCATGTGAAAAGAAATCATTTCCAGAATCTCAAAAGATACAAAACTACTAATTATCGTATTTTTGAAAATCACATATTTCTAGGAGGAGATCAGCTTGAGAGTGTGTAACAGGACCAAGGAGAAGAAAATTCTGTGGGATTTTTCTGGTCTGTCAAATAGTAAAGCGTAGAAGGTGGAGGCACCTGTGTTGCTAGAGACCCTTCCACCTGTGCGCATACTAGGCCTAAGTAAATAGTAACCTTATCTTTGCATAGTGCCTGTCGGTTTTCAACGCACTCTTCAGGCTATTGCAATGTGATATTTCTGGTAGTCGTCTGAGAGTGGGCATCTTCATATGCTCCATTTTTGTAAACAAGAAAGTAGGAGGTTCGGAGACACTGATTTGCTCAGGGTCTTGTACGTAACATTTCAGAATCAAGTTTCAAGAAAAATTTATTTTTTACCCAGCAATTATTTCCCCTAATATATGGAAAACTGGGCTGATTTGTTTATTTGAAAAAAAAAAATTGATTGATTTGGGGGAAAGAATCATAAAATATCAGTGTAACAAAGTTTAGCATATACAATAATTTTAAATATTTGTATACCATTGAGACATAGCATACACAAGTATAACTGTACCCTGAAGATTCTTGTGTTAAATATAAATATAAAGCCGTCTTACTATAAAGTTTAGATAAATTTTTAGTTTTAAATGATCAAGACTTTTAAAAGCACTTGAGAACTTATTGGTATTTCTTCTCTCCCTAAGAAAAATATTAGAAAGGGAAGATTTTTATAATACCGTTAGTATCTGTTTCCTGTTGTTTGGAAACCATTTGTAGTCTTCAGGTTCTAGAGAAGAAAACAGAACAGATAGCTATTTGCTGTAGTCAATCTTGGGTGACTGTGGAAACATTGTTTTCTGACCTTGGCGCTGAACCAAGCGTGCACTCGTGATATATAAACAACTTTTCAGCTCCTTTTTCTCTAACAGAGTGTGGTGATCTTGCGGCGGGCACATGCCCTCAGGGGCTGTTCTTGCTTGTGTGGGGTAGTGGCTGTGTTCAGGTGTCTGCAGTGGGCGGACACAAATATTCCAGTTTGGAGCAGCGCAGGGAGTGTCCCTGCCCCGCGCGTACACAGGGGCACTGCCAGAGCCTGCAGGGAGAATCCTGCCCACACCCATCTCTTTCCTAACCCCCGGCTCTGCTGCCTCTCTCCCACATGGTTACCTCCTTCAAACAGGTAGTAAGGGGGGTGTTAAAACAGAAGGGAGGTGTGGACCTGTCTCTTCAACCCTCACTCCCATTGGGAAGCATCTGTCGTTTTGGGGTCTCAAGTCAGTGACCCTGGTCCTGGTCGAGCGCCAGCTATTTTAATGCACTCTACTCCCACCACTCTCCCGCGCCTTTTTTCCTTTCCCGGGATGCCCTGGGTTTTGGGAGGTGGGATTTTCTGTAGACTGCACAGGCCATGTGGAGCTGGGTTGTGTGTTTATTCCCTCTGACAATCTCTGTCTTGCAATTGGTATACTTAGACTATTGATCTCTGAAGTATTGATCTCTTAGGGCTTAACTCTGCCATGTTGTTACTTGTTTTCTTTTCTGTTTCTCGTTGTTCTGTTTCTCTTTCACCTTCCTGAGTTACGCAAACATGTTTAATACTCCATTTTGATTTAGGTCTAGTGTCTTTGAATACACAACTCTGTATAGGTGTTTTAGTGCTTGCTCTAGATATTACAATATACATGTGCTACTCACCAAACCCACAGTTACTGGCATTTTACTACCTCGAGAGGAATAGAGCAGCCCTGCTTCCATTGAGGCCATCTCCACCCTCCCACTTTAAGAATATAATTGTCTTAAGTGTTTAATCTCTGTACATTGACCATCAGTTGTGGTGGTGTAATTTTTTCACCAACCATCAAATGTGGTTTAAGAAGCTCATGAGGAGAAAGGTGTCTATTGTATTTATTGGTTTTCACCCATTCCGTTGTTCTTTTCTTTCAGAAGTTCTAAGCCTTTTTTCATTATCATTTCTTTCTGTTTGGAAAATTTTCTTTATCCATCCTTTGAGGTTAGGTCTGCTTGTGGCTTAGTTTTCCTCCTTTTGAGAATATCTTTGTTTCCCTTTCATTCCTACGGATACTTGCACTGAATATAAAATTTAAGGTTGACAATTCTCCGAAAAATTGAAATATTTGAACAATATTGTTCTACTTTGTTCTGGTCTCTGGTTTCAGGTGAGAACTTGGTGATCCAGTTTGAATGAAGAGCACAGACTGCTTTTAATTTTTGTTCTTTGTCTTTAGTTTTTAGAAGTCTAATCCTGCCATGTCTTGGAATAGCTTTCTTGGGGTTTATCCTACTTGGGATTTTCTCAGGCTCTTGAATCTGTAGGTGATGTCTTCCCCAAAGTTGAGGAGTCTCCATCCATTATTTCTACAAATGCTTTTCAACCTCACTTTCTCCTCTCTGGAGACTGACGCCATCTGCCACCGTCCGGAGTTCCTGAGGCTGTTCATTTTTTTTTCCATCTATTTTCTCTCTGGTCTGGTGTTCAAATTGGGCATTTCCCATTGTTATGTCTTCAAATGTATTCTTTTGTCTGTCGTATTTATTGTGCTGCTATTGAACGCATCCATTTGGTTCTTTTTTATATCTTTCATCTCTTCGTTGAACTTTTCTGAGTTTTTCCCTTTATTTGTTTCAAGAGTCGAGTCCCTCATGGAACATCTGTATGGTGGCTGCTTTAAGATCATCCTGTCCATTGACAGTCTTTTCTCATTCAAATTGTGATTTTCTGGGTCATATTTCAGCCAGCAGTCACCCTGTTTAGGTTTGGGGACTGGGTCCTGGCCTCCTTCCATGGGCTGTGGTTTCAGTGGCAGCTGTCAGAGGCCCACAGTCTGTACAGGTGGGCCTCATTCTCTGAGGCCTCTGTGGCCACACGTGGCCCACAGCATTGGCCAGCACTGGAATGTTCTTCCTGGGGCTGGTGCAGCTCTGTTGCATGTAGGAGACGCCAAGAGCATTCCCAGGCCTGCTCTTTTTAAAACTGATACAGCACAGTGTACGTATTTTGGAGGTACATGTGATATTTTGATACGTGCATACAACGGGTCATGATCAAATAGGATAATTGGGATAACCAAATGGCTAATGTATCTTTCCTTTGTGTTGTGAACATTATAATTCTTCTCTTCTACTATTCTGAAATACACAGTATATTTTTGTTAACTCTAATATCCTACTATGCTATCGACTATTAGAACTTATTCCTTCCATATAACTATGTTTGTACCATTCACCAGCTTCTCTTCATCCCTGCCTCGCTTCTTTTCCCAGCCTCTGGTAACGGGCAGTCTACTCTCTCCCTTGAGGGGAGGCGCGTTTTAGCTGGCACATGAGCGAGAGTGGGGATGCCGTGTTTCCATGCCCGGCCTGCTCCTGGGGCTGTTCGCGGGCAGTGGGCAGGGTGGGGCTCTTGTCTCCTGGCTGCCTGGTGCTGCTTCTGCAGAAGTGGGACTGCTGGTTCTATTGCACAGAGACAGTCTCCGGAGCCCTGCTTTCTGGGACCCCAGCATGGTAGGGCTCCTGCATGAACACTGTCTGTGCCACTGAGGAAGGGAGGCACCCACCCCCGTGCCCTCTGCCTCTGGCTTGGGGCCGGGAGATATTAGGGCAGGAGCCGCTGGGTCCAGGGAGACACTGGCAGGAGCTGCTGGGTGAGGGCTGGGAGGGGCTGTCTGGATTGACAGATACTGGAATTCAGGCTGGGCACAGTGGCTTGCTGTAGTCCCAGCACTTTGGGAGGCTGAGGCAGGCAGATCATTTGAGGTCAGGAGTTTGAGAGCAGCCTGGCCAACATGGTAAAACCTTATCTCTACTAAAAGACAAAAATTAGCTGGGCGTGGTGGCGGGCAGCTGTAATCCCAGCTACTCGGGAGGCTGAGGCAAGAGAATCACTTGAACCCAGGAGGTGGAGGTTGCAGTGAGCCAGGATTGTGCCACTCTACTCCAGCCTGGGCAATAAAGTAAGACTCCCTCTAAAAAAAATACAAATAAATAAAAAATAAAAAGGTTGGAGTTTGAAACCACATATTTATGTAAATCCTAAATAGT
>NW_012104432.1:815584-826950 GCF_000951045.1 Mandrillus leucophaeus | reverse complement strand
TTTAAAACTGATACAGCACAGTGTACGTATTTTGGAGGTACATGTGATATTTTGATACGTGCATACAACGGGTCATGATCAAATAGGATAATTGGGATAACCAAATGGCTAATGTATCTTTCCTTTGTGTTGTGAACATTATAATTCTTCTCTTCTACTATTCTGAAATACACAGTATATTTTTGTTAACTCTAATATCCTACTATGCTATCGACTATTAGAACTTATTCCTTCCATATAACTATGTTTGTACCATTCACCAGCTTCTCTTCATCCCTGCCTCGCTTCTTTTCCCAGCCTCTGGTAACGGGCAGTCTACTCTCTCCCTTGAGGGGAGGCGCGTTTTAGCTGGCACATGAGTGAGAGTGGGGATGCCGTGTTTCCATGCCCGGCCTGCTCCTGGGGCTGTTCGCGGGCAGTGGGCAGGGTGGGGCTCTTGTTTCCTGGCTGCCTGGTGCTGCTTCTGCAGAAGTGGGACTGCTGGTTCTATTGCACAGAGACAGTCTCCGGAGCCCTGCTTTCTGGGACCCCAGCATGGTAGGGCTCCTGCATGAACACTGTCTGTGCCACTGAGGAAGGGAGGCACCCACCCCCGTGCCCTCTGCCTCTGGCTTGGGGCCGGGAGATATTAGGGCAGGAGCCGCTGGGTCCAGGGAGACACTGGCAGGAGCTGCTGGGTGAGGGCTGGGAGGGGCTGTCTGGATTGACAGATACTGGAATTCAGGCCGGGCACAGTGGCTTGCTGTAGTCCCAGCACTTTGGGAGGCTGAGGCAGGCAGATCATTTGAGGTCAGGAGTTTGAGAGCAGCCTGGCCAACATGGTAAAACCTTATCTCTACTAAAAGACAAAAATTAGCTGGGCGTGGTGGCGGGCAGCTGTAATCCCAGCTACTCGGGAGGCTGAGGCAAGAGAATCACTTGAACCCAGGAGGTGGAGGTTGCAGTGAGCCAGGATTGTGCCACTCTACTCCAGCCTGGGCAATAAAGTAAGACTCCCTCTAAAAAAAATACAAATAAATAAAAAATAAAAAGGTTGGAGTTTGAAACCACATATTTATGTAAATCCTAAATAGTAAATATAGGAAAAGGAGTTCTCTTTTTTGACTCTATAACTAAACAGTACAGTTGATTTTGAACAACATGGATTTGGATGGGGGAGGGGGGTCCACTTACGTGTGGATTTTCTTCCGCCTCTGTGAACTCTGAGGCAGCAAGACCAACCCCTCCTCTTCCTCCTCCTCAGTCTGCTCAGTGTGAAGACAACGGGGTGAAGACCTTTGTGATGATCCCTCTTCCACTTGATGAATAGTCAATATATTTTCTCTTGCTTATGATCTTCCTAAAAATGTTTTCTTTTCTCTAGCTTCATTATAAGAATATAGTCTGTAATGCATATATCATACAAAATATGTTAATTGACTCTGTTATCAGTAAGGCTTCCCGTCAACAGTGGGCTATTAGTAGTTAAGTTTTTGGGGAGCCAAAAGTTATACACGGATTTTTCAGTTGTGTTGTTCATGGCCCAACTGTAATTTCATAAAGAAAGCCAAACTTCTTATGACAAAAGGGAATATATAACACCAAAAACAGTGGCCAGAGAATAAGTTAAAGAATCTTAGATAACGAATCCTGTGTAAAACACTCACCTGGGAAACAGAAGCGGGGCGGGGGGGAAGAGAACAAATTCAACCAAATACCCATAGAAACCCAGAATGTGGGAAAGGTGTATACAGCGCTGTCCAGAGGAGCCAAGGGAAGGGACGGAGCGGGACCCAGGCCACCGCCAGCAAGATGAAATGATGACTTCGGGCCTCTGTCCCTCAAGCTGAGTGCGTCTGCGCTGGGTGCCCGTGCAGGTCACCACAGTTCCGTTTTTGTGTGTCAGTGAGTTTGGCACAGTGTTGTTGGTAAAAGGTGTGGCTTTGCATCGTAGTGGGCTCACACCCGAGTGACTGCCTCGGAACTCAGCAGAAAGGGGGAGGCAGCGATTGGAAATTTTTAGATCATAGAATTGGTGTGATGATGGTAATACGTAAGAAGGAGTCATCTTGTAGGAAAATACAGAATAAATACGAAATAAAGGAGAACAAAGCCTATGAACCACCTGGGAGGAGGTGAGAATTGATCAGAAATGGATATGACAGACATTTAGAAGACTGTCTGGATATACACATAAATGAGAGGGGGTGAGTCGAAACTGTCAGATCGCTTTCAGCGCAGCTGTGGGAGAGATTGTGGTGGTGCCATCAATGATGAGGGCCTTTCTGGAGGGCAGGCAGGTCCCCCTTTGTCTGTCTTTCTGTGTCCCCTGCACCTGCTCCTCCCCAGGGTTGTCAGGCCTGGGTGATTCTGAGAAATGCTGGGAACCCTGGACACTTTGTTCCTCAGCCCTGGCCATCTCAACTCCGATTTCTCCAGACCACCTCCCTGCGCACAGCGCGCTGTTCCCTGGACCTCTCCAGCCTTGCGTGGCGCGCCGTGGGGTTTTGGGAAGATCATCTCTGTGACTTCACCGCTGCCTGTCCTCGTGCCTGGGCGTCTCCAGCCCTTCACAGGGATCCTTTCTGTGTGGACTTGGTGACCGTGTCTGTCTTTCTACATCAGAGTCAGCAAATCACAAAATGGGGATTTTGTAACAGGAAATCTTCATTTCAAACCATGAAACGGTGACCGTAAATCGGAGTTTTGAGTCATAGGATTCTATGAGACTGTTCATTATTCAACCCAAATTATATAATTATATAAGCTTTTTAACCGTCTTCCTTTGAAAGCGGTGGGCTCTTCGGGGTTACCCTCCTCTGTTGTCTGTTCTGGCCGGAGTCAGCCTGCTGTGAGTCCCCGTCCTCCGGGCACCCGATGGATCCCGCCGTCCGCCAGCAGAGGGCGCGGCTTCCCGGCCCGGAGGCCGCCCGTGCCACGTGTCCTCTATTGTGTTCCCGTGCGGGGAAGCGCTCGGAAGTCAGGTGGCGGCATCGGCGGGTTTGTGGCTGCCCCTTGTCTTTGGACTAGTCTTCCTGTGCTTCGGGAAAATTCCTAGGTTATTAGTCCCACTTCCCAACATGAAAATAAGAAATCGATTTTCCAGGTTCGCTGTGACCTGGCTCTGGGGGCCCGAGCATGTGGGTGAGACTTTGATTCAGAGGTGGCAGCGTGAGGGGCCAGCGGGGGCTGACAGCGGGGGCTGCCGCTGCTGCTGCGAGAGGCAGTTGAGGTGGCAGCAGTGCCGGTGACTTCCAGGTGGCGGCCGGTCCCTGGCACGCAGCAGCCGAAGGCAGCAGCAGAGCTGTGGGGTGGCTTCCTTTGTGCTGAGTGGCGGCCACAGAGACTCCGCTGCTGGGCCATTGCCTGGTGAGGCTCCGGGCTTGGCCCCCAGACGCTCCACATAGCCTGGCCCTCGGCGTGGCTGGTGAGAGTGAGCTTCCTGGTACCCCTCTTCTTCCACCGAGACCCTCACGTTGATCTCCTTTTCTGCTTGTCAGCCAGAGCCAGCTTTTGTGAATTGCAACTATAAGTGCAGCAAATACTTGTGACATTGGGCTATGTAAGGCCCCAGGCTGGGGATGGTTACATAGGTGGGCACGAGGGCACTGGCTGTCACCACGACTGAGTGCAGCTGTGAGCCGGTGCCACTGTCACTTTCAGCGGTCTTACTATTTAATCTCCACAGCTCTTGAGTCACAATTTCAGTTTTACAGATGAAAAAAATGGAGTCAGAATTCGCGTCCCTGCCGTGGCTGCCCAGGCCCTCCCTCCCGCTGACCTTGGCCCTGGAGCTTCTGCCCTTTTCCTCTCTTCTGTTCTCAGTATTGATCCCTCTCTCCTGCGTGCCAGATGCCCTGCTAGCGCGCCTCGAGCTCAGCCGTGCAGACTCGGCTGGTCGGGCCTTTGGGAGCCTGTCCTCTGATGGGGAGACAGACACAAAGCAAGCAGTTCACCTGGAGTGACAGCGACAGGGCGGCGGGGCCCCAGGATGCGGGGAGGTCTGTGGATCCGCACTGGGCCTGGACTCCTGGCCACGGCCACCGCAATGGGGCACAGCCTCCATTTTCGTGACGTCACGTCACTGCCATCGCTGTCCCTCATCCAGCCTGTCACCGTCCATCAACTGCACTCAGGATCAGCTTGCTGAAGCCCAGCAGCAGAAGGAGAAGCAGCCAGTGGAAAAGAATTGGGAGGCAAAGAAAGGAGACTGCGGTGCTGGGAGGACGAGGCAGCATGAGAAAGTGAAGGACTTGGACTTCAGAAGGGGGATCATCTTTTAATTGCTTGAAACCGCAGTTTGCCACTCACCACACAGATTTTATTTCCATTTAAATTTTAATTAATTGTTAATATTTTAATTTTTTATAGAGACAGGATCTTGCTATGCTGCCCAGGCTTCACCAGAACCACAGAGTATCAGGCAGACAGACTCTGATCCTGTGATTCATGAGACATTGGCCCAGAGGCACCCTCATTACTGATTGAGTTTAGGAAATTGGGTTTTTGTTTTTGCTACATGCAAGAAAGTTTTCAGATGGCTGGGTCTGGAGACCCCAAGTCGCTGAGGGAGTATTCTGTACACAGGTTTCTTGAATTCAGTTCCACTCGGGAGGTTTTGCCACTGCTGGCATGGCCTCAGGAGCCCTGTAAAAAATGTCCTGTGAGCTTCTGCTTTATCACCTCTGGCAGTCTCTCCGCCTTCGGAGACCTCATGGTGGTCCTGTCAAATCCTAACTGGTGGGCTGCTCCACCTTCTGGCCTCCTGACCCTTGTTTTAGAAGTGAGAAGCCCAGATGTGAGTTCTGAATTTGTTTTTATTCCCTTGTATTCCTGATAGAAACACCTGCCACATCTAACGCCTAAGACATTTTAAATGGTGGGTTTGAGTATCCACAGGTATCAAAGATGACTCACCATCCCTTGCCACTTTTCACTTTATTTTTATCCTACTGTGTTATTTTATCACCTTGAGACTGTATTTAATCAGTCTTTGAAATAAAAGTAAGAGGTCTGAGTTGTCAAACAAATATTATAAGACCAGAAACACTTTTCCCGTTTGGTTTTGTTTTTAACACAGTTCAGGTGTGTTTGGCCTCCATTGTGGGTCCTGAGTAAGAACTAATTACTCAATAATGAGCCTGGTCCGCTTGGAAGAAGAAAGGGCATTCTCTGACTTAGTGACCTGGCCTGGGAGAGTCCTCAGTGTTCAGATGGCTGTCCCCTGGCAGGGACATGGAGTGAAGGCCAGTTCTTGGAGTCCCTGGGATCTGCCTCCGTGCTTGTTGTTGTGCAGGGGTCAGAAAAAAGATGTGTGTCTGTTGCCGTCTACTGCATCTCACTTGGAACTGAGTCACTCATCCCGGAAGCTGCATCTGAAAAGCAAGGCTCATTGTGGAATCTCATGCAGATACAGAGGAACTTGCATGCCTGTGAGTGCTGACCTCTGCTTGTGCAAAGAAACTGTCATTTCCCAAAACATTTTTGGAACTCTTCTTTCAAGAAATGCTCTAAAAGTCAGCTTCAGTGCCATCTGAGAAAATCTCTCTGCTGTGTTTTTGTGGGATACTCTTTGGCTCCTGATAATTTAGCCCTATGAATCACCTTTTTCATTCTTCGGGCTGGCCTCTGAGATTTTTGACTATTTTGAGAACTCAGCTGTGCCCGGAAAAACAAGATTTCTCGTAATGAAGAACACACAGGAGTCTGTGCTGTCGGAATTGGCGCCGTTAGGAGTTCCCAGGCTCACTCGCTCCCTCGCTGATTAGAACCCATGACATACATGCCCTCTTGTAGAGAGCACGCCTGGGTGATAGCGGGTTTACAAACGCTTTTGGATCATTAGGTATTTGTATGATTGGGACTTTCCAGCCTCATCCGGAAAGAAATGCATGGTGTGCAGCTTCTTGTTTTTGTTTTTGGTTGATTCTTTCTTTTTCATGGAAATCGTTTTGGCAATAAGGCTGTTTGATAGGGTATTAGCACGAAAGTCTGTTTGACCCTGAAGTACAGCCTTAAGAAATGGACACATTGGAGAGGGTGTGAGGCAAGGATGTGGCCGTGGACATGCAGGTGGCATTGAGGTGAGACTGCCGGGAGCCTGGTATAGGCTTTTTAGGGGACAATGACGAAAGCACTGAAGAGCAGAGGAGGAGGTGCTTGCATCCTGAGGCCGAGGCACTGATGAGAAGGAGAGGGGGCGGGCCTCTGTGAAGGCACTAGATAGACCTGTGCTGGAAAGACCAGGAGCCAGCCATTCATATGTCATCACTGTCTAGGTACAAAGGAGAGTGCACATGCTACAGGGGAAACTGTCGTCTTAATGTGCCAAATAGAATTTTGGAGCCTTTTGACATCTTAAAACTACTTTTCCGTAATACACGACGTTCATTTTGCAGTCATGAAAATTGAGAGGTTAAAAGTCGTGTTTGGGATTTCACAGGTTGAATTATATGAAATTCCTGAAATTTGACCCTTTTTGACCTATAAGAATGGCAGTTTCATATGGTTCAAACTATTGATTTAGTGATCCAGCCACAGCTGTCTGCACTGGAGTTTGCGCTTTGCCAGGCTGCATACTTCATTGGGGAATCTTAGGGTCCCCGTCGAGAGGCACCTTGGAGACCAAATAGTCTGACTTTTGCATCATAAATTTGCTGACTCTGGGCTCTGAGCACTTGAGTGACTGGCCCAGGATCCCTCGACCGTGAGTGGTAGAGCTGAGACTGGGAATGAGATCCTTTTCACTCAGTGCCTAGAGAACCAAGCTTTCCACAGACTCTGTCAAAAGAGGGAATGCGGCCTGGTGAATGACACCTTAGAGACATGTAAGATTGCATGTAAACTGCCCAGGATGTCTGTCTTCCATGATTTGGCAAAACCTAAGAAGAGCATAACACAGCTTACACATCTGGCCATAACACAAAGAGTGTGTGTGTGTGTGTGTGTGTGTGTGTGTGAGAGAGAGAGAGAGAATATTTTCCTTTCTGAAGTTTAAAACATACACATAAATGGAAATTTCAGCAGGCTATAGTGTCAAAGTCAACAGTATGATTTGCCTATTGAAACAAAAAAACAATATAATCCAAGGACTCTCTTTTCCTAAGAGAAGGAGATATTCATAACAAGACCATGCCTGGTCAGATCACATTCATGTGGCATCCAGCTCTCAGAACACCATCAGCAGAGCCTCAAGCAGAGCCACCAGGACAGTGAGCTGACCCAGGGCCGAGCACTGCAGGACGAGGGGGCAGTCCATGGAGGCTGCCTGGGAAGCCCTGTGGGGAGACAGACACAGCGACATTCTCAGCAACAGCAAGGACTTGTGATGAATCTTGGCTAGGTCAGACGATGTCCCCTGGAAGGCTGGGCTTGATGCCTGCAGCTGTCCCAGAGCTGTACGTGTCTTATCCCAGGAAGCATTTGTGCCAACACTGGAATGCCTTCTTATGGGGGGTGAGTCTTCTGACGGTGGTTGGATGGAGTATGGTTGGGGGTTCCTTCCCTCTCATGGAGAGCCCGAACACCTTAGAGAACGCAGCCCCTCTTTGGCTGCTGTCAGTCCTGGTGTGGAGCGTTGCTGAATACCTGAGTGGGCTCTCGGTGTAGCAGATCAAGAACCCCACGACATCTTGTCAGGGGAGGACACTGGAATTTGCTTGTTGTGATCGCAGGACACTCAGCCAGGGGGAGGATCATTATTACAGAACCAATTTACCAACACCATCAAAATAGTAAGATTCTAGATACTATTAGGATGACTTTGGAGGCCATAACTCCCTTCTGGTTAATTTTATCTCTTTCGAGGGCACGACGACGGATGAGATGGGCCCAGGGGAAGCAATAGATGTAATCTGACACTAGCAAGACTTGGATTCTCTCCCACATAACCCAGCCATCAATAAAACGGCAATATCTAGGCTAGACCAGTGGCTTTGAAATCTTGTTTTAAAGCTACAGAACCCCTTTTCACAAGTGACAAGGAACCCCAATATATAAGCCTGTAATGGACATATAAATAAAACCCCAGTATGTGAAACGGGTAAGAGCGGGGCTGCAGTGGTTGAAGGGGCGGGCTGCGTGAATCTCAAGCCTTTCTCTGCTAACAAGCATCTCTTAAGGGAATGAAGGGAAAATACAATACATAGAAGGAAATGTAAAGCATTATCCATGAGTCCGAATTGTCTGAGATGGCAGATCTTTCGGTGATGATCCCTGCTCTGCCCCACAGGCTCAAAAGTGCCTGGCACATAGTAGACACTGAAAAAGTATTTGTTGAATGTAGTGAATGAGCAAATGAATGAAGGGTTTCTCCTAAATCTACTTAAAAAGCAAGACAAAGCTGAACCCAGGAGGTGGAGCTTGCAGTGAGCCGAGATCGAGCCACTGTACTCCAGCCTGGGTGGCAGAGCAAGACTCCGTCTCAAAAAATAAACCAAAAAAAAACACACACAAAAAAACAAAAGACAAAGATTTTCATGGTCTAGCAGAGGGGCCAGGAAACCACAGCCACAGCTCATTCTGGCCCACTACCTGGTTTTGTGAATAAAGTTTTACTGGCACACAGACACACTCGCTTATTTCCATAATATCTGTGGCTGATTTTGCTCAACAGAGTAGCTGTGTGGCCTGCAAGACCAAAAATATTTACGACCTGGCCCTTTACAGAAAAAGTTTGCCGTCCCTCGGACTAGAATGCAAGGGAGAACCTGGCTGTTTCCCCTGGGCATGAGGCTGAACTGGGAGGTGGAACCTCGTAGCTCAACTCATCTGAAACTGGTTGAACGCCGCTGTAGAAGGGACTTTGAAAATCAGCTCATCTACAGCCCCTATTTGACTGTTAGGGCAAACGCCCACCATCTGCTGAGCCCTGTGCTTACTACTGGCCTCACCAGTGATGTCAGATGTGAATGGCTGTCTCTGCACGCTGCAGGTGAGGCAGGTGTGGCTGAAACACTCACTTCATGCCACTCAGCAGTTGGCTTTCTTTTATTCCCCACTGAAACATCAGCCTTTCCTCGCCCCCACCCTCTTTGTTCAGGAGTCAGATTCCATCGATGCTGTTTTCACAGTGTCCCACTCACCTCTTTCTTTTGTGGTCACCAGATAGATGCTGAGCTCCTAGCATGTACCACACTGTCCCAAATGCTGGAGCCGCAAACACAATGAAGCCCCACCTAATCCCTACCACCCAGGAGCTCATGGACAAAGGGGAGTGATTCTGGTACAGAGAGAAGCATTTTAATTGCCACCACTTGCCTGCCAGATGGGTGCCGGGAGAAGTAGATGGCTTCCAGGAGAGGCAGGAGAACAAGATTAACCCTCAAATTGGAAACCCCTAAAGAAACAAGTCAGAGATTCGGAGTGGCTTGGTCCTAGACAGCTGAGGTGGAAGAAAGGTCAGAGCCCCGGGTTCACATGTGAGGACAAAGATGCCCAAAGCTGGATGGGCAGTGTGTGGGTGCAGAGTGGGCAGGCTGGATGGACAGTGTGTGTGCAGAGAGGGAACAATGTGTGTGTAGAGAGAGCATGGGCTGGATGGAGGGTGTGTGTGTAGAGAGCATGGGCTGGATGGGAGGGTATGTGTGTGCAGAGAGGATGGGCTGGATGGAGGGTGTGTGTTTGAATATCAGTTCAAGGGCACAGGTCAAAGCCGGGTCACGAGTCAGCTAAGCTGGTTGAAAGCCATCACATGGCTATAATTATTCCTCCTGTGGGATTCTCTTGATGAACAGTATTACTTCTGCACAATAAGATTATCATTTATGACTTTAAATGTATTTGTTAAATGGTTATATATAATGTTTTGTTTATTGATTTTAAAAAGTTCAAGATTGAAAACAGTATTTGCGCTTTGGATATCATCAAAGAATTGTTGAGGCTGATGTTTGTTGAAGTGTTTGGTCTGTGGTGTTCAAATAGCCACTATTCCATTTAATTAAATTTAAGAAAGAAAAATCTTTCTTTTTGAATAGCGTGTGGTTTCTGTAGCTTCACAGAACGTTAAAGGACGTGTTTAGACATTAACATGTTTGGTGACGGACAAATTCAAAGTTGTCTGTAATCAAGTTGAAGATGACGTGATCATTCCCTTAAAATCATAACATCCAGCCTCTGCTTCCCGGGGGCGGGTCTCACCTGCAGCATATGAAGAGCGTTTACCTGCTGCTGCGGCCACCTGCATCCAGCAGCTGTGGGGACCGCTCCTTTCCTGCAAACCCGGGAGGACGTCGCCACGTGTGTCCAGGGTGAGGGAGAGGAGTGGAGCAGAGCTTATGGGGTTGAGGTGCCCGTGGGGACTGGTCCAGCCATTGCTGATGGGCCTGTCTTTGAAGCAGGTCTTCTGTGTGTTGTTCTCGCAGCCTGAATGGCTGTCTGGGCGCCAGGACCCCCCTGAGCAGTGTGAGTTCTTCCTGGGGCATGTGACTTTGCCGTGAGAGGAAAAGCAGGCCACATCTGATTGGTCCAGGCCCTCCCCACACACGGACTCCAGGCTATACCAGCATTTCCCTCTGTCTTCCGCCTCCCAGGAGCCTCCTGGAGGAGCCACAGACCCAGGGAAGACGCCCTTTCCCAAGCCTGCTAGCAGGTCCTGGGAACCTGGTTAGTGTGCTGCAGGCTGGCTTAACGGGAGGCTCTTATCTGTGCTGGAATGTTGCTGAGTTAAGCTCAAGTCACCGCACAAGCCATACCACGCTATCGACTGTGGGGTGATAGTCGAGATTGTTCTGTGATGGAATGAGAGGAAACAGAGGAAGACTTGTAGGCTGGCAGAGGACTTGGGAGGACCCACGTGGGTACAGAAGAGCTCAGGCCCGGGCCGGTGTCTGCACGGAAAGGCTCCGTGGGGCCGGGGTAGCAGGGCTTATTTCGTTTAATGTGGAAAAGGAACATTCTCTCCCTTTCTCATTTTCTGCAAATGACAGTTTTTTTTAGACCTAGCCACTAAAGTTTATATTTAGTTTTAGTTTTTTTTTTTTTTTTTTGCAAAACATTTTTGCTCTCTGCCTCATATCTCATTATTTTCAGTAACAGTCGAATTCATTATAAAGAAATCGACATTATTTTAATCTTCCACATACTACTGGCATCATTTTGGCAGAAGTTGCCATAATGTAGATGAGAGCTTTTTGGTGGTGGTTACCTGTTCATCACACGAGGCTGTGTGCCTCAGGCAGCACAGACGTCAGCGTCAGACATACCTGGATTTGAGTCCCAGCTCTGGCATGGAGGCTGTATGGCTTTGGGGAGGTCTCTTAGACTTAGACTCATTCCTTGTGAAAGAGGGACAGCAGCACCTATCTGGAGATTGCTCTGGGGATTAAGGAGAGGTACTCGTGAGGTGCACAGAGCCGGCCGTCTGTGAGCTACAGGGGGCTGTCCCCCCC
>NW_012104432.1:808797-813931 GCF_000951045.1 Mandrillus leucophaeus | reverse complement strand
GTGGATTCGGGTACACAGCAGAACTGTGTGTGCGGCCCACTGTGGATTCGGGTACACGGCAGGACCGTGTGTGCAGCCCACTATGTGGATTCGGGTACACAACAGAACTGTGTGTGCAGCCCACTATGGATTCGGGTACACGGCAGAACCGTGTGTGCAGCCCACTATGTGGATTCGGGTACACGGCAGAACTGTGTGTGCGGCCCGTTACGTGGTTTCGGGTACACAACAGAACTGTGTGTGCAGCCTGATACGTGGATTGGGGTACACGGCAGAACCGTGTACTCTTCATATAGGATGATAGCCCACTCTGCACTGATGTATGTCCTAATTACAAGAGAATTGAATTCTTGACCTCCAGTTGTGTGTGTTGTGATACTGGGTGTATCTGTAGCTTCATTCTGGGTGTTCTTGCCCTGACCCCCGGGCATCGCTGCTGCCGTGGGGCTGACGTCCAGCCTCGCATCTGAGGCATGTTGCTCGGGGTATCCTCGTCGATGCCAGCGGTGGGGGAATCTCTTAGGGACTTGGGCAGAAGCCGGATTAGACCCAGTTTACTTCCTCATCAGAAAACGGAGGGGCCGGCCCGTGGAATGTGACGAGTCCATCCCACTCTGGCCTGTTTCTCTCAGTCCTGGCCTGGAGCACCAGGAGATAAAGCAGATTCTCTGTGTTCCTCTCGCGTTGCTCGGGCCGCGACAGAAGCACTGTCTGTGTGTGCTGACACGTGCAATCTGATGGCAGTTAGTGCTGGTTGATTCGCAAAAGGCCCAGATGACCGACGGTCCATGTTGTGGGACCTCTCCTGTCACAGCGAGTGTGCTCAGCCCCAATGAAGTGGTCAGGCGCGGCTGCCTGTGCAGTGAGGAGAACGTGGTCCCTCGCTGCCACACCCCCGCCAGCTGCCCCCAGCACCCTCCTCCTTGGAGAGCCATGGCGTCCCCTAAATTCATGGCCGGATGAATTCTACGGATGGCCAAGTGGCAAGATCATTACAAAGACTGAGCCTGTGTTTTTTAAGGAAAAATCCATAAATAGGTACAATCTACAGCTGGTTGCTGCCGCCACTTCTTCAGGGAGATTTTTCTCTTGATTGTGGCTTAGGTTCCTGGGAACCTTTGACTCTCCCAATTCCAACCCTTCCTCATCCAACCCGCTGTCACATTTTAGTGGTAAAATACCATCTTGAAAAAGGACTCTTCCTTTTGTGTTCTTTTGCATTTAAAAGGTGTTATGCGTCTCATAATCTTTTGTGTACTTCATATAACATGTAGTAATTACGCATCCACCACCCTTCATTGTGCATCTTCTTCTGCTCCAGGCAGCATTCTAGGCCTGGGGGCTGCATCCGGGTGAGCGAGACGAGCCACTCTCTTGTGCCAGGCACTGCCCTGTACGCTGGGCCTGTAGCATCCGCCAGCTGCACACCTTGCCCTTGTAACCTGCAGGCTTGACGGGGGACAGACAATGCTAAGTACAAAAGAAAATGTGTAACTTGTGCAATGGGATAAAGGAGAAACAAGTGGCTGGGAAGGAGATGCCAGCCGGGTCTTAGCCAGGAGCCATGGCAGGACCCATCAGAGGGCATTGTGTGGTCCTGTGAGCGACCGTGGCAGCTGGAACTGGGGCACTCACCCTGGAGGCCATGACAAAGGACACAGTGGTCATGATGAGAGGCACGGATCAAGGTGGGGCCAGTATCTTGTGTCCTGAGCAAGTGTGTAGTGCTGATGCTGCCTGTTGAGATGGGAAGCCCCGGGAAGGATGAGGCTGGGGAGCCGCTGGCATTCAGGTTTGGACACTAAGTGTTAATTGCATATCATGCGTCTATGCGTCTGCTGAAGCTGGTGTCTCTGGGAGCCTGTGTCGGGGAGGTGAGCGTGGGAGATGTGAATTGGGTGCTGTTAGCACACTCTATGGGATTCAAAGCCCTGGGGCTGATTTTAGACTTAGTGCACATAGGGAGACAGGATCACGAATGGGTCTGGGCATGCCTCGTTTACAAGCTGGGAGGGAGACTGAGGGAGCCAGCACAGAAGCGGAAGCTCGGGAGGCTGGTGTAGAGTGGGGAGCAGGGCATGGCTCCCAGGGTCCCATGGTCCCTCAGTTCGGTTTTGGGTCTGCCATTGCCCTTCTCCCACAGAGGACGAGACTGTTCCTTCTGTCATTTTTGGAGGCATTCAAGATCCGACAACATACTCTGGGTCCCTGGGTCACACGCACCATCCTCTGGACAGAGAGAAAGAAAACCCTGAGCTCGGCATTCTTTGTTTTAAAACCACAATTTAGAGGATCACCCAGAGAGAAGAGAGTGACAGCGAAATGATTGAGAAGAAAGAGACAGGAAGAGCGAGCCCTGAGAGGTCCAGGAAGCAGGCGGCAAAGAGGTTTGCCAATTAATATGGAAACGAATCCTCCCTTGTCTCCCCTCTCCCCTGAAACCGGTGGGGAGATATTAATAGAGCAGTTCTGTTGCCAGGAAGAAAGCAAATGGGCAATTAAAACTCCAGAAAGCTGAGCAGTGCGTGTGCGCCATGGATTTGAAAGCCTGCATTTTAATTGTGGGAGATGCGGCCGTGCAGGCACTTGGAGGCTGTGTGCAGGGTGGGGCTCCACTGGGGGCCTGTGGCTGCCTGGGGGGCCAGGGCTGCTGGGGCCTGTGGCCGTTGCCAAGGCCACCACCCAGCCCTCCTGCCCTCCCATGCAGGAATGGCTGGTGCACCAGAATCTGGTTTCATCCCCATTCCCCTGTGTCATGGCCGCTGCGTGCGCGCGTCTGTCCTCTGTCCCAGGCTGTGCGCCATCTGATGCTGCCACGTCTGACGGGGCCCGCTGAGCAGTGTTTCCTGGGCTTGGTGGAAGGTCAGGCTTGTCTCGGGATCCTCACGTTTGGCGAAGTCCAGAGGTGGACACCCGAGGAACAGGGAGGGCTGTTGCTTAGCAACAGATTCCAGCCGCATCTACCCTGTAAGGGCCACGGTGACTCCCTGGTTTTGTCCCCGGCAGTGCTTTTCTTCCTGGCTTGGGTTCCTACATCATTAATAACTGTCGTTCACTCTGCCACCAGTCAGAGAAGCAAAAGAACTTTCTGGACACCCCAGCAGCCCCAGCCACACGACACTCATGTTCAGCTGTAACGTGGTATTTCACACCACCTCCTTGTTCGCCCTGTGGTCACTTTTGAAGAACTTGGATAGTTTCAATGACTATGTCCTAAACTGCTAGAGTCCCAAAACTTGCTTTGGGTTCAGTGTTTGGATTTCTTTCTCATCTTGAGGTACGAGGGTGGCCTGCGTTTTGGAAGACCTCCAGGCTAGCAGAGGGGCAGGGGTTGGAAAAAGCACACCTGCTTCCAGAACAGCATCTGAAGGGCGGCAGGACAAGCACGTGCCGAGGTCCCAGGTGGCGGCGGGAGACTGTGACCCTGCCCCACCCGCTGCTCCCACCCGCCGCAACGCCACTCCGTCAGGACGTACCCCGTGACAACCTTACCTACAGCAGACTTGGGCTGCAGGGAGGAGAGGGAACTGTGTGAGGGGCCACGAAGAGCTCTCATGGCACTTACCCCTTGGTGCAAGCAGCCTACTCCTTACTCAGTACTTCTGCACACGACCCTCCACCGCCCAGGTCCGTAGGCGCTAGAGCGTGGTGAATGAGCTTTCTGGAGCATGGTGAGTGAGCTTTCTAGAGCATAGTGAATGAGCTTTCTGGAGCATCGTGAACAACCTTTCTGGAGCATGGTGAAAAAACTTTCTAGAGCGTGGTGAATGAGATTTCTGGAGCGCGGTGAACGAGCTTTCTGGAGCGTGGTGAACGAGCTTTCTGGAGCGTGGTGAATGAGCTTTCTTGAGCACGGTGAATGACTTTTCTAGAGCATGGTGAACAACTTTTCTAGAGTGTGGTGAACGAGCCTGGTGCTGCAGCTGGGTCTAGGTATGATCTGCTCCCCACCGCCCCCTCTGCCAGCCGGCACTCTGGTGTGTTCTTGGATGGTGACTTCAACTCTCCGAGCCTTGGTTTCCTTGTCGATATGTGAAATTGATAGCTCCGCCTCTTGGAGCTGCTGGAGGATGGACTCGGCACGTGGGGATGCAGGGGCTGGCTTGTTCCTCCGGGGCATTGGTGCCTGTGCTCTGCCAGCCGCTGTCTCAGGTGCTCTGTGGGGCACTCTGGACTGTGAGATCTGCTGCTTCCCCGGAGCACACCGCCTATGACATGTGACATGTGCTTCTGAAAACGCTTCCAGAGTCACCAAGGTAGACACAGCCGAGCCTGATGCCTCAGCCTTTCCCTGTCACGGACACCAAGTGTCCCTCACACCTCGGTCCTCCCATGTCCCCAGGACATGCCTGGTAGAATGGTCCCCACCCCTGGGGGTCCTTGGCACTGCTCCTTCTGGGCCCACTCCTGGGGCTTCCTGGAATCTGGCACTTGACACCTGGAGATGAATGGAGGCCATGTCATGGCAGCACATTTTACACAGGAACGGCGTGTGCACGCATCATGCACAGGCAGACACAGTGACAGCAGTTGTCGAATCACCCTGGATTTGTAAATGAGGCCAACCTATTTGTTTTTATTAGCATAAAAACAACCTTTTGTGCTGCTCGTGAGTTCTGAGGGTTGGGATTCAGGCAGGGGCAGCAGGTGTGGCTTGTGTCTGCTCCATGTGCCCGGGGGCTTAGCTGGAAAAAGCTGGAGTCCTGGGAAGGTTTGTTCACTCCCAGTTGCTGCAACTAGCGTTGGCTCTCGGCTAGGAAGATGGAGCCACAGCTGGAACACCTACAGGCGGCTGCCCCGTGTCCTCAGGGCAGGGCACTGCTTCCAAGGTGAGGGTCCCAGAGACAGTTGGCGACTTCTGCTCCGTGCGAGGGTCCCGGAGACAGTCGGTGACTTCTGCTCCGTGTGTTAGTAACTCTTGTGCAGCGTCAGAAGCTTTGCCTCCGCGTGGTCAGCAGAGCTTTCTTTGGACTCCAACACTTTAATCTTACGGAGCAAGCAAGAAAGAAAACAAGCAAACTCTTGTTTTGAAACTAGAAGTGCTCAGTCCCCAACACTTGGTATTTAATTGACCCTGAGCCTTAACAGAAGCAGAGGCTGTGGGGCCGTGGCCGTGGGGCCGTGGCCGTGGCCG
>NW_012104432.1:807568-808612 GCF_000951045.1 Mandrillus leucophaeus | reverse complement strand
GGGGGCTGTCCCCCCCCAACAGCGTGGTGAGCATGGGGAAGTATCTGGGGCCTGTAAGGCTCATGGTCTTTACTGGATGAGTATTCTATGAAAGGCACTTGAAGATGACAAACCATTAACATAAATGACCGGTCAGCCACTTAACGGAATGGGTCCCAGTCTGGCCGCGCATCAGAGTCACCTGAGGACTTAGGGAAAGTTCCAGTGCTGCAGGCCTCACCTTGACCCAGAATATTTCCCAACAGGGCCCCAGATGTTAGCAGGTTCATTCCCGAGTGATGTCAGCATGCAGCAAGAATGGGAAACTCTTCAGCCTTCCTCACAGAGCACAACGTGTGTGGCAGGAGGGTCAGCAGACATAGGCTGCCATGTGGCCCCGTGGCGAGCACGTGTGCATGGTGCCTGGAGTGGATGGCCCAGCGGGGCCCCTGATGGCCACAGGACCAGGACACAGACAGGCTTTTGGCCGACAGAATCCAGCTGTGCCACTTGCTGTGACATTGCCGTGGTCAGGCGAAGGTGACCAACTTACCTTTATGTAGCATTGTGTTTCTCCAAGAAAATCAGGAAAACAGCAGTAAGGTTGATATTTGAGAACTTTGGTTTGCTCTTTAGAAAGTGGTAACAATACAATGATATAAAAAGGTAATAACTTCCACGTCCATTATACAGATTAAATGAGAGAAAGCATGGAAAGTGCCTGGGTGAGTTTCTTAGCCACACTTCCTCGGGGCATCGCCCCATAGATGACTTGAATGTGTTCCCTACTCAAGACAAATGGATGCAGATTGAATTTAAAACCACTTTTTTTTAGGAGGTGTGCTTTGTATTTAGATGAAACTATCTTTTAAGTTATGACTTTTTGATATAATTTTGATCTATATCATAATGCATTTAACAACTAGCCATCTCTCTTAGACTCCTTTTGAAAGCAGATAGTTTTGAGTTCCAAGTGTTCAGCACCCAGCATAGTCTAAAACATGGATTCGGGTACACGGCAGGACCGTGTGTGCACCCCACTATGTGGATTCGGGTACACGGCAG
>NW_012104432.1:776109-800629 GCF_000951045.1 Mandrillus leucophaeus | reverse complement strand
GCGCTGACTCTGTTTCCTGGCCCCCATTCTGACCCCAGCCCTGACTTTGAGGTTTGCTCCAGGGTGTGCTCGGAGCCTGCTTCTCCCCTGCCCTGTCCCAGGTCCTTCCTCCTGGACTGGGGGTCTCTGGTTTGTGTGGAGACAGAGGCAGTGAGGGCCGCAGGTTTGCTGACCTCGGGGGACTGTCCGGCCTGCCCCGAGATGGAGTGTGAAGCCGTCTTTCACGAGGACATTTTCCGTGGTGATTTGACGTGTCCCTGTGTATTTAACCAGTTCTCCGTTGGTGACCACTGGCTTTCAATATCTTGCCCTTGTACAACACTATTGAAAATCCATACCTACGCGTCTGTTCTTTCTGGGGGAGAATTGCTGGGTCATGTGGTTCTGACGCCCGCTTTCCCTTCTCGGGGTGACCTCACCGGGACCTACCCCAGGCCGTCTGCACTCTCTCCTCCCACAGCCACCTTCTCTTCCTCTGACTCTGCTGCTGGCGGCCCCCCTTTCCCAACTATGTGCTCCTTCCTGCTGCAAGCGGAAAGGCAGGATAATGACACGGGGAAATGGATTGGGAGTTGGGCAGACCTGAGTTGGAATCCTGGCTCCATTGGAGTTGCAGTGTCCTGAGAAGTGAACTGCTGTCTGCCCCCGACGTTTCTCATCAACAGAATGGAAATAACAGCTGCTTCATGGAGTGAGATTAGGTTGGCTGAAGAATGCAAAGTGCTGGCACGTAATAGAAATTGAGTACATTTTGGTTCTGTTTCCCTTTCCGCACCACGGTCCGTGGTCTGCACACAGCTCAGGACCCGGACTCCGGCTCTGTCTCCATGCTGCCTGGCTTATGTGCAGCCGTGGCTCAGCCTTCTGTGCCTGTGGGCTCTCCCATTTGTGCACTGTCCGCTTCCTGGCCTGTGTCTTGGGGAGACAACCCGGGACCTCTGCAGCGCTCACTTGTATATCCTCAGGTGATTTTCCCTTTTCCTTTTTCTTTCTTTCTTTTTCTTTTTATTTTTTTGAGATGTAGTCTCACTCTGTCGCCCAGGCTGGAGTGCAATGGCGCAATCTTGGCTTACTGCAACCTCTGCCTTCTGAGTTTGAGTGATTCTCCTGCCTCAGCCTCCTCTGAGTAGCTGGGATTTACAGGCAGCCGCCACCATGCCTGGCTAATTTTTGTATTTTAGTAGAGATGGGATTTCACCACGTTGGCCAGGCTGGCCTCGAACTCCTGACCTCAAATGATCCTCCTTCCTTTGGCCTCCCAAAGTGCTGGGATTACAGGTGTGAGCCTCTGTGCTCAGCAGGTTTCCCTTGTCTTCTCTCTCCCTCTTTAATTAGTGGTGCTCACTGGTGTCTGGCCCTTCTGCCCTTCTGGGCGCCCTTTGCAGCTGGGGGAAGGCATGGCGAGTTTTGGCCAGTGTGCCGGGAACGTGGCACATCACTTCTGGGTGTGGGCTCCTGAGTCCTCTTGTGCCACTGCAGGCAATGCTGAGGCAGCAGCTTCCCTCTCCGCATGGGTTGCAGAGTGAGGAGATAGGATTGGCCTGGCCACCTGCCAGGAGGGGTGGCCGGGGCGGGAGCTGGGCCTGGTTGTTCAGAGCCCCTTGGGTGCCACCATGTTTGTTGGCGCAGTGTCACTTGGCTGCTCGGACCGGTGCGCTGTGCTGCTGGTGTAGGGAAAGAGGCCAGCCTGGCGTGGTGGTGCTGAGAGGCGCATCTGCTGCATGGACCCTCTTAGGATGCCCCTGCCCCAGGAGAGCCTCATCACTGTGATGGCAGTGGGAGCCGAGGGGTGGGGCATCTGGCCTTCCCCTGATTCCTCAAAGTGGCAAGGACTGGGACATTTCTTCTCCAAATGAGGACTGCAAAAATGGGGAAGACTAAATTGGGTTGGGGGGCATTGGAAGTGGAATAAATAAGTGAAACAAAGCCGAGTTTGCGTTCCGTAAAAGGACAGATCACCCCTAGGTATGCAGGGCTACTCCACTGCTCTGTAGCTGACAGGCATTGTCTAAAAATAGTGAGAGCACCTCCTCCAAGCTAATTCTTTCCTCCTACTCTGTGCATTTTGTTTGGGTGGTGAGAGTGGCATAGTCATTAATAAGGCAGCAAGGCAAGCCCGTTTGTCAGTGGGAAAAGCGGGGCCTCTGGACCTGCTCCTTGTTCCTGGAGCACGGAGAGCACCAATGAGCACCCGCCGGGAGCACGGAGAGCACCAATGGGCACCCGCCGGGAGCACGGAGAGCACTAATGGGCACCCGCCGGGCACAGCCCCTGCAGCGCCGAGGTTCAGCCAGCATGGCGACAGGCGCCGGCCTGGTGCAGACTCGGGAGCGCACACTTCAGTGGCTGTTCCCTGGGCAACGGAGTCGCCGCTGCCAGCTGGCTCTGCCCCCAGAGCCCATCAAAGCACACACCCTGCCAGGAGCCGGCGCAGCAGCCCGTACGGCCGTCTGTAGGCACCGATGTCGGCACGTTGGCAGTTGGGATTCAAGGTTAAACACGAGGGAATGAACGGGAGACTAACTAGACAGAGACCGTAATCTGGGTATGTTTAGTATGCACCAGGTGGGAGGGAGTGAAGAGGGAGCGCAGGAAAGGAAGTGCCGGGCTCACTGAAGCCTGTGGGGCTGTGTTTTTTGTTTGCTCCACACAGAAGACTGGAAAGAGATTTCATCACTTGGTCTGAGGGTAAAAGCATGTTCTGTCCAGGGCAGCTGCTAGCCATGTCCACAGAGCTGTCCGTCTTCAGGCCTCTGTGCAAGCTGCACGGAGGGGCAGTGCCCCCACTGGATGGAGGCCCGGGGCTGCTGATGGCTGCCGACATGAACCCAGCGGGGAGCTGACTTGGCTCTCCTGTTGGCTGGTTTGTCCTAGAATTTTCATAAACTTATTTATTTGATCTTTGCAGGGATTCCCCCTTCACGTGATGGCTGCAGCAACTGGCTCTCATCAGTGAACTTTTTTGTAGCATTGAATATAAATTTCTCATTTCCACATACCCAGTGTCCCTTTTAAAGCATCCTGGCATTTGAACTTGGTATTTCCACCTAACACTCAGTTCCATTCATGTGAGCCCCTCCAGTGCTTAAAAAGGGTCACTACCAGCCGGACACGGTGGCTCACGCCTGTAATCCCAGCACTTTGGGAGGCCGAGGCAGGCAGATCACAAGGTCAGGAGATCGAGACCATCCTGGCCAACACAGTGAAACCCCGTCTCTACTAAAAAAATACCAAAAAATTAGCCAGGCGTGGTGGCGGGCGCCTGTAGTCCCAGCTACTCGGGAGCCTGAGGCAGGAGAATGGCGTGAACCCAGGAGGCGGAGCTTGCAGTGAGCCGAGATCGCGCCACTGCAACAGAGAGAGACTCCATCTCAAAAAAAGAAAAAAAAAAAAAAAGAAAAAAGGGTCTCTACCATCCTGCAGAAACTTTGGTTTTAATCTCTCATTTTTTAAAAAACTATTTTTTGTTTCTGTTTTTCCTCTCTGATCTATCTATAGGAATTTGAAATAAACACAGTTACATTTGAAAAGATATGGAAAATTCAAATAATGTATTTCAGAATCAAGTTTCAACATAAAATTTTAATTTGGGATGGTTGGACGGGTAAAAATAAGAATATTCAGCATTCCCCATTGTCATGTAATTAATGTCAATGCTGTTTTCGCCTTGACCGTCTGAAGGGAGCTGGTTAGGACCTACTGAGCCCTTCCAGGCCTGCGTTCCTGTGTACGTGGGTGTTGCTCATGAGTGTCGTGTGATAATAGTGACTTTCTGGAGCCGCTGACTACATTTCCAGATTTTCCCTCAATTTTTTCCTCTCACCACTCCAATCGCTCTCTTCTCTGTGCCTTTTTCCATCATTTTGCTTTGCTTTACCTTTTCATGAAACAGATGTCAGTATTCCCAGGCGCCTAATCCCTGGATCTGTTTACCTTTCATAATGAAGACTTCCGTCTTTTGAGAAGTGCTCGCTAACTTGCCCTACCTTCTCGGGAAACGTGCACTCTCGCTGGATTTCTATAAACAAATCTCCAGCCTTCCTGGAGGGATGCCGAGAAGCAGGGCAGGTCCCGGCCACCACAACCAGAGGGCACTTTTGGGCCCAGAAGAGAAATCCGAGTTCCCTGATTTTCAAGTTGTTGAGCGGATGTTTGTATTCACTCCACAGTGGGAGCCAGACCTTGAGTACAGAAAGATGAGGGAGTGTGGCATACATTCCAGCCATGAAGGCAAGGACAGGGTGCTGTGCCCAGGGAACATGGCTTTATGTGGGATGGGGGTGGGTATGGTGCTTGGGTTCGCCCGGAGGACCACGTAGAGACAGCACCCCAAGCTGGAGGCCGGGACAGAGGATGAGACACCAGAAGGAGGGAGATCAAGGGGAAGAAGAGTGTCCAGCAGCGGCAGCCGCACAGGCGGCACCTGGAAATGACCACAGGAGGAGGCGCGGGTGGCACTGGCTCCTTGTGCTCAGACCTCCAACCTGGGCGGGCAGCTTCTCATGTCCTGGGTCTGAGAGGAGCTGCCTCTCCTTGAGTGCCCTGGAAGGCACAGCTTTCAGTGTGGCACTGGCCATGTCCCCCTGGGTGCCACCACCTCTAGGAGCCACATCGTGGGAGCCATATCAGTGACCTGTCATGGAAGTGAAGGAAAGAGTTTCCCCTGAACAAAACAGTCTGCTGATGTTAAAATCAGAACGGATACTGGCAGCTGACTTAGACAAGGCAACCTCATTTGCTCGCAGCCCTGAGCCCTTCCCGTCTGCAGGCGTGGTCAGGGTGTGAGCAAGTTGGCAGAGCCCCTCTTCTCCTGGAGCAGGTTAGGTTCAAGTTGGGGGAGACGAGCAGGGAGGCAAGGCCAGTCTGCCCAGGGCCACTCACCTGCAGCCCACCCTGTTCTTCATGCCAGGGTGTGGCTCGTGTGAAGCCTGAGATGCCGCCTCGAGGCACCTGGAGGATGGGAACGAGGCTGGGCGAGGAATTGGGAGACCGGGTCCGAGTTCCTCTGTGTTTGTGAGGGAGCATGGAGCCTCCTTGAGGTTTTGTTGACTTGTCTGTAACTGTGGGTAACCACCAAGGTGCTTTGCAACCTGTGAGGCTCCGGACTCAGGTGTAAAGGGGCTACGCAGAGCGGTCAGTGTGGAAGGAAGAATGTTTTGGAATTACTGCTGCATCCCCCTTTTCCCTCAGTTAAAGAATCAGAAAGGCATAAACCACAACGCATCCCTTTCCTCTTCTAAGGTGATTACAAGAAAATGGTGAACCAGAATGGGCTCCATAGAAATCATACAAATACATAAAAGTAGAAAGATAAATAGTAACATTTATTTTTCTTTTCTCTGTCCTTACAAAAAGCTACTTGCAAAACTGCAGCTGATAGACTCCAGGCTGCGCTATGGTGACTAGTAAGAAGATGAGGTCCTGTGGCTTCTTTTTAGCCCGAGACATGGATATAAGTGAGAGGGGTTTGATTGCAGTGAGTCGTATGGCGTGTGACGGAACGCACCTAAACTCCCCAGGTTGTGTATAACGTCACATCCCGGTGCTGGTTCCCCTCACAGCTCTGTGCACCGGGTCAGAAGCAGCCTCCTGCAGTCGCACAGATGAGCAGGCTGCTGTCCCGACCCTTGTGCCTGGGTGTTCACCATTCCACACCTTCTTTAAACTCGCTTCTGTTGAGTGTCTACCTTATCTCCTGGGCTGTGTGATATGTGCATTCATTTCCACCTCATTTAATATTTTAAAAATCCCCAGAAGAGAAGCATTGATATCTGTCTACAATTTGCAGTTAGGGAGACTGAGGCTTAGGGACTGTAAGCAACACCTTGCCCAGAATCCCAGCCGGCAGGCCACAAGCGGGGACTGCGACCTTGCCTGGTGTGATGTCCATTTGGCCCTGCATCCCTGTATCCCACGCTCCCTCGCTGGGCTCAAAGTGACAGACTATTCCCACCTCTTCCCAGTATTTACTGACAAATACGTTTTTACAGATAAATTGATTGAATATTTTTACAAGAGAACATTTTTGATATTTCAGTCTGGGAAAAAATACTGGAAACCTAAATACATCAGTCAGAAAATCATCAGATTGCCAAAGAATGAAGGGATGAAGATTTTTTGGAGTGAGGGGTGTTAATTAATTTCTGACATGATCAGTTGCCAGGTGTATAATGCTGATTTTTAAAAACTGCCTCCTAAGGTGCTACGTGCCACCTTTCCTTTAGCAAATGCTGGCAAATCCACACTTTCCTGTTTTAGTGAGAACATGGGTAGCGAGTCACTGTCCGGAAAGTAGTTTGGTGTCGAGCAGACGTCACTGTTTCCTTCTGTAGGTATAAAAAAAAGACTTGATGTACTCAGAGCACAGGTGAACTCACGTATCAACCAAGGTTTCTGCTGTCTGCCAGACTGCTTCTGTTGGCTGGAGGTGAGGCTGATGGGCTGGCGGGAGGTGGGGCGGTGCCCCCCGTGACTCCTCCCTGCACAGGGGCAGCCGTTGTGGGGCTTATGGGGGTGCTGGGCAGACATGGCCTTCCGTCTGCTTCATCTTCCGGGCCTGCCTGAATCCTGTATGTAGTTGGGTTTGGAGGTGGGCTGACCTCACTGATGATCTGGGGCCCTGAAGCAGACTCAGCTGGAGGGGAAGACCCCTCCCCTTACAGAAATGGCCACAAGTGGAGCCTCCAGTAGTGCAGGCCAGGCCAGGCCGACCTCAGGGGTCGGAAGTCGTGAGGAATGATGAGGGTGAGCTGAGCCTGGCTGCTTCCCAACCTGCTCCTGCCAGGATGCTGTAGGGACTGGGGAGGACGGGGCTTGGATTAAGGAGAGATGGTGCCCCGGGCAGAGCAGCTCTGCACGGAGGGAGGGCATTCTGTCAGAGAGCTGGCAGGCCACAGGTGAAAGGCAGGTTCCCCTGGCTCCTGCAGAGAAGTGGTAGCTTGGAGGAGGCAACGTGGGGCCCATGGTCCAAGGGCAGGGCATGTGGGCAGTGGCACCAGCCGCAGCCTGTATGTGGTGTGGATGGCAGCAGCCGATGGGGCAGGATGCGGGCATGCAGGTGGCCTCTGCCATGTGCCTGCATCTCCCCGTCCTCTCATTTCCATCTCAGACTCCCCTGGGGCCTGTGCCTCGTACCTGGAGTCCCCACAGACAGACTGAGGGAGCCTGGGGACAGTGGTGGGACCAGGTGAAGTTCAACCACAGGTGCAGACCCTCCTGTTCCCAGGGATGATTAGGGAGGGAAGTTAACTAGTGAGAGGAGCAGAGGGTGGGTTGCGGCCCTTAATGGGAGCGCTGGTGCATCCCTGACTGGCTTGCGCCCCCTCATTCCATGAATGACTGGAGAACACAGGCACGGGCCGAGGAAGTGCCACCTGCTTAGTGCCGCCCAAGGGCTGGAGTCCACCGTGAAACATGCCTTCTCGTGTAGCTCCCTTCTGTCCTCACCGCAGCCTGAGAGATGCACAGACGGGGCAGCAGCGTTCACAGCAGTCAGGGCCCCGAGCCGAGGCTGCGCAGCAAGTAAAAGGAGGGCGGGGTGAGATGCGGCCGACTGCAGGCAGCGCCCAGCGGGGACCCCACTCATGCCCCAGGCTCCTCAGAGTAGCAGGTGGGCGTTACTCAGCCTACTCAGGTGGTTCTCACTAATTAACAAGAAAAGGAACCCAGTGAACACCTGGGGGAGTAGTCCCCGGGGCCTGGGCTGTTACCAGGATAAGTGAGTTCATATTTGTGAAGCACGTAGGTGAAGACCACAAAGCCAGGGCGAGGTAAATGTTGGCAGAATGGTCTCGCCACCCATCACCTGGTAAGGTTTTGAAGCTGTTCATCTTTGATATGGGGTCAAGGCATTTCTGCAGACCTGAGCATCCCGCATGTAAATCACCCTTCTTATGTAAATTATTCCCAGCAATGTCCTCTACATTTCCAGCTGTAGTTTCAATGCACAGGATGGAGAACAGAAGACACGTGTGGAGCCGTGTGAGTGGAGAGGCGCCTGGATTTCTGTGGTTTCTCCCCCAACGTCGCACTTTGTTTTGCCTGCATCTAAATGGGCAGGGTTTTTAATAATGTGTTTTTACTGAGACTTCCTAACACATTCAACTTAGTTTTCCTGGTACCTTCTCTTTCTTTTACGTTTTTAATTAGAGTATTGGATTACACAGTACCCGTAACTGACAAACACGTTTGCTCCCTGGTGACTCCTCTCGTGGTTTAAGGTATTACTCAAAATATAAAGTGTAAATTTAGAAATTTCAGTAAATTAATCTATGATCGTAGGTGTTTGCATTTTAACCTAATCATATGGATGCTATTATTTTTAATACTACTCATGCTTAGAGTTGTGTTCCTTGTTAAAACCACCAGAACTTAGAGAAAACTGTGAACTCAGTGCACATGCACTGAAAACGCCATCCGCTGATAAATTACGTCTGTAGATCTAGAGGAAACCTTTCCAGAGCATCCCAGCATAATTCTAGGGATGCGGAAGAGCAGCCATATTTACAGTTTTTCAAAACCAGTTGACATGGAGGTAGTGGACAGTGAGCCGGCCACAGTCTGAGACCAAGTGGCCCCTGTGCTCCCAAACCAGCAGGAAGACACATAGCTTTGTGTGGAGGCCCAAGGGTGCTGGGTGCAGCAGGAAAGAGCAAGGTGACTGGACTCTTGACCCTGTTAGAAGACCAATCTTGCAGAAAGACTGCAGCTAAACTGGATATAGTCTATCTCTTACATGTTATAAGAAAAAATTATAAAAGCGGTATTTTTCAAGAAAGGAAATTTCAGAACTGTGGATAAAAGTATTTTTTCAACGTAGGCTCCCACATCATCCCTTCTCTGTCAGTAGATGAGTATTTGTGCATCAGAATAGCTAATTATGTTACCAATAAATCATCAAAGAGTGATTTTTAAGAGTTTTTGATATAGCATTTGCAACAGCAAAGAAGCAAACAATCCACTTTAGATTGATTTTCGCCCTAAATGGTAATTTCTAAAAATCGAGTACACTTATCTCGACAATCTTTCTGTGTTTCATAGCAATGCCTATGAAATTGAATGGTTTCTTCACTTTAATGCGGTCCTTTTGTTGTCTACCCTACTGTTTTGTAAATTTTTAAAATACTTATTTGCTTAAGGTCATTAGTACAGTGGATGCAATAGAGTAGAAAAATACAATCGACTTTGAGTCCGAAGCCTTGAGTTCTATTTTTGCTCTGCCGTTAGCACTTGTGGGACCTGAGGCAAGTTACTTAGCTGTCATGGTAGCAATTTTCTCCTGTGACCTCTATAATAATCTTCCTGAGTGTATAGTCTTTGGCAGCTAGATCATTTAACTTAGCAGTGTTTACACTGTAGGATTTCAGCACATCTTCAATTCTGCCTTTTCGCTTTTAGCCATTGTTTGCTGCTTCTCACAAGGGTGTGTTATTGTGAAGATGCAACTTTTTCCTAATCTTTCATTCTCTCTTGGTGGTTTTTAGAAATTCTGATATTGATGTGGAGTCTCTTTTCCATAAAAGGGGAACGTCAGTTAAAAAAGAAATATGATTGTTTAAGACTAATTCTTTGAAATATATTGAGATTTTTAATGGTCTATTGTATGGGTTAATTTTTATGTTGCGTTTGAGAAAAAAATTGTGTTGTGTTTGATTCTTTTTTAGCCTTGCTATTTTAAATTTTTTCTAACTAGTTCTATCAGTTATTGAAAGATTTAAAGTCTCCCACTATGATACTAGATTCCTCTATTTTTATTTGTTCTGTCAATTTTTGCTTTATATGTTTTTTGTGTAATTTTATTAAGGGCATACAAGTTTAGAATTTTTTTGTTTTTCTGAACTTTTGTATTATTAAGTGGTGACCTTTGCTTCTTTTGCTCAGATCTATTTTGGCAGATATCAACATGGCTAAATCAGTTTTCTTTTGTTGCATGGTGTGACATTTTTTGTTCTTTGCCTTCCTGTGTCATTAAGTTTTAGGGATATGTCTTATAAACAATGTTTGCTGATTTTGAAAAAATTCAGTCTAACAATCTCCAGCTGATGTCCATTATAGTTATTGTGAGTACTGATCTACCTGTAATAATTCTGTCATCTTTCTTTATACTTTTCTTTGGTACTACTTTCCTTCATCTCACTTTATGCTGTTTTGGGGGGTTTTGGTCACTTCTTGTTCTCTTGAGTGATTGTAAGTCTTGTTTTTGCTCCATTTCTCTTCCTCTATTGTTTTAGAAGTTATATGCTCTTTTTCTACTCATACCATGTTGTTATTCTTATTATTCATATTTAACAGAAATCTGAAATTAATTATTCAGTATTTCTCTATTCCAACAATATGAAAACCTTTTAAATCTATTTTCATCCCCCTTCGATCTTGGATATTTTGTTGGCCAGTATTCTAATTTTACCTTTGGGTATTTTTATTAACCTCAAAAGTAAATATTATCATTAGTGTCACACATATTTAGATGTTTTCTAGATTTTTGCCACATATTTCTCTTAACTTTTTTTTTTTAAACTTCGAATTTGAGACCTTTCTTCTGGGATCACTTTCTTTGTTTTCCAAGTATGTCCTCAGAAGTTTCCTTAGTGAGGCTTTTGGAGGTAAATTCTCATGGTTTTTAAAAATATTTTATTTTATTTACACCCCAAGTAGGGTCTCATGGCTTGATTTACCTTAACATGCCTTTATTTTTGAGTAGCCGACTGAGCAGCTCTGGCCTGACGCATGTTGTCCTGTGCTGGATTCCTTTGTTGCCCTTGGGAAGTCAGCTGCCCAACTGTTGAAAGCACTGGCAACCCGTAACATTCTGTGTTTGTCTTTGGTGTTCTGCGTTTTTGCTACAGTGTGTCCAGGAGTGGATATATTTTTAATTATGGTTCTTGGAGATAGTTGTGCTTCCTGAGTCTGAGAATTTGTTTATTGATACTGTGCTTGCTGTCTTCTGTTTTTCGTGTGCACCCCACTTAAGGGTACGGCAGACCCTCCCAGCCTTTCTCCCACATTCCCATGCCACGGTCTCTGCTGCGTCCTGGGTTCTTTCTTCACATCTTTATTCCAAATGATTAATTCTCACCACTTATTTCCAATCTGTTAAATTGCCAACCGAGACTTTCATTTCAACAGTCATAATTTTTACTTTTAGACACTTTATTTAATTTTTTAAGGAAGATTCTTGGTAAATTGTGATAGTCTTTTGTTGCCTGCTCATAACCCGGCTTTTATTTCTTTGAACATTGCGATTCTAGTATCTGAAGTCACTGGAATGCTAATTTGCTCTGTTCTCTGGGCCTGCCCTCATTCAGGCCACTGTCTTCATGGGTCTGTCCTGGGTCACAGGCTCCTATCAGGCTGCTCTAAGTCCATGGGGCCTCCAAGGGGCTGGTCTGTGGGTGCGTTCCTCCAGAGACGATTCTCATTTGTTTCAGAAAATGTCCAGGGTGGCCCAAAACCCAGGACTTCTTTAAGTTAGATTCTTGGCTTAAGATTTCGTGGACCACACCAGTAAATTCAAACTCAGACTTTTGTAAGGATCAATGCAGTTTTCAGGTTCTCAGCGTAGACTCTATTTTTTATAAGAGCCATAGCTGAGATAAGCAAGTGTTTTTTGTTTTTGTTTTTGTTTTTGACATTTGTCTATGCATGCCAGCTGGAGAATAATGTTTTCTAGCTCATTCCTGTAATGAGGATGTGGGTTTTAAGGAGCCTGGATTTTTGCAGAGGTCCTAGTATCCCCCCTTTACCTTTTGTGGACCAAAAGCTTACTTTCCTGTTCTGTGTGTGGCCTTCAGGTTCCTAACAGAGGCCAAGGTTGAAGGGTAACCATGGTTTATCATTTTGTTTTCAACAACAGCTTTACTGTTTGCTCTCAGTCATATTCTTCACTTCCCTGAAAGCATAGCTATGCCTTTAAAAATATGTCTAAGTATTTTAGAGAGCCAGGTTTTTTGTTTTGTTTTGTTTTTTGTTTTCCAGAATTAGCTGTATTGCTAGAATCCAAAGTCCTAGAATCTATTGATACATGAAAGAGAATGTGAACAAAGATACTGTAAGGTAAAATAATCCTAAACCTTTACTTCCATCCTTGGGCTTCCCATAACAATATCACACTGCCTGGTAGCTGTTTTCGCCTAGATAGCTCTGACATCTCAAAAGCAGCACAGTCTAAACTGTGTTCTCTGAATTACTCATGTCAGTGGATGATGTCGCCAGTGGTGTAGATTCTAGAAGACTTTGTCAGTCAGGGTCAAGAAACCACTCTAGATACAGGCGCACCTCATCTTATTGCACTGGGCTTTCTTGTGCTTCTCAGACATTGTATCTTTTGCAAACTGAAGGTTTGTGGCAACTCTGTGTCCATCAAGTCTGTTGGCCCCTTTTTTTCATTTCCCGTTGCCACTTTTCACCGGCCGTTCCCCTTTTTTGGCCCTTTTTGTTAATCTCAGAGTATTTCACCTTTTTTCATCATTGTTGTATCTGTTGTGATGCTCTGTGGTCAGTGATCTTTGATGTTCCTATTGTAATTGTTTGGGGGCTCCACGAGCCGTGCCCATGTAAGATGGTGAAGTGAATCTGTGTGTGTTCTGAGTGCTCCATCAACCGGCAGTTTCCCATGTCTCTCCTTTTCCTCAGGCCTCTCTATACCCTGAGAACAACGATATTGAAGTCAGGCCCATTAATAACCCTATAGTGACCTCTAAGTGTTCAATGAAAGGAACATCTCTCACTTTAAATCAAAAGCTAGAAGTGATTAAGCTTAGTGAGGAAGCCAAGCCTCAGCCAAAAGCTGAGGTAGACCAAAATCTGGGCCTTGCGCACCAATTGGCCAAGTTGTGAATGCAAAGGGAAAGTTCTTGAAGGAAATTAAAAGTGCTGCTCCACTGAACACACAAATGATAAGAAAGCCAAACAGCCTTACTGCTGATAATGGAGAAAGTTTCAGTGGTCTGGATAGATGATCCAAACATGCACAACATTCTTTTAAGCCAAAGCCTAATCCAGAGCAAGACCCCAACTCTCTTTATTCCATGAAGGCTAAGAGGAGTGAGAAAGCTGCAGAAGAAAAGTTGGGAGCTAGCAGAGGTTGGTTCCTGAGGTTGGAGGAAAGAAGGCATCTCCATAGCATAAGAGTGCAAAGTGGAGCAGCAAGTTCTCCCGAAGATCTGCCTAAGATCATTGATGAAGGCGGAACACGTCAGAACACTAAACAACAGATATTCAGTGTCAATGAAATGCCTTATATTCGAAGAGTATAAGCCATCCAGGACTTTCATAGCAAAAGAGAAGTCAAAACTTGGCTTCAAAGCTTTAATGGACAGGCTGACTCTCTCATTAGGGGCTAAATGGAGTTGTTGACTTTTAAGTTGAAGCCAATGCTCATTTACCATTCTGAAAAAACCTAGGCCTCTCAAGAATGATGCTACATCTACTCTGCCTATTCTCTATAAATGGAACAACAAAGCCTGGATGACAGCACATCTGTTCATAGCATGGTTTAGTGAGTATTTTAAGCCCCCTCTTGACACCTACTGCTCAGAGACAGATTCTGTTGGAAATTACTGTCCATTGGCAATGCACCTCGTCACCCAAGAGCTCTGAAGGGGTGGTACCAAGAGCCGAATGCTGTTTTCATGCCTGCTAGCACAGGATTCATTTTGTAGCCCATGGATCAAGGAGTAATTTCAACTTTCAAGTCTTATTATTTAAGAAATACATGTCTTAAGGCTGTTGTTGCCACTGACAGTGATTTCTCTGATGGGTCTTGGCATAGTAAATTGAAAACCTAGAAAGGATTCACCATTCTAGATGCCATTAAGAACATTTGTGATTCCCAGGAGGTGGTCAAAATACTGACATTAATAGGAAGTTAATGGGGGAAGTTGACTCTGGCCCTTGTGGACAGCTTTGAGGGGTTCAAGACTTCCATGGAGAAAGTCATGGCAGTTGTGGTAGAAATAGCAAGAGAACTAGAATTAGAAGTGGAGCCTGAAGTTGGGACTGAATTGCTACAATCTCACCGTCAAACTCGAATGAATGAGGAGGTGCTTCTCAAGGATGAGCAAAGCAAGTGGTTTCTTGAGATGGAATCTACTCGTGGTGGAGACGCCGTGAACACTGTTGAAACGATAACATAGGATTTAGAATATTACGTAAGCCAGGTTGATAAAGCAGTGTTAGGGTTTGAAAGGACTGACTCCAATTTTGAAAGAAGTTCTACTGTGCATAAAGTGCTGTCCAATAGCATCACGTGCTGGAGAAATCTTTCATGAAAGGAAGAGTCAATAAATGCAGAAAACTTCATTTTTGTCTGAGAAACTGCCATTGCCACTCCATCCTTCAGTAGCTGCCACCTGATCAGTCAGCTGCCATCAACACTGAGGCAAAACCCTCTACCAGCAAAAAGATGACAACTCCCTGAAGGGTCAGGTGATTGTTAGTATTCTTTAGTAATAAAGTATTTTAAAATCAAGGTATTCCCAATAGCTTTTTAGACATAATGTTTTTGGACACTTACTGGACTGCATTATAGTGTCAGTGTAACTTTTACATGCACTGGGAAACCAAAAAATTCATGTGACTCTCTTTTTGCAATATTAATGTTATCGTGGTGGTCTAGAACCAAACCTGTAATAAGTGTGCCTGTGTTCCAGAAAGCGGGGATTTCATCCAGGGAGGACACACAGATCTTAGTTACCATGGGAAGCAGCTACCACCCCCGCATGGAGACGCAAAAGGAAAAGGTAATAAACCTGGAGCTTGGAGGAGGTGCCCCGCAGAGCACACACTGGCACATGCCGACACACACCAGGCCCTCTGCAGGAGCATTGGCATCCGCAGAGCAGCTCTTCTGAGAGCCTCTTTGGAGCTGAGACCCTGCGGCGAGCATCCATGTGGGCACAGATGGGCTTGCACCCTGCTCAGCCTGAGCCCCGACATCCCCTCTTGTTTCGTCCCCGCTCTGTGCTTTCCAAGTCCTTATTATGAGGGCAGAATGGAGGCTACTGCCTCTAAATCAATACAGACTCATATCTCTGCCCATCTGGACAATGTGCACAGCCAAGTGTCCTGCTCAGAATTTTGCCTCCTGGTATGATTTCTCTTTACCAGTTGTTGTCAGAGACACTTCTTCAGGGAGCATTTCCCACTGCTGCAGCTCATGAGGCCGCGCTGTGTGCAAGCCAAGGGTCGGTGCTCCCGAGCTGAGGGCTGGTGCTCCCCTTCATTCGCGGTGCTGGGGAGCTTCCCAGGAGAACAGAGGCAATGCAGCGGCGCCAAGGCAGAGGGAGCTGCTGCCCCTAGTTATGCCACCTGCCTGTGCCTCAGGACCTGCTTGAACACAATTTTGTTTGGAAGAAGTGAGATTTCCACGCAATGACTGAGTGCGATGATTGAGTGTGATGATTGAGTGTGATGATTGAGTGTGACTGCTGCTTCTGCCTGCGCTTAGGGCTTGATGTCAGACCACACGCGTTTTGTGGTGTGCAGTGCTCGGTGTATAGCGTGTCCACATGATGGAGTGAGTGGGTAGGGAAGCCAGGAGCTGTGTCCGGACAGGAGAGAAGTTACATGCAGAAGGGACACTGCTTGCCTCCCACACATCACTGGCTGGCCTGTGATTCTCCCATGGGCCCCCCAGAGGCCCCACACAGCATGCTTGTTCACCCCGACACGGGGTGCCAGTGGCCATGCAGGTCTTCACAGCCCGCCATATGACAGAGGTAGGCTTTATGTCATGTTACCTCCCAGATTCAAAAAGCCCCACCAAAGTCGGCCTCGTGGTGGTGAAGATGCCCCCATCTGCTCCACATCACCAGACCTTGAGACCTCCCTAAGCCAAGGGGAGCCGGCTTACTTCCCACCTCTGTGTACCTGTGTTGTTCAGGCATCTGAGGTGCCCGATGCTTCCTGGTCAACAGACCCCAAGCGCATGCTGTCCTGAGTGTGCTTTCTGTCCTGTGATTGAGGTCTTTGTGGATGAGGTCAGGCTGTATTGGTCTGGGCAGGAAGTGGAAACAGCAGGTTAAACAGGAAAGTTTAGTATAAAGAAGCGCTAAGTGTGGTAGAAGAGTCACAGGCGTCAGGTATTAAGAAACTCCCTCAGGTCACCCCGGACGGAGCAAGAGCAACTCAGGAAGGAAGATCTTGGTGGGGCACAAACCTCAGCCCACTGTGCAGCAGAGGTGGCTGCTCTGGCCAGGCTGAAGCTGGTCCACAGTCGCTGGATTGGCAGGAGGCTGCCCTCTGGATTGCAGGTGGGGAGTAGGTGGTCACAGCTGACAGCATGCTGTGCCGAGGGTGTGGGAACCCTCTGGGCTGTAGGCAGGGTACAGATAGGCCCCACGGGTGCCTTCAGAGGGAACCAGGACACTGGCACGGGCTCCAGGCCTCCCGGAGCTGGTGTGGGCAGGAAGTCTTGGGGTGCCAGTCTCTGGATTGAGAGGCTCATGGAAAGGCTATCACCAGGCCGAGGTGACGGGGTCACAGAAGGACCAAGGGCCCAGTGTTGGGGCCATGCTTCCCTGCACACACTCACAACCACTCCAGGACTGTGACGCGGAAGGCCCTGCCTCCTGCAGTCTCCCTCCAGGGCCTTTGGCTGAGAACAGGGCGCATCTCCAAGGAGAGCAGCCGAACAGTCTGTGCTACACAGGGCACGGTCTGCAGGGCGCCTTCAGCACCTGAGGCGGCAAGTGGGTCACTGGCACAGGTGGATGGAGCCAGCCAATTTCTTCCTTAAAGGGCCAGAGAGTAAATATTTTAGGCTTTGTAGGCCATTCGGTCTCTGTCTTATATTCTTCTCTGTGTCCTTTGATGTCTCTTTAAAAATGCAGAACCACTCTTAGCTCATGGGGTGCAGGCCAGATGTGCCTGATGGGTACAGCATGTTGGCCCCAGGCCTGAGTCTTGATGTAGGTCTGCAGCAGGACGTGAACAGGTACTGCTGGCCTTGCCAGGTGACAGCGAATGGCTTCTGGTGACTCTTCAAATTGGTGGTGTAGACCAAATTGCTAGATCAATCTTTGCATCAGAAGCCAGGGCCTGCATTCTTGTGTAGACGTGCTCTGTGACGGCAGCGTATCTGAAATGGCTGTGTTGGGGTTGCCCACCTGATTAAGTTTATGATCATGCACTGTCATTCTCCGAGAACCCTCTGCCGCTACGCAGGCCAAACAGCTGGGTTTGGTGGAGTGTGGTCAACGGCAGCACCCGGCATCTTTCCCAACCTCCATGGTGGTCCTAACTCTCCATCCCACCAACACTGCAGTGCTGCTTTTGGTTGACTGTTTTCATGGGTGAGGGAATGTCCCGGGGCGTCCCTCTGGTCCTTCCTGTCATCACTGGCTCTGTAGCCATGGAGTGGGTGCTGTGTGGTCGTCCTGCCAATGCCAGGTCCGTCTATTCCAACGCACATGCAGGGATTGGAGAAATAACCGCAGGGTGGATACACTGACCCCACTGGGTTCTCTGAGGTGGACTCTTGGGCCACAGCCTCCAGGTCTCTGCTTGGGGCCGTAGACCCTGTGATGTGTTGGGTCCAGCAGGACTGGCATTGATTCAGGGTCTGGGGTAGTTCCCTCTCCCCATGGTCAGCTCTCCTATAAAATAGCCATGGGTCCTTCCCCAAGGGGACCTGGGTTCCCCTAAACCAAGTGGCCATAGGCCTGTGAGCTGGCTTAGGTGAAGAGCTGAGAGAGGCCGCGCCTCTGCACTGTGGTCATCAGGCCAGCTTTCTGTCTCTGCCCTGAGCCTTTCTGGCATGTGGAGTTGGGGCTGAGCAGCCTGCCTGTCTTTTTCTCCCTTGGCCTCTGCCGCAGCTCCATCTGGTCTAGACTGCTCTGATTGGCATCTCATGCCTGCGCCCACTGTATCTCTGGAGCTCACGGCCGGCGAGCCCCTGACACCCCCACTTCTCAACACCCTCTTCCTGTTGGGGCAGCAGCCTGTTGTGATGCTGGCACCACCTCCTGCTGCCTCCTGGCCAGCAGAGCTTGTCAGAGGCGCGGGTGCCCCTCACGAATGCCTGGAGGATAAGAGACCTGATGTCATCCTTATCTTGCTCATCAGCCTTGCCGCCTTCTGCAGTCAGTCTCTGCCCCTGCGCACTCAGGCGCTGCAATCTGTACATGGTGCCATCCCTAAGGCGTTTAAAAGGCCATCGAGGAAGGTATTTTTAGGCCCAGATTTTCAGGCATCCTGTCGTGCACCCCGAGGCGTACCTGCATCAGGTGAGCGCCCAGTGAGGCTGTCGTTTGTCCTCACCCCTCGTGCTCAGCTCCTGCCAGACTCAGAGATGGCTGCAGGCTCTAAAAATAGCCCCATCTTAATGTACTGCTTGTGCAGCCTGGAAGCCTCCTCCTCCTCCAGCTGGGGATCAGATTATGTCCCCCAGGCAGGGCATTGTTCACCCTTTAGCCGGCCTGACTGGAGCTGCTATTCATGCTTACAAAGGCTCTAATCTCCTTTGAATTCCTGTAAGCCTTTTGCCTGGTAATCCCTTCCAGCAGGCAGCACAGGCGGTCACGAATATGCCTCCCTCCCTTCATTTTGCCCTGATTATCTCTTTATCTCTTTAAGGGTCTTTAGCTTTTGTGTTAACATGTAAAAAGTAGGTAGTGGCATCAAATTGGCTTTAAAGACACAACTTGGAATTTTCTCTTTCAAAGCAGGGGGGCTGTTATGGGAGTCAGGAGGCTCCATTCATTCTGGACATCAGTGCTAATGAGCCGTTTGAACTTGGAAAATCAGTGGCTTCACTGGGCCTCAGTTTCCTCATTTGTGAAATGAGGGGGCTGTGTTCATTCAGCATGATATCGGAGTTCCCTTCCAGCCCAGGTATCCTGTGGTTCTCTGACTTCTGTCGGCACAGACGTGGTGTCTGTGGGCAGTGCTGCTGTGGTTTGTGCCATAGGCCTGGTTTTATGTGGCAGCCTTAAGCCCTGCCCTCTGCTGGCCCCTAGTCATTGTGATATTAATTCGGCACAGGAAGTTACATTTTCAGGACCGCAGTTCAGGAGTGTGTGAAAAACACAGATGAAAGATGAAATGCCTCCCTGCTTATTACAGCATTTTCCTTCTAAAGATCAGGTTTTCCTTCTTAAAAGCTCCTTAGTTTCTTTGATGGCTGCTGGATGTGTGTTGAACACTCTTTTGGGATCCAACAGCTACAGAAATCCTCAGAGTTTCAGAGCCGATGAGTGTGTCTCCATGGGTGCTTCTTCCTTAGTGCTGTTTACCTTCCATTTCATCTGCCTCTGAGGATATGGAGAGTTTCTGGAGGTACGAATGCCTACCGTATTTCCTGAACCCCAAGCACACTCCTTATTCAGCAACGTGTGCAGCTCTGTTCATTTCTTTGGGTGGCAGTGCCAGAGACACCTCCTGCCTGCACACACCTCTAATGTTCTCTAATCTTCCTCAGGGTGATTTCTGGTGTTCACATACTTTACTAAGGCATTTTGAACACATCTTGTACCCACCAGATTTTCAGACTAAATTCTAGAAGAGCAATTTTATAATCTTTTGGAAAATCTAAGTACATTTTTCATACACTAGAAATTTCATTAATTTTATTTTCCTTTTATTTACCAATTTTTAGAAAAATGCATTGAGGCCAGGTACGGTGGCTCGAGCCTGTAATCCCAGCACTTTGGGAGGCCAAGGCGGGTGGATCACAAGGTCAGGAGTTCGAGACCAGCCTGACCAACATGGAGAAACCCCGTCTCTACTAAAAATACAAAAATTAGCCAGGCGTGGTGGTGGCGCCTGTAATCCCAGCTACTCAGGAGGCTGAGGCAGGAGAGTCGCTTGAACCCAGGAGGCGGAGGTTGCAGTGAGCCGAGATGGCGGCACTGCGCTCCAGCCTGGGCGACAGAGTGAGACTCCGTCTCAAAAAAAAAAAAAAAAAAAAAAAAGGGAAGAAAAGTGCATTGGTTCCGTAGTGTTCTGCAAAGGAATGGGGTGAGGTTGTCTTCGTGTGTCACATGACCTCGCACGTGGCTAACACCGTTGATGCTTCCACCCACTGCAATTCCCTTTTTTGATCTGTCCTGCCCCAAGGAAGCCTCCTGTGGCCCCTGCTTTTGACACTTCCCTAGCAGTGCTGGGAGCTTCCTTATTTGCCAGACACAGGAAAGCCTTTATTTATCCAGTTCTTCTGGGGCATGGCAAGCTGAAGATGATTAGGACATTCATTACAATGTGGAAGCAGTTTGGGTATGCATCAAGGCTAATGAGCCGGATGAACGGATAAAGAAACATGATACAAATAGAGCGCTGCTCAGCCCTAAGAAGGAAGGAAATCCTGCCATTTGCAGCAACATGGATGAACCTAGAGGTCTTCAGTGAAATAAGCCCAGCACAGAGTCAGACACCACGCAATCTCACTGATATGCAGAATCTAAAAATACTGAAGTCACAGAAGCAGAGTAGAAGGTGAGACCAGAGGCTGGCCGGAGGGCAGATGGGGAAAAGGGAGATGTTGGTGAAAGGATACAAAGTTTCAGTTAGGTGGAGAAATGAGTTCTAGAGATCTATTGGATGTCTTGGTGACTACAGTTAGTAGCAATGTATCATGGTAACTGAAGTTATTAGCATTGTATCATATACTTGAAAATTGTTAAGAGAGTAGATTTCAAGTGTCTTCACAACAAAAAATAAGTATGCAAATATGAATTGGCTTAACTTAGCCATTCCACAATGTATACACATATCAGAACATTATGTTGTATACTATAAATATATGCATTTTTAAATTTGTCAAATAATAAGAAAGTTCATGTTGCTGCAGCATCATTTGTTGGGACACAGAGCCATCTGGAAATACTGGGTTCCACGCCTCTGTGTGCTATTATCGGGGCAAGGAAACTGACAGAGGAGCTGGGTCCAGCACCGTGCTGCTTCCTGGGGAAGGCGCTGGCCGCGCCGTGCTGCTTCCTGGGGAAGGCGCTGGCCGCACGGTGCTGCTTCCTGGGGAAGGTGCTGGCCGCGCCGTGCTGCTTCCTGGGGGAGGTGCTGGCCGCACTGTGCTGCATGCTCTTGCTGCATGAACCCGGCACACCCGGGTGGTGTGGTGTGATGTGGATAGGAGATCCTGGGTCCACTCCTGCTTGTTGCATAGTGCGGTTCTGTGGCTTCTCTGATTATGTGCGTTTGTGGTGGTGGGGCCATTGCGGGGTGGTCTCTGGTCAGGGCATCAGGGTGCTGGCTTTGTTTTTGCAGCCAAGAAAGGCAAAGTCATACTTGGAATAAGTATCGGGTGAACCCCTTCCCGTTCTCAGGATGGAAGGGGCCCTAGGCATCACCTTGCCGCATGCAACACCATGAGTCTCCAGGTTCTCAGTCTTTTTCCTTCCGGACTTCTAACCAGTCACCAGGCAGTTAAGTTGGTCATGCCCTTGAGCATGGGCCACTTTTTGCCCGCTGTGGGGATGGCCAGAGCAGTGCTGGGAGCCCTGCCTCATGATCGCCTTTCTTCACAATCACCTTTCCCTCCATGCCTTTCCAGCCCTCTCCTGAGTGTAGCCATCTGACAGCGCCTGCCCATGTCTGGCTTATGCCCTCTCCTGAACTCATTGATCTGTAAAGCAGCTCAGGTCTCTTCTCCTTCTTCAGCTAAAAGTACAGGACTCCCACATGGCCACAGGCATGAGTGCAGGGAGGGTCCAGGGCGGGGAGGTCATGTATGGTTTGGGCACCTACCATGCAGTTTTCTGGTGCCCTCTGGTCCTGCCTGACTCTGTCCTGTGTGCGCCGTCTCTACTTTGTAGTAAATTACTGCTGGCCCTGCCCAACCCTGTGACCTGGTGGCTATGACTGAGCTCTTCTCATGAGTGACACGTGGCACTTGGTGCCCCATGGTCAGGAGCTCCGTTATCAGGACCCGGAAGCATGGTCACAGCTGTTTATCAAAGATGTGGTTCTGTGCTGCAGATGGCATGGCTTGCTCCAGAGCCCCAGGACCACATGGTGACTCCACCCGGGCTCTCCACAAAGTCCACACTGCATGCTTTCTACCACCGACAACATGCTTTCTACCACCGACAACATGCTTTCTACCACCGACAACATGCTTTCTACCACCGACAACATGCTTTCTGCCACCGACAACATGCTTTCTGCCACCGACAACATGCTTTCTGCCACCGACAACATGCTTTCTACCACCGACAACATGCTTTCTGCCACCGACAGCTTCCACACCAGCAGGTCTACTAGGAGTCCCCAGAGGCGGGGCTGCCTCTCCCCAGCCTGATCTTGCTGCAGTGCGCTCTTGGCCTAAGCTGGCAGCTTTACGTGCTACGCCAGCATCTGGGCTGGCCCAGCCTTCCTAGGTGTGTAATGTGTCACCTCTAGAATGAAGAGGCCTGCCAGGCATTGCAGCGTCATTTCTGCTTTTGCTCTGGAGGGGAAGTCCTGGTGTCCTCAGCAGAAGTAACAGGTCCTGGAATCACCATAGCCTGTGTCTCCTGCCATCTTGCCAAGGTCTTCTGCATGCTCCTCCTACCTCGTCACTGTGATGTCATGAATGCAGTGGGTCCGTGTGATGTTCTCTGGGCTGCCCAGACCTCTTTGAACTATATTATGGTAGAAAATGGGAGACCAGCACAGCTCTGTGGCAAGAGTGTATACTGTTTTCCTTTGCTTGTGAATGCGGATGGTTTTCTCATCTTCTTTCTTCTTTAGGATAGGACAGGATGCATTTGGTGGTCCGTGTGCACACATCATGTGCCTAAGGGCCTGGGAATCTGCTCTAACAAGACTCCACGGCTGGCACTGTGGATCTGAGCAGGCTCCTGCTTTGCTGAGCTGAGAGTCATCCACAGTCATTCTCCAGGGCCCATTGGCTTTCTGCAGAAGCCAGTGGTGAATTCAGCAAAGCCACACCCACTTCATATCCTTGATCCTTAAAGTAAGCACAGATCTCTACCACTCTTTGATGGGATGGGGAGCGCAGTTTCAGAGGCTTCTATGTGACCTTCCCATTAACTCCACGGGCCACAGACCCAATGTGGACTTGTCACAAACTGCCCAGTATGTCAATCCTATTTGACCTTAACAGACCCTGGAATTACCCACTGGGTGCATCCACAGACCCAAAGGATCTGCGGTAAGCCAGGCTTTGCCTAGGACTTTACTTATTACCTAGTGTCCCCATGCCCCACTCGGGCCAGAGGACACTGGGACACTTTGGGTTGCTGGGCCTCTGTGCGTGTCTTTGTGTTCAGCAGACCTGGAAATGTGTGGGGATTACCCTTTGCCCAGGGAATGGCATTCAGGAAATGGCAGTGGGTCCCTTTGGTACAGACTGGGGTAATCGTTGCAGTGTACACCTGCCCTAGGGTTGCAGGTTCCTAACTCGTGGGGAATCAGACCATCTTTATAGTCAGTGAGTTCCAGCTCTGAAGCTGGCTCCAATCTGGAGCTGGGTAAGGGATCATGACTGTGAGTGGGGTGACTTCCCTCAGCCTTCCGCTCATTCATTCTTGTTTTCTTTTTAATATGTATGTGTGCTATGTATGTTTGCATGCATGTGTGCATGTGTCAGGCAGGCAGTACTCTCCTTGCATGCCTGTCTGTTTCGCCCCTAGGAATACCATCTCCATTAACTGTCTCCACAGCCCTCTGCCAGTTGAGCTTCCTTGGCCGGCACTCTGGTCTCGTTGGTCATTATGATAATCGCTACCCCCTGACTTCTGGCAGTTACATCCTGTCACCCGACCACAATTACTTGGGGCTGGGTTTCACCGCCCAAGTCAGAAAGCGGCCACAAGGCTTATTATTAACAAGCCAAGCTTTGTGACAGCTTCTTCTAAGAGTGGAATTATTGGGTCATCTGGTAAGTGAATGTTCAACTACAAAAGTGTTTTCCAAAATGTGTGTACTGTTTTACACTCTTTTTTACAATCTGTGAGAGATCCAGTTACTGTACATCTTTGCCAATACTTGCTACTGTTGGTCTTTTTTAAATGAAAATTTCACCATTCTAGTAAGGTGTGTGGTGAATCTCATTTGGTTTCACTTTGCCTTCTTCCAATTATTAATCATGTTGAGCATCTTTTCTAGTGCTTGTTGAACATTCATATGTTTTCTTTTGTGAAGTGTCTGATTTGGTGTTAGGTACATTTTAAAAAACTAAGGGTTGTTTCATTATTAAGCTGTAGGAGCTCTTTATATACATTCTGGATACAGGCCCTTTGTCAGATGTATATATTATGAATATCTCCCCCTGGTCTCCCTCCCTCCCTCCCTCCCTTCCTTCCTTCCTTCCTTTTTTTTGGTTTTTGTTTTTGTTTTTGATGGAGTCTCGCTCTGTTGCCCAGGCTGTAGTGCAGTGGCACGATCTCAGCTCACTGCAACCTCCACCTCCCAGATTCAAGCAATTCTCTTGCCTCAGTCTCCTGAGTAGCTGGGATTATAGGTGCCCACCACCATATCCAGCTAATTTTTGTATTTTTAGTAGAGATGGGGTTTCATCATGTTGGCCAGGCTGCTCTCAAACTCCTGACCTCATGATCTGCCTGCA
>NW_012104432.1:767124-776059 GCF_000951045.1 Mandrillus leucophaeus | reverse complement strand
CATGTTGGCCAGGCTGCTCTCAAACTCCTGACCTCATGATCTGCCTGCCTTGGCCTCCCAAAGTGCTGGGATTACAGGCGTGAGCCACCACGCCTGGCCAGTGCTTCGTTTCTTTAATAGTGTCTTTCTAACAGCAGAGTTTTTAATTTTGATTTTAAAGAAGTTATAAATGTTGATGAAGTCCAATTAATAGGGTCTTTTGGTGAATAGAAGGTCTTAATTTTAATAGATTCTATGTGATTGTCTTTTTCTGTATGATCCAGCTTTTTTTCCCCTGCCATTTAAGAAATCTTTGCTTGTTCCAAGGTTGAGAAGATAGTCTACTATGTATTCTAGAAAAGATTTGTATTATTTTATCTTTACATCTTTATCATCAGTCTATCTGGAATTGGTTTTTGAGTATGTGATGAGGTAGGATACAAGTTTATTTTCTTTCATATGGATATACAATTGATCCAGCATCGTTTATTGAAAAGACCATCCTTTCTCCACTCTGAGTGTTATTTTTGTAGTAAATCAAGTGACCATCTTTCTAAGGGTCTGTTTCTTTCCAGCTTCCAAAACTTCATTGCTCTTCTTATCCTTGTGGGTTTATGTTTTTAAAAGAAAATAGAAACAAAAACCCCTCTTTGTTACAACATTAGAAAGGTTTCAGAGTGAAAGTTTTCAGAATGAAAGGTTTCAGAGTGAAAGTTGAAGTGAGTGTAGGAAGTTGAAGTGAGTGTAGATTCTCTTAACGATATTTTCTGGGAGGTTCCTCCATTGCCTTCTCTACTCTATGAAGTTGATGGACTCTGGGGAGAGAGGTGAATAGCGCTAGAGGAACTGGTTATGTGGAAACTTCGCTGTCCAACTAGTCACTTAAATATCATCTCTGGTGTAGGCTTTGAAGGAAGGTAGCTTACCTGAGAGTGGAAAATCTTATTTCACATGCACCACTTTTGCTTTATTGAGGGCAACATGGAGTTTGGCGAGCTGGCAGTTACAGGAAAGTCACTTTGTTTACACCTGAAAAGAATTTGCCAAAGAAGGAATTTGTTGGGGATGTGGGGGGGAGTGTCTGCCATTAGTCATTTCTTCCACAGAATAGCTGTTTTTACTATACCCTCCCTTTGTCATCTTATATATTGCATTCATTTTGAAGTACAGCCACAATTTAGTGCTCCTTTTATTAGTTCTATCATTTGTAAGATTAGACATGTATTTTTCTGCCGTTTAGAAGGATTACGATAATCCCCACCTCGTTGGGTTAGTGTGTGCTGGTGGGTTAGGTATTCCGTTTTTTCTTTCCTACTCCAAATTGCCAACTTTCTCTTCGGTTATTTGCGTGTTTCCAGGAGTGCCATTGCCAATCTCATGAGCTCTACAGAAGACCGTGTAACTGGAAATTTCAGCAAAATAAATAAATACATAAATAAATAAGTAAATGAAATTCTCATGTAGACGGAAGTGTCTGTACACTCCATTTTTGTAAAGTTGGAAATGTTAACATTGTATGAGTATATGATGAAGGATTTTTTTTTTCTTTAAGCCACAATTGCGTGTTCTTTTAGACCCAACATAGTATATAAAATGGGCACTGAATTTGGAATCAGAAAATCCTGGTTGAAATCTTAATCTTTTAACTTCGTATCATTCGATCATGGTTAACAATGGTAATAATAATATTCACAAAGCTAGATATTGTGTCATTGAGTTCGTTGCTGCATTTCTTGGTTGATTAGTTGATATTCAGATTGCAGGAGCATCATCATTATCAGTAAGTGATACATTTTCGATTGTAACATAAGGTCATTGTTATTTTGTAATGCCATCCTGTTTTTCTTCTTGACTACTCATGGGATGTTTTTTTGTTCTAACAAAATATATAATATTTTTATATTCTTCACTTGATATAAGTTGATGATTTAATGTTGAATCCTGTTTGCTATTTTACTATTATTCATTAAAGGCCATCTTTAAAAGGGAGAGGTGTTTAGCACATATTCAATTTAAAACTAAATGGAAAGCAAATTCGGAAAGGATTTATCTTCAAGAATTCAATGTTAAATCTAATTTTTAAAAAAACTTATATTGAGAAATTTTCTAGAGAGTCAGAGACCTAGAGCCTGGCGCCTTCCCTGAAAACAAGTGACCCCAGTCTTTCTAATGCAAATTGAGTCTCTTTATCCACAAAGTAGCTTTTCTGGGTACTCTAGATTCCTGGAGCATGTTAAAAATAAAGAGTGTCAAGACTCAGGGAGCCCGAACAGCCACCAGCAGGCCCACGTAAGGATGGGACTCCCATTTCTAGGAGAAGGGGCTGTATTGATGACATGGTGAGGCTGGGCTGCTGCCTGTTGCGTGCCGGGGCTCCAGGCCTCAGCCTGCAATGCCTCTGAATGGCGTTACCTTCCGGTCCCAGACACTCATCACTTTAGGTAAACTGAGGCAGAATAACATGAGTGACAGGATTTCCAAATGGAATATTGCTCAGTGTGCTTACTAGTCATTTAAGGTGATCTCATACAGCTATGAGGAGAACACCCATTTAATGCCAGCCTTAGACACCAGCTGCATGTATGGTGATTATATCTTTAGTCCCCCATTTCACTCCCTTTTTTGAAGAACTACTGAAGAAGAACGGAAGGAAATCGTTTTTGAGGGAATTAAATTTTCTTTTGAAACAGCATGATGGTGTTTAAAACAAAGAGAAAGTGAGCGAACAGGATGCCGATGACGGACCGTGCCGGGTTCTGCCTGCCGACTCAGGCTGTGCTTCTCCCTGCTCTGTCTTTGCTGCCTGCAGTCGTAAATATTTTAAAGAGCAGATGCGCCCGCTTATGGATTTGTGTAAATGTGGGTGTGCTGTCTGCAGAATGCGGGGCACACCGTGCTCTGTTGACATTATCCATTATGCTCTGTTGCTCAGCTTCAGACAGCAAAGTCCTGACATGTGCAGCCGTGTGGAGGATGCCGAAGGAATTGGAATCAGGCACCCACGAGTCCCCCGATGATTCATCCAGCGCGGCGCAGACCCTGGAGCTGCTCTGTCACCTTGACAACACAGCCCACAGCAACATGGCCTGGTAGGATTTTGCATATTTCATGCGCCCAGAATGAGCCTGCAGGTTGGCCAGGTGCAGGAGCTTGTGTAGATTCCTTTGCAGGAGCCACCGTCCACGCTTCAAAAACGCTCCTTTCTTTTAAAAAGCTGCTAGAATTTGATTTTTAATTTTAGTCCCCATGCTTTCCAGATCAGCCACATTGACAGAAATGTAGCAAGCGCGCCTGCATCCCCTCTTTCTCCTCTTCATCTCAGAGGAGTGTTGCCCACGGGGACCTGCCAGAGGGTAAAGGGTCAGGCGCCGCACTGCCCTCGGGTGCTGTGTGGCTTTTCAGCTTGGTCAGTGTGCGTCGAATCATACTCGCACGTAAATTATTTACCACTTCAGGTTGCAGCCTATAATCTCTTCCTCCTGTGGACAAAGCATGAGTGCACAGTGTGCATATGGGGCTGCGTGCCCGAGCCCGCCCCTCTACGGCACGTGGCGTGTCATTCACGTGGCTCCCTGGCCAGTGGCTGCTTCATGAGGTTGGAGGCCTGGCTGTGTCCACCCACTGGTCGTTCCCAGGGACCTCTCCACGGCAGTCAGAGCTGCTCTCTGAAGGCCCTGAGGCCTTGGTAAAAATTAAGAAGCCGCATTTTCTAAAGGAGATTGCGGGGCCATAATGTTGTTATGAGTGTTGTCAATAATGATAGTGATCGTCTCACTTAATGCAGTAACACGTGCACATGCATGTGTGTCTGCAAGAGACTCATCGTTTGTACAGTGACTTCTGTCTAGTCAGTTCTACCAATTAAATCAATTTAATACAACAAATACTTCTTAAACACCTGCTACACAAACCCTGCCAGGCTCCAGGGACACCAAGGTGACAAGTTAGAGGACCCGGCCTCCAAGGGTCATGATCTCCATGGGGAGACCCAGCGTGTACACAGCTAACTGTGGGTGGGACCGGCCATGATGCACCCGAAATCATTACGGACTGTACGCTGTGGCCCCGGAGGGAGCAGGCATTAATTGTTATTAGAGGAACTGAAGAGGGATGCGCTTATGAGATGATGTTTGGAATGGGGACCGAGGACCAGCTCAGGTTTCCTTCGTCAGGTATGGAGGAGAGCAGTGCTGTAGGTCAGGCTGTCTGTGGCTCCGGATGCTCTCTGTGTATCAGTTTGTGGTGGAATTATTCTTATTCTTATTATTATTATTTTTTTTTTGAGATGGAGTCTCGCTCTGTCTCCCAGGCTGGAGTGCAGTGGCGCGATCTCGGCTCACTGCAATCTCTGCCTCCCGGGTTCACGCCATTCTCCTGCCTCAGCCTCCGGAGTAGCTGGGACTACAGGCGCCCACCACCATGCCCGGATAATTTTTTGTATTTTTAGTAGAGACGGGGTTTCACCATATTAGCCAGGATGGTCTTGATCTTCTGACCTTGTGATCCGCCCGCCTCCGCCTCCCAAAGTCCTGGGATTACAGGCGTGAGCCACTGCGCCTGGCTGGTGGAATTATTTGTATACTTGCTGTGCTTCTACCAGTGGATATTTCTTCTTGCGGAGATGCTCTGAGTATTAAAATCACAGCCAGTCTTGCACAGTAAGGGGAGGCAGATGGAGAGTCCCAAAGTCCCCAGGAGTGATTGCCTCTGTGCTGTCACTGCCTGCTCGAATGCAGGATCTCTGGGCAAACCACACTGCACTGTTACAAGGTCCACATTTCAAATCATGGCCACATCCCCAGCAAATAGACATTTGTGCACATCTGTGTGGTGCACACGTGAGCACATGTGTGTATGTGTTAGTGTGTGTACACGTTGCAGGAGACACTGGCACCAGGGAGCAGATGAGTGAGACTCTGTGCAGGTCAGTGGTCATGTTAGGGAGGTTAGCATGTGTAGAGGATGACAGTCCTGCTGGGATGTGCAGAGACAGCTGAGCTCAGAAAAGGGACGTTGGCCTTGGCCCTCCCTGGGGACAAGGAGCTGTCAGACTGCTTCTCAACTTCCCACCTTGTGCAGACACTATCACATACACTGTATGCAAAGACAGGCTACACGGGTGTCTGTCGTGGGGAACCAATTATTGGATTGTAATGTTACATTGCATTGTATGTACATACACTTATGAACATAGTTGTTGAAGACTGGGTGCAGTGGCTCACACCTGTAATCCCAGCACTTTGGGAGGCCGAGGTGGGTGGATCACCTCAGGTCAGGAGTTCAAGACCAGCCTGGCCAACATGACGAAACCCCATCTCTGCTAAACATACAAAAATTAGCCGGATGTGGTGGCATGTGCCTGTAGTCCCAGCTACTTGGGTGGCTGAGGCAGGAGAATCACTTGAATCTGGGAGGCGGAGGTTGCAGTGAGCTGAGATCATGCTACTGCACTCCAGCCTGGGTGAGAGAGTGAGACTCCGTCTCAAAACAAAAAAAAAAACCAAAAAAACCAAAAGAAATTGTTGATATTAAACAGGCAAATTCAACTATCTTGAACTATCTACCTTGGAATGCCATTTACTCTGATTTTGCCTCTATTGTTTAAAGCATTTCTTGAATTCTATTTTGTTATCCAATATATTATTGCATATTCTTTTTTTTCTTAAGCTTTTTATTTTGAGGTTGTAAATTCACATGGAGTTGTAGGAATAACAGAGAGATCCCATGTATCCTTCAGCCAGTTTTCCCCAAGAGTAACATTGCATAACTATTGTACAGTATCACAAACAGGAAACTGGCATTGATACAGCCCACTGCACTTACACAGATTCCACCTGTTCATATGCATTTGTGTGTGAACACTGGCTTCTATGCCATTTATTGTGTGTGTGGGTTTGTGTAGCCACCACCAGAGTCAAGGCACAGAACAACTCCAGCCCTAGGTCCTTTGTGCTACCTTATATTTATAGCCACAGCCACCTTCCTTCCCCCTCCGAGGCCTTAGCCCCTGGCCACCCCGAATCTGTCCTCTATCTCTGTATTGTTATTTGGAGAAGGTTCTATAAATGGAATCACACAGTGTAACCTTTGATAACTGGTGTTCTTCACTCAGCTTGATTCCCTGGAGGTTGAGTTGCTGCTTCATTTTCAAGTTTGGGTTCCAGCCGCCACGTGTGCCGGTCAGTGGCCGGTTCCTCTTTGCTGCTGTGGGATATTCCGTGGCATGACGCACCACGGTTTGTTAAGCACTGACCTATTGAAGCTCATCTGGGTTTTTCCTTGTTTTTGGCAATTATGACTACAGTTGTGGTAACTATTAACGAACAGGTTTTTGCATGAACAGGAGGTTTTATTTCTCTTGGCTCAGTTAGTTTTGTACGGAGCTGCTGCATGTGTGAGCCATGACAGAGCATGAGGGCCCTCCTTTCTGCATCCTCCCCAGCATTTGGTGTCGTCTGGCATGTTCTTTTAAGTGTCTTCCATGGCGTGAAAGTGTTGCAATTAGACAGGGAATTTGATTTTGGGGAACGTTGGCCTGGTGAACACAGCACAGGTGAAGGCCGCCCTTTGGGGTCAGACTGCAGGTGCTTGGTGGTAGTTTTGTTTGCCTCCTTTTGGCACATAATTGGCAGCAAGAACAGCTCCAGGAAATGTTTACTGCACAAAGCTTCTGGCCAGCAGGGAGTGCCCGAGAATGCCACACGGTTCCCCACACTCATGTTGCTACCGCTCCAGCCACTGTCACGGCCGCCATGGGTGTGCCCTACGAACTAGAGGCATGCCCCACACCCCAGGGAATGGTGTAAGGGGCTCCTGTCCTCCTGGGCATTTCAGCTTTTGCCTGTCTGGAGCAACCCGATGTCCTAATTTCGGTCACGTCTCCTGTGTCTGTTTTCAGCCCTCCAACAAGCAGAGGCTGAGCAGAGCACCCCTCCAGTTGCCCTTAGCTCCTGCTCGTGGGAACAGTGAAGGCTAAGGAAGGAACTTATAGAGTCTTGTGACCCGGCGTACCGCCCTGAACACTAATCAGACGTGCTCCAGAGCCCGGCGGCCTATGGAAGCAGACGGAGACTGGCTGGGAAATACTGAGCCCGGTTTCTCGTCCTCACCCGCTCCTCGCGGGCAGTAGGGTCACGAGGAAGTCACTCATCTCTCTAGCTCAAACCTTCATCCCTGAAGCGGAGATGACGTTGCTCAGCTGATGGTTATGTGTCAGGGCCTCTACATGGTGTCCACCAAGAGTCCAACTCTGTAAAATATTTGAAGAGATTTATTCTGAGCCGAATATGAGTGTGGCCCGTGACCCAGCCCTCAGGGCGTCCTGAGAACATGTGCCCAAGGTGGTTGGGGTGAAGTGTGGCTTTCTACATTTTAGGGAGGCACGAGACATTAATCAAATACATTTAAGAAATACATCGGTTTGGTCCAGAAAGGGGGGACAACTCAAAGCGGGAGGCTTCCAGACTGTAGGTAAATGTAAACATTTTCTGGTTAACAATTGGTTGAATTTGTCTAAAGACCTGAGATCAACTGAAAGGAATGTCTGGGTTAAGATAAAGGACTGTGGAGACCCGAGTTCTTATTTGCAGAGGAAACCTTCAGGTAGCAGCTTCAGAGAGAACAGGCCGTAAAATGTTTCCTGTCGGACTTAAAGCCTGTGTCGATGTTGATGCAGGAGAGGCAGAATGAGGCACGTCTGATACCCACTTCCCATCCTGTCCGGAAACAGTCTTTCAGGTTAAATTTTAAAAGAGCCCTGACTGGGGAGGAAGTCCATGCAGATGGATGGGTTCTTAGAATGTTTTATTTTTGTTGTATCCCTTACCATATTTGCTAAGGAAGATCCTAAAAACAAGGCACTGTCAGGATTCCTTTAAGGCGCCCCCGAGGTCCCCGCCAGCCCTGGTGCTCTGCAGCTCTGCCCGGCAGGAACGGAGGCCCTGAACTGGGCTGAGAGGAGCTGCCCCGCCACCAGCACCACTTAGACGCTCCTGTCTCAGCCTCGCCTGTTTACCTCCCTCTCAAGTCACCACGCTCCACCCCTACCCCGTGATTTCTTGCCATTTTGCCCATTTTTTGTGTGTGTGTGTGTGGCAGAGTCTCCCTCTGTCACCCAGGCTGGAGGGCAGTGGCGTGATTTCAGCTCACTGCAACCTCTGTCTCCCGGGTTCAGGCAATTCTCCTGCCTCAGCCTCCTGAGTAGCTGGGATTACAGGTGCCAGCCACCACGCCTGGCTAATTTTTGTATTTTTAGTAGAGACGGGGTTTTGCGTATTGGCCAGGCTGGTCTCGAACTCCTGACCTCAAGTGATCTGCCTACCTCGGCCTCCCAAAGTGCTGGGATTACACATGTGAGCCACCACACCCTGCCCATTTTGTCCAATTTTATCTTTCTTCATAGGAGTTATCACTGCTCAGTATTCCCGTCTCTGTTCTCACTCACGTGTGGTTTTCTCTGTGGATGCTGAGCCTCTGCAGAAGCTGCTGACTTTGTCAGGTCCAAGGCTGTGTCCTCAGCACCAAGGACAGCACAGGGCAGACACTCCGCGTATTTGATTGAGAAAGTGAATGCTTTGCAACAACCATATCGTATCGAACCGTTCTATGAACCAGGCTCCTTTGCCAGGGCTTTGCGTGCATTACCTCATCCATTTCCCAGAGCGATCCTGTAAAGTGGGGACTGCCCTTACCCTGTGGTCCCGAGAGGTTAAGGTAAAGGGTTACTCACTCCTCAGAGGGAGTATTCAGGATTCATAGCCAGGTCTCGCCGCAGAACTCCAGAAACACTGGGGTCACCTCCCTGCCGAATGAACAGAAGGAGCCATTTGTGTTCATCACAGTGTGATTAAGAAATTGTTTCTGGGCCGGGCGCGGTGGCTCAAGCCTGTAATCCCAGCACTTTGGGAGGCCGAGACGGGCGGATCACGAGGTCAGGAGATCGAGACCATCCTGGCTA
>NW_012104432.1:753455-765774 GCF_000951045.1 Mandrillus leucophaeus | reverse complement strand
GCAGACCGCTGGCCGCCTGGGTGGGATGAAGTCAGTTCCGCAGACCGCTGGCCGCCTGGGTGTGAATGAAGTCAGTTCAGCAGACCGCTGGCCCCCTGGGTGGAACTGGACCGAGCACTCCCTTGGGGGTGCTTTTATCAGATTACACCCGTCTAGTGTAATGTTTTAACTATTTTTCAGTATATCTCTCACTGTTATATTTTAGGTTAGCTGCCAGTGTTAGTCTGTTTACATTGCTACAAAGGAATACTGAGACTGGGTAATTTATTTAAAAATAAAGAAGAGGTTTATTTGGCGCAGGGTCTGTAGGCTATACAAGCATGGTGCCAGCATATGCTCTTGGTGAGGCTTTAGGAAACTTACAACCATCATGGAAGGTGAAGGGAGAGCCAGGACATCACACGTTAGGAGAGAGAAGCAGTTGCCCGACTCTTTTAAACAAGCAAATCTTGTGGGAACTAACTGAGCAAGAAGACCTACTCATCTCCAAAGGACGGGTGCTAAGCCTTTCATGAGGAATCCACCCCTGTGATCCAATACCTCCCACTAGGCCATGCCTCCAACATTGGGATCACATTTCCACGTGAGATTTGGAGGGAACTAACATTCAAACCATATCATTCTGCCTCTGCCCCCAAAGATCTCATGTCCTTCTCACATTGCACAATTCAATCATCCCTTTCCAATAGTCCCCCAAGGTCTTAACTTGTTCCAGCCCCAACTCAAAAATCCAAAGTCTCATTTGAGACTCAAGGTATGGGCTGTAAAATGCAAGCCAAGTTATTTATTTTCAAGATACAATGGGGGTGCAAGCATTAGGTAAACATTTTCATTCCAAAAGGAAGAAATCAGCCAAAACAAAGGGGCAGCGAACGCCGTGCAAGTCTGAAACCTGGCAAGAAAGGCATTAAATGTTAAAGCTCCAACACTGACTCCACGTCCTACGTCCAGAGCACACTGGTATGAGGAGTGGGCTCCCAAAACCTTGGCCAGCTGTCCCCATGGCTGCTCGCATGGGTTGGAGTTGAGTGCTTTTTGACTTTTCCAGGCTCAGGATTTAAGCTGCCTCTGGCTCTACCATTCTTGGGTCTAGAGGGCAGCAGGTTCCTTCCCACAGCTCCACTACACAGTGTCCTAATGGGGACTCTGTGGGGGCATCAACCTCACATTTTTCCTAAGCATTACCCTAGTACAGTCTCTCCACCACAGTGGCTCCACCCCTGTGGCAGGCTTCTGCCTGAGCACCCAGGCTTTCCCATGCATCCCATGAAATCTGGGGGAAGCTGCCAAGCTTCCTTCACTCCTGCATCCTATGCACCCACAGACTTAGCACCACGTGGAAGTTGCCAGGGTTTATAGCTTGCACCCTTCAGAGCTGTACCTGTGGCTCCTTTGAGCTATGACTGGAGCTAGATGCAGGGAGCAGTGTCCTGAGGCTCTACAAGGAAGCGGGGCCCTGGGCCCTGGGCCTGGCCTTGGAACCCATTCTTTCCTCCTGGACCTTTGGACCTTGGTTGGGAAGGGCTTTCCCCCTCCCAAGATGCCTGAGATGCCTTCAAGGCCTTTTTCCCATTGTCTTGACTATTAGCCCTTGGTTCCCTTTTAGTCATGGAAATCTCTCTTGTAAGAGGTTGCTCCACAGCCCTCTTGGATTCTTCCCCTGAAAATGCTCTTTGCTTCTTTTCTGCTACATGGCCAGGTTGTGACTTTTCCAAACATTTATGCTTTGATTCCCTTCTAAACATAAATACCAACTTTAAGTCATTTATTTGCTCCTGTATCTGACAGTAGGCTGTTAGAAACAGCCAGGTTAGCTCTTAAACACTTTGCTCCTGAGAAATGTCTTCTGCCAGATACTCAAGGTCATTTCTTTTAAGTTCAAACTTCCACAAATTCCCAGAGAGTGGATACAACACAGCCAAGCTCTTTGCTAAGGCGTAGCAAGGATGAACTTTGCTCCAGTTTCAAATAGCTTTTCGTCGTTTCCGTCTGAGGCCTTGTCAGGCCCTCCCTGTCCATATTTCTGTAAGCATGTTGGCTACAATCACTTAATAAGTCTCTAAGAAATTCCAAACTTTTCCTCATCTTCCTTTCTTTTTCTGAGCCCTCCAAATTCCTTCAACCTCTGCTCATTACCCAGTCTCAAAGCTGCTTCCACATTTGCAAGCATCTTCGTAGCAATGCTCCCCTCCTCAGTACCTATTTAATGTGTTAGTCCATTTTTGTATTGCTATAAAGAAATACATGAGACTGGGTAATTTATAAAAAAAGAGGTTTATTTGGCTCACAATTCGACAGGCTGTACAGGAAGCATGGCAGCGGCATCTGCTCCTGGTGATTCTTCAGGAAACTTACAATCATGGTGGAAGGTAAAGGGGTTCCGACACATCGCATGGCGAGAATAGGAGCAAGAGAGAGAATGGGGAAGTCCCAGACTCTTTATTTTTAATTTATTTTTTAATTTTTTTAAGACAGTCTCCCTTTGTCGCCCAGGCTGGAGTGCAATGGTGCCATCTTGGCTCACTGCAACCTCTGCCTCTGCCTCCCAGTAGAAGCGATTCTCCTGCCTCAGCCCCCCGAGTAGCTGGGATTACAGGTGCCTGCCACTACGCCCGGCTAGTTTTTTGTATTTTTGGTAGAGATGAGGTTTCACCATGTTGGTCAGGCTGGTCTTGAACTCCTGACCTCAGGTGATCCATCCACCTCGGCCTTCCAAAATTCTAGGATTACAGGTGTGAGACACCATGCCCAGCCCCCAGACTCTTTTAAACATCCAGATCGTGTATGAACTAACTGAGCGAGAACTCACTCACCACCAAGGGGATGCTGCTAGGCTATTCAGGAGGGATCCATCCCCATGACCCAATACCTCCCACCAGGCCCCACCTCCAACATTAGGGATCACGTTGCAATATGACATGTGGAGGGGACGAACATCTCAACTATGTCACTGCCTTAAGTTCTTTCTGGACAAGATGGGCTATAGATTAATAAGAAGAATTAATAAAATTCTACACTTTGTTACAGTAATTGAGGCTAAATGAGATGAATACAAATATCACCCTTATAATTGATAATACATTTTTACTTTCCAAGGGTAGGTAAGAAAGGTTTCTTTAGGATGCCTTTTAAAAATATTGTATATGGTTATTCTTCTATAAAGGATTAGGTTTCTCCCTGAGTCAGTGATTAAACTGATAGCTAAATGCATCTTATCGATATATAGAGCGTACATATTGATAGTGAATAATGAGCAATTGACTGTGGACCCACCACATCCTCTAATGCTTCCTGGCGCTTTACACCTACCCAGCTCATGTTTATACCAGTGCCTTTCGGAGCCCCGATAAAGGGGAGGTTTCCTGGAACTCTGCAGGTAAGAGCAGGAAGGAGGTAATTATATCTTCTGCAAGTACTGTTCTCTTGTGTCGGCTTGCTGTGAAGTTGGGATGTGGTGTCTCCACAATGCATCATCATCACCATTGGTTCGATGGCTGATTAGCCACAACAGGGTAATTTTATGGTTTTCCATCTCCCTTTGATGATAAAGAGTCTCCCCAGCTGTTCAAGAGTTATACACCTTCACTGTAGATTAATGCTCCCTGCCGGCTAGTGGAAGCAACATCAAAATAATGGAAACCTCAGCGTATTCTTGTTGTGCTCCGTTTCCCAAGTGGTATATCAAGAGTCGTTCTAGAAATCGCCTTGTTTCTTGGATGATGAAAATCTCCTTTAAAGGCGAAGTTACTAGAATCCATAATAAGAAGCTTTTGAGGGATGGGAGTGAAGTGAACGACAGCTGTAGCTCCCTCCCTCTCTCCCTCCCTCCCTCCCTCTCTTACTCTCTCCCTTTTTCTTTCTCCTTTCCCCTCCCTCTCTTCCTCTCTCCCTCCCTCCCTCCCTCCCTCTCTTCCTCTCTCCATCCCATATGGCCACCACCCCAGCAGGGAGGAGGCCACAGGGAGGAGTCCTGTGGGCTGGAGCTGAGCAAGGCTGCACTCCACGCACTGTGTGTTTCTCTGACATGCCCAAGTGCCCATCACCTGCGTGGTGGCCAGCTGATCTCTGTCTGCCACCTGAGCCAGTTTCTGGGGGAAGACAACCCCCTCAGTGTAGATGGAGGTAAATATCACAGTGAAATGCCAGACAGGCTGAGAGTGTTAAGCATTACCTGGGAAAGCGGGGTGTACGTGTTAAGATTATTATCAGAAGAAAAGAAAAGGGCACAGAAGGTGGTATTGAGGCGGGAGGAAGGAAAGCAGTGTGTGTGGCTCCCCCAGGCACCGGAGGCATTTTGTTCAAAAAGCAGGATTTGGCTTCAGCTCTCTTCATTTTTCCTCATTTTAGTTTAGTAAGACAGAGCAGTGGGAATTGGCTCAGGTTAAATGTTACAAAGAGGAGTGAACCGATAGCTATCCTTCACATTTTGTAAATGTTGTGTTTGAGGATAAGTAGTAAGAAAATGTGCTTGAAAGTCTCAGAGACCCTGTGATATGATTCTGCTGTTAATGAGGGTAGGGAATTGTCCGTGGTTATGGCCGTATTGCCACTGAAGGTTTATTAGGTTCTTTTTCTGAGACAAGGTCTCTCTCTGTCACCCAGGCTGGAGTGCAGTGGTCTGATCACGGCTCACTACAGCCTCAGCCTTCCAGACTCACGTGATCCTCCCACCTCAACCTCCCACAAAGCTGGGACCACAGGCGTGCACCACCATGCCTGGCTAATTTTTAAATTGTGTATAGAAATGAGGTCTCCCTACATTGCTCAGGCTAGTCTCAAACTGCTGGGCTCAAGCAATCCTCCCACCTAGGCCTCCCAAACATTGGGATTACAGGTGTGAGCGACTGAGCCTGGCCCAGATTCTTGTAAGAAAGATTTACATTAGTGCTGGTTGGTTTTAGCCAGCCTGGAGGCACTTAGGTGTAAAGTGCCTCACGCTGGCATGCTTTCCTGGTTACTGGCTCGTGAGCAGAGTTGTCCATTCGCTTTCCAAAGGAGCTCAGGATGATGCCTAACATCCCTTAGTTTGTGTAGGAAAGGAATGACTTATGATATTGTAGGAGAATAGAAAAATATTTTCTTTCAAGTTTGCTTAAAGTCTCCATTTAAAATGGGGAATGCGGCCGGGTGCAGTGGCTCACGCTGTAATCCCAACACTTTGGGAGGCCAAGACAGGCAGATCACCTGAGGTCAGGAGTTTGAAACCACCCTGGCCAACATGATGAAACCTTGTCTCTACTAAAAATACAAAAGTTAGCTGGGCACGGTGGTGGGCACCTGTAATCCCAGCTACTCAGGAGGCTGAGGCAGGAGAATCGCTTGAACTTGGGAGGTGGAGGTTGCAGCGAGCCCAGAGATCACTCCACTGCACTCCAGACTAGAGCAAGACCCCATCTCAAAAATAAATAAAATAAAATAGGGAATGGTTATCAGAGTCTCCCTTGCCCCATATAAATGTTATTGAAGTTAATTATTAGAAAGGAGATGATGAGAAAATACTTTAGTAAAATGCAATGTGCAGGTGCAGCTTATTCTAGGAAGAGTCAAAATACAAAAATCTAGATATACAGTGCAGAAAATATAGATAATTACTTATATTACAAGAGAAATTCCTATCTCCCCTAGGATTTTAGTTCAATTTCCATTAAATAATGTGGTTCAAAAGTATGTTTTTGTTGATCCTTTTATGAAGCAAATGGGTGTTTTAGGTAAAGAGAGGCAGGTCAGTGTGTCCGGGGGAATGGCTTAGGAGACGCCTTAGTCCATCTGGGCTGCTTTAGCACAATCCCATCAAACCGGGTAGCTTCCAAACAGCAGAAATGGATTTTTGTGCGTTCTGGAGATTGGGAAGTCCAAGATCAAGGCGCTGGCTGAGCCGGCGTCTGGTGAGGCCCCTCTTTGCGGTTCACAGATGGCGCCTTTTTGCTGTGTCCTCACTTGGTGGAAGGGAAGAAGGAGCTCCCTCAGGCCTCTGTGATAAAGGACACTGATTTTGTTTGCCAAGGCTTTGCCCTCATGACCTGATGACCTTCTGAAGCTGTGACTCCTAATACTTCCACCCTGGGGATTAGAATTTACACATGTGAGTTCTTGAAGGGGGCGGCTTCCAACAAGAACACAGCAGAATACGTTTTTTGAAGTTCTATTTGTGATATTTAAACTTGAAGTTTAAATAATTTTAAAATGTTATGCCTGAAGGTATACTAACCCCGCATGTAGGGAATTTTAACTAGAGTTGACTTTTCTTCTATTGCTTAATAAACAGGGGTCAAGGCAAGGAGAAGGAGAAGAAGTAGAAGAAAAAGGAGACCAAACTGCTGTTCGGTTTTAGGCAGCACGTTTTACCTAGAAATACGTTACGGTTCAAAGGCTATGTTTGGACTTGCTGAGAAGACCCAGGGCGAAGACTGATTTGTTAACGTTTCCCTCGAAGCCCTTTGCTGATGCAGCCATGCTGTCCCACCCGCATCCTGGGGGGAGCTCTGCAGTGAGGGAGCCCCTGTGGGCCTGGGTTGTCACAGCCTTAGGGAGGAGACACCGTGTGAACCCGAGAGAGGACCCAGGTGAGCCTTGGGGCTGGTGGGAGTTCTGTCCATCAAAAGGACATTCTGAGCCCTGGCTGTGCTCCTCCAGCCCTCTCTGGGATAGAGGATCAGGACCGTGAGGCCTCCAGCATGGAGCCATGTCCTGGATGTCACAGCAGAGCCATGCCCTGTACGTCACAGCCCATGTCTGCCCCAAGGACAGGCTTGCCCGGGCTGTGGCCCCTTTTCCACCAAAGGGTAGAGTTTTGAGGAGTGGAGGGCTAGGTGATGAGGGCCATTGTTTTTCTGCCTACACACTTGATAAATGGTCCTGTTTCTGCTTGTGAATTCTTTTTAAAATTTTTTGATTTTTACTTTAATTTCTTTCTTTCTTTCTTTTTTTTTTTTTTTTGAGATGGAATCTCACTCCTGTCACCCAGGCTGGAGTGCAGTGGCGCGATCTCGGGTCACTGCAACCTCCGCCTCCTGGGTTCAAGCAATTCTCCTGCCTTAGCCTCCCACGTAGCTGGGATTACAGGCATGGGCCACCACACTCAGTTAATTTTTGTATTTTTAGTAGAGACGGGGTTTCGCCATGTTGGCTGGGCTAGTCTCGAACTCCTGACCTCAGGTGATCCACCCGCCTTGGCCTCCCAAAGTGCTGGGATTACAGGCGTGAGCCACTGTGCCCAGCCTTGGTTGTGAATTCTTAGTGTTAAAGTGCTTGTTTCTATTGAGCCATTCTCAAGTTCTATGAAGCATTTACTTAGGCTGTTAATTATTGATGTCAGTCTCCACAAAAATGAAAAAAAATTGGAGAAAAAAGCCATTCCCCTCACGCACAGCCTGAATCTTCCCTTTGTTTTCTGTCAGACTTTAAATGGGGTTATTTGGTTGATGGAGCTATACTTTTGTCCCAGTGAGAGATGTCTGAGTAAACACAGACTTTCAATGACTGAGTCACCCCGTGTCAAACTTCCATGCCTACCTGTCAGAAGAGGTTACCAGGAAGCACAGAAACATGATTCTGCTCCTGGAAGTATTCCATAGGTCCCAACATAAAGAACTTGTACATCTGCAGATTTGATCAAAGCGAGCTTGGGGACTGAACGGTGTGATTCTCGGAGTTTCCTTTTTAATACTTCTTACACCTGTGGAAAGCTGTCGCATGCTTTGTTGCGGCTTTTCAAACAGGAAGAAATTAACCGCATTGCCAATCCTTATGTTGTAAGCGATTTGTAAGCTTGGGAAATAATTCGTTACATTATTTTTAAAAAGGGTTTTTCAAAGTTTGACTGGTAAGCAATGACATCATCATCATCATTGGATAGATACATATCTTTCTTAAAGTTTTTCCTTTTTCAGTACAATAATAAACTTGAGTTTTAGAAAGCATTAGGAATCTTCGTCTGAGCACAAGCTTCCACGCCATCTGAAATCTGCCTGGTGTCTTCCAGCCATCGGTGGCTGCTGCCTGGTGCCTGGTGTGGAGTCAGGGGCTTCTGTTCTGTTAGGAGCTGTGCCTGTTGCCATTTGTCCCGGCACCTCCCCTCCGCATCCTACGCGGTGGCGGGGCTAGGAGGCATCTGCACACCATCGAATGTAGTTGGTTTTATGTTGAGGTTGTTCTGAGAATTTCTTGGTGTCCCTTGAGTTATCCCCACCCCACGTGCCAGACTCCGGAATGGGGAATCACTCATTTTGGAATCACTTATTTGAAGAAGAAAAGTATACATTTTGTTTGATCAGCATGAAACCTGCCGAATTAGGACCATATCCCACGATGATGACCCTTGTTAACGCCTCAAAGAAGTTCAGCTCGTTGTTTGCTTGTTTCAATTGATCTGGGCTTATTGACAGAGACAGCCCCTTTCCAGCACCTTCCTCTCAGTGGCGGCGAAGGGACGCCGCATACTGACATCAGGTGCGCACCACTTCGTTCCCGACTTGCTCATATCGTTTTATGTCCTCTCCAATTCAGTGGGAGAGAGTGATAAAGCAGGAAAGTGGGTGATTTTTACGAACAAAGAAATAAACGTCTTAGTTTGGAGTAGCAAGTACGGCAGAAATTCTAGGTTATTTTCTCATGTTTATGGCACTAGTTTCATGGTGATGGTCCATGATAAAATAGAAATTCTCTTTTTATTGCACTTTGCATACTCCAGTTATTCCAAGGTATACTGCAAACAGTAATGATTATAGGGATTGCTACGTATAAAATAACAGCAGTTATTTCCAGATGTATCACCCATGGATAAATTGTGAAAGATACGACAGAGGAGCTCTCCCTACCATCATTCTGCCTGGCAGTTGGGCCCCCCTGGATTACCTCGTGGCATCTGCATCTCAGCTCTGCTGAGCCTCCTTCAGAACGCTTTTCTTTAGGAGGGACCTGCTGGCTGTTCCTGAGGAAGGATCTGCTGGCTTTGCTTTCTTTATGAAGCGTCTGCTGGCTTTGCTTTAGGAGGGATCTGCTGGCTTTGCTCTAGGAGGGATCTGCTGGCTTTTCCTTAGGAAGGGTCTGCTGGCTTTTCTTTCTTTATGAAGCGTCTGCTGGCTTTGCTTTAGGAGGGATCTGCTGGCTTTGCTCTAGGAGGGATCTGCTGGCTTTTCCTTAGGAAGGATCTGCTGGCTTTTCTTTCTTTATGAAGCGTCTGCTGGCTTTGCTTTAGGAGGGATCTGCTGGCTTTGCTTTAGGAGGGATCTGCTGGCTTTGCTTTCTTTGCGAAGTGTCTGCTGGCTTTTCTTGAGGAAGGATCTGCTGGCTTTGCTTTAGGAAGGGTCTGCCGGCTTTGCCCGGTGTTCTAGTTTCATGTCACCCTGGAAAAGAACAAAGAGACCTGTTTATGTGTTTGAAGCTTCGTATGTGAATACATGTTATAGGACCGAAGACCCACATATGTAAGAAAGGAGGTGGAAAGAAAATAAGAGTTAGGAGAAGAGAAGTCTAGGGTGGGGTTACTGAGCAGCCAGGAAGGGATGCCCTGAGGGTCTGCGCCGTGCTGAGCGCAGGGCCACGTGTGGAAAGCAAACAGGCACCCAGGATGTCCCATGCAGAGCAGACGTCCCATGCAGAGCAGATGCACGATACCCACCTCATGGCCAAATCAGAAGACAAAACTGCCGGCACAGTGAGCCTCCTTCCTGTGTCTAAGCATCTGTGCATCAACCACAGAGATGGTCATTTTTCTAAGAAAGTGAGCCCGGGTTGTCTGTACTTGAAGATTCCCCAGCCATATTTCCTGTGTGAAGGCAGCTTTTATCTGCTCTCCCTTCTGTGTGTACCTGTGGGGTTTTGTTTGCTTTTCTTACATGTTTTAATTTGTGAACTGGCCCATACCCCCCTGTAATATTGAGAAAGGGAGGACACAGCCCGATGGGGCCTGTCCCCAGAGGTCCCAGACCCTCGGTGCCTCCTCCTTCCTGTCGATCCGCTCTCAGACTCTCCCAGTGGCCGGGTGGGGTTGGCTGTGCTGGCGGCCGAGCGGAGCCAGGTTGCGTCCCATCCTTGGACGTGGCGCTTCACCTGTTGGCTGTGGGTTTCTGTGTCTTGTCTTTTTCCTTCAACACACCCTCCCCTTCGAGGCTCTCCTAGAGACTTCATGCCGAGCTTAGACAGTCCTGGAAGGAAACCTCTGGGAGTTTCTCCATCCTGGGCTGGCTGGCTGCCTTCTCCTTAACGCAATCTTTTCCAAGGCTAGGTAGCCGACGGTGAGTGGCATGGTGAATGTAAGGAGCTGGAGGGCCCGTCTTGTCTGGGAATCTCAGGGCATGCGGATGGTGTGGCCAGATGGCCTCCTGCAGCATGGGAAGCAAGCTCCTTTCTCTTCACACTCATATAATTCAGACTGCGAGATGAACCCTTTCAGAAATGAATGGCAAACATTCAAAGGCATCCCTTGATTCATACCCTGAAGTTATTCAGAGTTAATTTTCCACATTGGATGCTTTCTCTGTAGAAAAGAAAAGTCTTCAAATTCTCCCGACCGTGGGGAAACCTGGAGGAAGGCTGCACTCTGGGCCACAGTGGCAGCGTGGGGTGTGCATGGCATATGGTGTCTAAGAGAGAGGGAATGTGAGGAAGGTCCCCCACTTTGTGCATCAGCCTTAAAAGCAGAAGAGAACAAGCAGCATCCCGGCAGGGACCCAGAGCCCAGGGCTCCGGGACGGGAATCGCCTGTGCAGGACACAGGACCTCCCGCGGCTCTGGAGTGTCAGCAGCCCGTGGAGGGAGACCAGTGAGGCCCAGCCGGCCGATGTGGGTGGAAGAGCCCCAGGGGGAAACGGGCGCTCCTGAAAGCCGTGTTAGTGACTCCGGTCCTGAGCTGCTGGGTAAGTAGGATGGCCGCACATGATTGAGTTTGAATGCCTTTCAGAACAGGTGAAACATTTAGTTTTAGACATCTCTTGGAGGATTTTTTCTCTTAAAATGTATCTCCATGACTCTTTTTGGTGCATGCAAAGGTGATCATTTCAGTGTTCCAGCCAAATTTTAAAGAAGCTTTTACAGTTTTTGTGAGGGAGGCTGTTGGTATTTGGGTGAGATAAGCCTTTGTCATTGAAATTGTTTGCACGTTAGGGAGGTTTGTGAAACCAAAAATGTCCTTCACCCCTTGGATTTCTCAAATACCCATGGAGGGCAGCACCATGTCCAGCTTGAAGAGCACAGATCTAATTGTGTCTGATAGTAGTGAAGGCTTATTGAACAGCAATCGTGTGCAGGCCTGTTCTCAGTATTGACTATTGACCATCCCAAACCTGTAATGTCAGTTTACTGCTGTTCTCCCTGCTGAACGGATGCGGAAACCAAGGCTCAGAGAGATGCAGGCACCCAGGGCTGAATCCAACCAGGCTGCTGCAGACTCATGTGCCACACCGTTCCACGCTCCCCTCTCAGCACATTCCATGTGATTGCCATGCCGTTCCACGCTCCCCTCTCAGCACATTCCATGTGATTGCCATGCCGTTCCGTGCTCTCCTCTCAGTGTGTTCCGTGTGATCTGTGCTCTCAGTCATACGGCCATCCCTGTTCCAAGACCCTAGCAGACCCCTGAAATGGCTGGTAGTGGGGAACCCTAGGTGTACAGTGCTTTTTCCTGTGTGCAGTACATATGATAAAGTGTAACTTATACATTAGATGCAGTACGAGCTTAACGCAATAATGACTAATAAAATAGACCACCTGTAACAAAAGACTGGACCAAAGGTTCTGTGAATGTGGTCTCTCTCTCCCTGTCTCCCAGTATCTTGTTGTATTCACCTGTTTTTAGACTGTGGCTGACCTCAGGTAACTGAAACTGTGGAAAGCGAAACTGGATAAGGCAGGACTGCCATATGTATGTTGTGTGTGTGTGTGTATGTGTGTGTAGTTTTCAAAATACACCTTCATCCTGAAAGGTCAGATCTTGTTTCCTCAGGTTATTGATTTGCCGTTTTTTTGGACAGTTCCTCCTCGCCCTCCCCGTCTCCCAGGTGGACCTGTGTGGGGATCACTCAGTCGAATCCCTCCCCAGGTGCATCTGTGTGCGCCTTGTGAGGAGCTATGGCAGCTGCTGCAGCCACTGTAAGAAATCACAGCCACCCGTCTTTGTTTTTCTCATGTGTTAACATGGTACAAATCAGTATAGTCAGAAGCTTTGAAGGCACCAGATAGTGTTCCCTTAGTCCTTTTGCCTAATGGTGATATCGAAGCCAACAAGCTTCCTGAAAGTTATGAGCTTTCAGGCCACGTGCAGACCTCAAGAGCCCTTGGTTGACTCTCAGCTCTGCCATTTATACCTTTTTAATTTGGGGCT
>NW_012104432.1:751203-752330 GCF_000951045.1 Mandrillus leucophaeus | reverse complement strand
GCTCTTAGCGTGTCAGCAGGAGTGCCCGGGTGTCGGTGTTTAGGTGGCAGGAGGATGGTGTGGTGCCGGCACCGTCATGCATGTGGAGACGCTCTTAGCGTGTCAGCAGGAGTGCCCGGGTGTCGGTGTTGCTCTTGCTGTAATTATTAGTGCTCATTTGGCAAAACCCACTTTTCTCCACTTAAGTCCTGACCCGAGGGTCTCACGGGAAGGGAGGGCCGTCTTAAAGCTCCAGCTTCCATGCAGAGCTTAGGATGCAGTGGTCAGGCGATGGGTGCTAATTTGGGGCCTTCTTTACCTCTGGACCAAGTGCTGATGTGGGTCAATATCTACTAGGAAATCTGATTAATAACAAGCTGATTAATAACAAGGAATTTATTCCTCAAAGAAAAGGATTTTGATGAACTTTCTGGTAATTTTGTTCCTTTGTATTATGTGATAAGCCTTTAAAATCCTGCATTCTATAATAAATGTGTGGAATCTTAAAATAAGTTTTGCAAAAGCTTAGAGTTGAATTAAGGTCATTTTGAGACTTCTTCAAAGAGCTGTAATTGCAGGAGCACCAAAAGGTTTCCACGCTTGTCGGGTGCTTTAAAACATTAGGCAGTGCTGTAGCGTGGACCTGAAGGCCCTGGCCCACTTGAGCACTTGCCAGTCACCTTGGGAAGTCACTGAGAGCTTTGGCTAGTGGGTGTGGGGCTGTGTGTGTGTTTGGGGGGGGGGGTGTGTGCGCGCGCGCGCACGTGCATGTGTGGTGCATGTTTGTGTTTCTAAAGGAAACCTTTGGTGTAACAGAAGCTACCCACTGCTGTGCAAATGGTCATAGCTCGTACTCTTCAGACGAAGGCCAGTTGAGGCCAAGAAGAGGGAGGAGCTGAGGGGATGTGACCTGTTCCTGTGGCTCCACGTCGGCATCACCTTTTTAAGTCATTTGTAGCGCTCCGTTGACTCATACATCTTTGAAGAGGGTAGTGAGTGAATAACAGGTAAGCAGCCATCAGAGGTAGTCATTTTCTTTTTTCTTTTTGATTTGCATCTTCCAGAGTTCTTTTTTTTTTTGAGACGGAATCTCGCTCTGTTGCCCAGGCTGGAGCGCAGTGGCGCGATCTCCGCTCACTGCAAGCTCC
>NW_012104432.1:744059-745788 GCF_000951045.1 Mandrillus leucophaeus | reverse complement strand
CGCTCCCCTCTCAGCACATTCCATGTGATTGCCATGCCGTTCCACGCTCCCCTCTCAGCACATTCCATGTGATTGCCATGCCGTTCCGTGCTCTCCTCTCAGTGTGTTCCGTGTGATCTGTGCTCTCAGTCATACGGCCATCCCTGTTCCAAGACCCTAGCAGACCCCTGAAATGGCTGGTAGTGGGGAACCCTAGGTGTACAGTGCTTTTTCCTGTGTGCAGTACATATGATAAAGTGTAACTTATACATTAGATGCAGTACGAGCTTAACGCAATAATGACTAATAAAATAGACCACCTGTAACAAAAGACTGGACCAAAGGTTCTGTGAATGTGGTCTCTCTCTCCCTGTCTCCCAGTATCTTGTTGTATTCACCTGTTTTTAGACTGTGGCTGACCTCAGGTAACTGAAACTGTGGAAAGCGAAACTGGATAAGGCAGGACTGCCATATGTATGTTGTGTGTGTGTGTGTATGTGTGTGTAGTTTTCAAAATACACCTTCATCCTGAAAGGTCAGATCTTGTTTCCTCAGGTTATTGATTTGCCGTTTTTTTGGACAGTTCCTCCTCGCCCTCCCCGTCTCCCAGGTGGACCTGTGTGGGGATCACTCAGTCGAATCCCTCCCCAGGTGCATCTGTGTGCGCCTTGTGAGGAGCTATGGCAGCTGCTGCAGCCACTGTAAGAAATCACAGCCACCCGTCTTTGTTTTTCTCATGTGTTAACATGGTACAAATCAGTATAGTCAGAAGCTTTGAAGGCACCAGATAGTGTTCCCTTAGTCCTTTTGCCTAATGGTGATATCGAAGCCAACAAGCTTCCTGAAAGTTATGAGCTTTCAGGCCACGTGCAGACCTCAAGAGCCCTTGGTTGACTCTCAGCTCTGCCATTTATACCTTTTTAATTTGGGGCTGGTCACCCAACTTTCTATGTTTGTTACCTCATCTGTACAATAAGGAGGAGCGTAGGAGTCACCTCCCAGGCTCACAGTCAGTGTGAGAAGGAGAATGCCATCCAGGTAGCCCAGGGCCTGCACCGAGCAGACACCTTAGGTGCCACCTACAATGAACCTGGTCCTCTGGGATCCTGTCCTGAAATGGTACCTGGCCTGCCTGGTCTTGCCCACGACTGCATCCCTTCTATGCCCTGGCCCGAGTATGTCCTGCCCTGGCCCTGTAGTCACCTTTCTTAGGTGTGGTTCTCAGCCAGGTCCTCGGGCATTGCTCACAGATCCCCGTGTCCTCCTGTGTGAGGTCATGACCTGCGCTGAGCTCTAAAGGCTCTCATCAGTCCAGCCTCTGCTCATGTCCCTGGGCCAGGCCGCAAAGGACAGGGATGAGGGCTGGGATTTGTTCCTGACTTACCAGAGGTGCCACTTTGGCCAGGTTCCTTAACAGACCTCTCTGAGCCCAGTTTCCCATCTTTAATCGTTGTTTTCCTGCCCAGTTCATGCTTTTCCCCACATATTCTTGGTGGATATAATAGTATTCTGTAGACGTTAACACACAACACACATACGGCAATGTCATGACAGCCTCCCTGCCTCGCAAGGTTGTTCAGCGCCGTGCTGCGGGCTGTGACTGTTCATGTCTAGGTGGCAGGAGGATGGTGCGGTGCCGGCACCGTCATGCATGTGAGGACGCTCTTAGCGTGTCAGCAGGAGTGCCCGGGTGTCGGTGTTTAGGTGGCAGGAGGATGGTGTGGTGCCGGCACCGTCATGCATGTGGGGA
>NW_012104432.1:728649-742578 GCF_000951045.1 Mandrillus leucophaeus | reverse complement strand
GCCACCACGCCCGGCTAATTTTTTTTGTATTTTTAGTAGAGACGGGGTTTCACCGTGTTCGCTAGGATGGTCTCGATCTCCTGACCTTGTGATCCGCCTGCCTTGGCCTCCCAAAGCGCTGGGATTACAGGCGTGAGCCACTGCGCCCGTCATCTTCCAGAGTTTTTGACGTGCAAGTTTGCATGTTAGTCTGAAACTGTTCTAACTTGCTGGTGGAAAACACATACGGACTGAAAAGGCAGGATAATTACCTTGCTGAAATTCTTTTCTCACCTTTTATGAAAGAGAAAGCTATTTTCTTGAGGAGTCAAGTTCCTATCCCAGCAAGGACAAACTGATGACAGATGAGGGATGTGGCCACAGGCCTGGGACCAGCTGGCTAGCTGAACTCTCTGGAGTGTCTTTTGGAGGCCGTGGCCTTGTGACCACAGAGATGAACACTTATTTCAAAGCACAGGATCTTGACACTCAAGAGAGCAGGTCTCTTGTGCAAAGTAGGAGCGTCTTCCAGCCCAAGGGCAGGGCTCGGAAAGAGACTGCAGAGGCGTCCAGGGAGCAGTGCTCAGTTTTGTGAATACTGCCGCTTATAATTCAGCAGCTTCCCACACTTTTACAGCATGTGCCGCAGCGACACGGGCTGCAGGGGGACCCCAGCATGAGTGAGGGATGGGACTTTCTTCTTCCCCTTCTATCAGGGCCACGGCCTTGGTCCCCGGCAGCCTGGGTCTGGTCTTATTTATTGTGCGTTCACCGTGTTGGGCCTCCCCAGTGTGGAGCATCGTGACACAGGGCCCTGGCTGCCGGAGCCTCGATGTGACGTCCTCCCACGTGGATGTCCCCAGCCGACACGGAGCACTCCTGCCCACTCTTGGGGACTCTTGCCTGTTGTTAAAGGTGGAAAAGGTAGAGAAACAAGAAGGAATTCTGAGCGGTTCAGTCAGACATGTGTAAAGCAAAAAGTTGGCTTTTCAGTTTCAGAATTTAAGCATGCGACGTATTCGATATTTTCAGCCGGTGACACTGAGCAGCACAAACCACAATTTAGTTTGCACAAAACAGCAAAATACAAGACATGCCAAACACATGTGTCCTCATTCCTGCTAGTTTTTTGTTTTGTTTCATTTTTAATTCTAGCAGTAACATGGATCCACACTACCCCCTCACTCTGTGGCCCTGGGCCTAATCCAGCCTGCCGCCTACTTGCGTAAATAAAGTTCTGTAGGATCCTGGCTGCTACCCTTTGGTTATATGTTGCCTGTAGCCACTTTAGGGCTGCAGTGACAGAGCTGAGTCGCTCAGAAGCCTGACTTGGCCCACAAAACTGAAAATACTTGTTATTGAACCCCTTATAGAAAAAGCCTGACGCCTGCTCAGGGTGGTGAGAACTTTGACGTCTATCTTTGAGATTATTAAAGTTCTAAGGGAGAGGTTGGTGACTTCTCTATTGCTGTAATTCTTCACCCACTTAGGCCTCAACTCACTGGACATTTTACCCAGGTGGAACTTTGATGAAGAACAAGTCAACAAACTTTCCTTTGAAGGCTCCTTAGCTTAACTTCCAAAATAGATGCGATGAATGAAGAAGCAATTGTCACACAAGTGTGAGAAGCAGCCGGTACACATTTGACGGGTGGACAAACTTCCTAGTTGTTAGAAAACGCAGATTAAAAGCGAAGACATACTCTGTGAGGTCGGCTTGGGGAAGGGATCAGCACGGTCACTCTCACAGTTACGGCTGGGATCCAGTGTAACGTACCTTCTAGGAAGACAGTTTGGGAAATGTGTCTGTCTTTCGGCCCAGCAATTATAGCTCTAAGCACTTATCCTAAAGTGTGCCAAGATGTCTGTCTCCAGGGTACTTATTGCTTCATTGTATGAATCAATTGTGTGAAAAATTAGAAACAACTGAAGTGTCATACACAGGAATTGGATTAAAAAATTATGGAAATTCACATGGTAGAATTCTGTGTAGCCTTTGGAAAGAATTATATCTGTTTGATATGGAAAGTTACCCAGGATATATTTTAAGTTTAAAAAAAAAAAGCAAGTTGCAGAATAACGTTAATAGCCTGATCACATTTTTGTAAGTCATAATTACGATTGTATTATACACACCAGTGTATGCATAGAAAAGACCTGGAAAGCTGCGTATCAATCACTTGTTAACAATAGTTACCATCTGCGGGTGGGAGTATGAGAGACTTCTACTTTTCTAAAGTTTTAAACTTTTTAATGGGCATATGTGACTGTGTTTACCGTGTAAAGTAATACAGCTTAACGTGAGACTTCACAAAGGCAAGAGCTTCTTGTGTTTTACTCAGAGGAGAACTCCTTTAATGCCCACTTAGGGCTGTTTATTATTTTGTTAACAAAACTTGTTAGATCTAAGTGTGTGTGCTTTTCAGGGTGGCTGAGAGAGGAGAGAAGCCAGTGCAGACAGGGACGCACACAGAAGCAGAAGGAGTGGACAGCCATCCACAGGGCTGCTGACTGAATGTTCATAAAAGCAAACCCTATTCAGGCCTATTCAACATGCAGGAACCGGCTCTCTCCCCTGAGAGGAGTGTGAGTGTGATGCTGTCCTAACGGTGTTGAAATGGGTCATACCTGGCCTGTGCTCAGTGAAGCAGGCAAAAGGGGGATGATGCACCTCAAAGTAAATCTAGGCAAAAGGCCTAAAATAACTAAAAAGAGACCAACGTTGAAACAGGACATCAAAAAATATCTTAAGGCAAATGAAAATGGAGCCACAATATACCAGAACTATGGGATGCAGCAAAAGCAGTTCTAAGAGGGAATTTAATAGGAATAAATGCCTATATTAAGAAAAAAAGAAAGATCTCAAATAATCAACTCAACTTTATACGTCAGGGACTAGAGGCAAGAACAAACTAAGCCCAAAGTTAGCAGAAGGAAGGAAATAACAAAGCCCAGAGCAGAAATATATGAAATAGAGATGAGAAAAGCAATTGAACTATCAAAACTAAGAGCTGCTTTTTGAAAAGATAAACAAGTTGACAAGCTTTTAGTAAGGCTAAGAAAAGTGAAAAAACACAAACAGTATCAGAAATAAGAGACAGTATAAATGGTTCCACAGAAATACAAAGGATCATAAGAGACTACTGTGAACAATCATGCATAAACAAATTGGATAACCTAGAAGAAATAGAGAAAACATACAACCTACCAAGACTGAATAAAGAATAGAAAATCTGAATAAATCAATAATGAGTAAAGACATTAAATCAGTAATCAAAAATCTCCCAAGAAAGAAAAGCCCAGGACCTGATGGCTTCACTGCTGAATTCTGTGAAACATTTTAAGAAGAATTAATGTTTAGTGGAGTATTTAGGGTTTTCTATATTAGGATCATGTTGTCTGCAAACACTTTTTCCTTTCTGATCTGGATGCCTTTTGCCTTTGCTTTCTTTTTCTTGCCTAATTCCTCTAGTTAGAACTTCCAGTTATTATGGTAGATAAAAGTGGCAAAAGTGGGCATCCTTGTCTTGTTCCTGATATTATAAGAAAAGCTTACAACTTTTCAGATGTTAATTGTTGGCTAACACACATGCCATATATGTCTTTTTATTTTGTTGAGGTAAATTACTTCTATATCTAATTTATTTAGAGTTTTTATCATGAAAAGATGTTGAATTTTGAATTTCTTTTGGAAAGAATGTTTGAATTTATTTTGAAAAGATATTGAAAAGAATTTCTTTTCAAATTCTTTCAACAAAATTAAGAAGAGGGAACACTTCCAAACTTGTTTTATGAGACCAGCATTAGTCTGATATTAAAGCCTGACAAAGACACTACTAAAAGAGAAAATTACAGGCTAGAATATCTGATGAAAGTAGGTGCAAGTCCTCGATAAAATATTAGCAAACCAAATACAGCAGCACAGTAAAAGGATTATATACCATTATTGAGGGAGTTTTGTCCCTCAGATGCAAGGATGGTTCAATATACCCAAGTCAGTAAATGTGATACACCACATTAACAAAATGGACAAAAACCATACAAGCATCTCAGTAGAGGCAGAAAATGCATTTGACAAAATTCAACATCTTTTCATGATAAAAACTCTAAATAAATTAGATATAGAAGTAGTTTACCTCATCAAAATAAAAGACATATGGTGTGTGTGTTAGCCAAAAACTAACATCTGAAAAGTTGTAAGCTTTTCTTATAATATCAGGAATAAGACAAGGATGCCCACTCTTGCCACTTTTATCTACCATAATAACTGGAAGTTCTAACTAGAGGAATTAGGCAAGAAAAAGAAATAAAAGGCAAAAGGCATCCAGATCAGAAAGTGTTGTAGACAACATGATCCTAATATAGAAAACCCTAAATACTCCACTAACACATTGTTAGAATCAGTAAACAAATTCAGTAAAGTTGCAGGATACAAAATCTGCATACAAGAATCAGTTGCATTTCTGTATACTGACAATGAAATATCCAAGAAAGAAATTAAGAAAACAGTTCCATTTACAACAGCATCAAAAAGGTAAATTTCTTAGAAGTAACTTTTACCAAGGCAGTGAAAGATCTGTACACTGAAAACTATAAAACATTGATGAAAGAAATTGAAGAAGATGCAAACCAATGGAAAGATGTTCAGTGTTCATGGATGGGAAGAATTAATATTGTTAAAATGTCCATACCACCCAAAATGATCTACAGATTCAATGCAATCCCCATCAAAATTCTAATGGCATTTATCCATAGAAACAGAAAAAAACGTCCTGAAATTTTTATGGAACCCCAAAATACCTTGAATAAGTAAAGCGACTTTGAGAAAGAAGAACAAAGCCCAGTACATTACACTTCCTAATTTCTTATCATAAGACTGTTGTAATAGAAACAGGATAGTATGACATTACAAACTGACATATAGACCAAAGGAACAGAATAGAAAGCTCAGAAATAAACCCACACGTGTATGGTCAACTAACCTTTGAGAAAGATACCAAGAATACACAATAGGAAAAAGATAGTCTCTTCAGTAAATGGTATAGGTTGTGTATCCGTGTTCTCAAAATTTGAAATCCTGAATGCTCCAAAATCTGAAACATTTTGAGCATGAATATGATGCCACAAGTGGAAAATTTTATACCTAATCTCATGTGGTGGGTTATAGTCAAAATGCAGGCCCATGACACACAGTTTATTAAGCATCCCCAATGGGAAAATAATCCTCCCACCCCCTTCAGCTGTAGGGTATGTTTTCTGCACACACCCAGATTTCCCCACACACCCCGACGAAGAGTAAGAAAATGTCATGTGTGCAGGCTGGATGTGCCAATGGCAGGTTCCCCACAGTGTTCCACGTGGCCAAGACCTATGTGTGGTACTCACCATGTTTTTTGCTTATTCTTTGCATTTCTATATACTGACAGTGAACTATCCAAGAAAGAAATCAGGAAAACAGTTCCATTTACAAATCAAAAAGAATAAAATTTTTGGAATAACTTTTTACCAAGCCAGTGAAACATCTGTACACTGAGAACTATAAACCATTGATAAAAGAAATTGAAGAAGATGCAAACAAATGGAAAAATGTTCGGTGTTCATGGATGGGGAAGAATTGTGTTCTTATATGGTGTAAAGATAGTGTTGAAAATGTCAAAAAGGTCAGCAGATACCCCTGTAAGTGATAGTGATACGAAAAAAAGGAAGCATTTGTATTTATCTATAGCACAGAAAGTCGTGCTATTGGAGAAACTGGACAGTGATGTAAGTGTGAAAAAGAAGAGTACCATGTTGGAATGATCACCATATATGAGTTGAAGAAACAGAAGGATAAAACGTTGAAGTTCTGTGCTGAAAATAATGAACAGACGTTAATGAAAAATAGGAAAACACTCTATAAAGCAAAAAATGAAGATCTTAATTGTGTATTGAAAGAGTGGATTCATCAGCATTGCAGTGAACACCTGCCACTTAATGGAATACTGCTCATGAAACAAGCAAAGATCTATCACGATGAACCGAAAATTGAAGGGAACTATGAACATTCAACAGCCTGGTTGCAGAAATGTAAGAAAAGACACAGTATAAATTTTAAAAGATGTGTGGTGATAAAACATCTGCTAATCACGAAGCAGTGAAGAAATTTATTGGCATGCTTGCCAAGCTCAAAGCTGTTGAAAATCTCATGCCAGAACGAGTCTGTATTGCTGATGAAACATCACTGTTTTGGTGTTATTGCCCTGGAAAGACACCAACTTCAGCTGATAATAGAGCCCCTACAGGAATTAAGGATGTAAAGGAGAGAACAACTGTGTTAGGATGTGCTAAAGCAGCAGGCACATGACGTGCAAACCTGGCTGTGATAGCAAAATTTTGTGCTCTTATTGTTTTCAAGGAGTGACTTTCTTACTATTCCATTATTCTAACAAAATGCATGGATCACCAGGAAAATCTTTTCTAGTTGATTTTACAAATATTTTATACCAATAGCTCATACTCACTTCTAGGAAGTTGGACTGGACAACAACTGTGAGATTTTGTTACTCCTTGACAACTGCTCTGTTCATCCTCCAGCTGAAATTCTCATCAAAAAGGATTTCTGTGTCATGTACTTTCCCCTGAATGTGACTTTATTAATTCAGCATTTGACCAGGGTATATTAGTCCATTCTCATGCTGCTAATAAAGACATACCTGACACTGGGTAATTTACAAAGGAAAAGGGTTTAACTCACAGTTCCACATTGCTGGGGAGGCCTCAGGACACTTACAATCATGGTGGAACACAAAGAAGAAGCAGGCGCCTTCTTCACAGAGTGGCAGGACGGAGTGAGTGCAAGTAGGGGAAATGCGAGATGCTGATAAAACCATTAGATCTCATGAGACTCACTCATTCTCACAAGAGCAGCATGGGAGAAATTGTCCCCATGATTCAATTATCTCCACCTGGTCCTACCCTTCACATGTGGGGGCTGTGGGGATTATAATCCAGGGTGAGATTTGGGTGGGGACACAGCCAAACCATATCATTCTGCCCCTTCCGCATCCCAGATCTCATGTCCTCACATTTCAAAACACAATCATGACCTTCCAACAGTCCCCCAAAGTCTTATTCAAGCGTTAACCCAAAAGTCCAAGTCCAGAGTCTCATCTGAGACAAGGCAAGTCCCTTCTGCCTATGCATCTGTAAAATCAAAAGAAATTTTGTTACTTCCTAGATATAATGGTGGTACAGGCATTGGGTAAATACACCCATTGCAAATGGGAGACATTGGCCAAAACAAAGGGGCTACAGGCCCCAGGCAAGTTGAAAGTCCAATAGGGCAGTCATTAAACCTTAAAGTTCCAAAATGATCTCCTTTGACTCCATGTCTCACATCCAGGTCATGCTGATGCAAGAGGTGGGCTCCCAGATTCCTTGGCCAGGTCTGCCACTGTGGCTTCACAGGGTACACCCCTCTGGCTGCTTTCATGGGCTGGCATTGAGTGTCTTCAGCTTTTCCAGGTGCACAGTGCAAGCTGTTGGTGGATCTACCATTCTTGGGTCTGGAGGATGGTGGCCCTCTTCTCACAGTTTCACTAGGCTGTCCTCCAGTGGGGCACTGTGTGTCCCGACCCCACACTTCCTTTATGCACTGCCCTAACAGAGGTTCTTCATAAGGGCTCTACCCCTGCAGCAAACTTCTGCCTGGACATCCAGACATTTTCATACATCCTCTGAAATCTAGGCAGAGGTTTTCAAACCTCAATTCTTGACTTCTTTTCACCCACAGGCTCAGTACCATGTGGAAGCACCAAAGCTTGGGGCTTACACCCTCTGAAGCAATGGCCTGAGCTATACCTTGGCCCCTTTTAGTCACAACTGGAGCAGAAGCAGCTGGGATGCAGGGCAGCATGTCCCAAGACTGCGCAGAGCAGGGGGGCCCTAGACCTGGCCTGTGAAACCATATTTTTCTCCTAGACCTCTGGGCCTGTGATGGGAGCAGCTTCCATGAAGGTCTCTGACATGCCTCAGAGAAATTTTCTCCATTGTGTTGGTGATTAACATTTGACTTCTTGTTACTGATACAAATTTCTGCAGCAGGCTTGAATTTCTCCCCAGAAAATGTTTTTTTCTTTTCTGTCACACAGTCAGACTGCAAATTTTCCAAACTTTTATGCTCTGCTTCCTCTTGAATGCACTTCCACTTAGAAATTTCTTCTGCCAGATACCCTAAGTCATCTCTCTCCAGTTCAAAGTTCCACAGGTCTCTCAGGTGGGGGCAAAATGCCACCAGTTTATTTGCTAAAGCATAGCAAGTGACCATTACTTCAGTTCCCAACAAGTTCCTCATCTGCATCTCAGACCACCTCAGTCTGGACTTTATTGTCCATATCACTGTAAGCATTTTGGTCAAAGCCATTCAACAAGTCTGTAGGAAGTTTCAAACTTTGCTACATCTTTTTTGTCTTGTGAGCCCTCCAAGTCTCTAGGAAGTTCCACACTTTTCCACATTTTCCGATCTTCTGAGCCCTCCAAACTGTTCCAACCTCTGCCTGTTACCTAGTTCTAATGTCACTTTCACATTTTCGAGTATGTTTACGACCGTGCCCCACTCTCTGCAATACCAATTTACTGTATTAGTCTGTTCTCGTGTTGCTAATAAAGACATAGCTGAGACTGGGTAATTTATAAAGAAAAAGGGGTTCAATGGACTTACAGTTCCACATGGCTGGGGAGGCCTCACAATCATGGTGGAAGGTGAAGGAGGAGCAAAGGCACATCTTACACAGCATCAGGCAAGAGAGTGTGTGCAGGGGAACTGCCCTTTATGAAACCATCAGATCTCATGAGACTTATTCATTGTCATGAGAACAGCATGGGAAAAACCTGTCCCCATGACTCCATCACCTCCCACCACGCCCGTCCTCCGACCAAATTACAATTTAACATGAGATTTGGGTGAGAACACCAAGCCAGACCTTATCAGTATTGGCCTTGGCAATGATCTTTTGGATAAGACACAAAAGCACAGGCAGCAAAAGCAAAAATAAACAAATGAGAGTGCATCAGATTTAAAAGTTTCTGCACAGCAAAAGAAACATCGGCAAAATGAAAAGACAGTGTATGGAGTGGAAGAAACCATACATCCAATAAGGGGTTAATATCCAAACTATATAAAGAACTCATACAACTCAATAGCAAGCAAACAGAATAACCCAGTTTAAAAATGAGCAAAGGACCTGAACAGACATTTTTCTAAAGAAGACATATAGATATCCAATAGGCACATGAAAAGGTGCTCAACGTCACTAACCATCGGAAAAATGGAAATCAAAACCACAATGAGACATCACCTCACACCTTTTAGGATGACCAGTATGAAAAAGACGAAAGATAAGTCTTCGGGAGAATGTGGAGAAAAGGAAACAGTTTTATATATTCAAGGTGGGAATGAACAAAATGGAAAACAGTTTGGAGGTTCCTCAAAAATTAAAAATAGAACTGCAGCCCAGCAGTCCCACTTCTGGCTACATATCCAAAGGAAATGAAATCAGTAGCTCAAAGAGATCCCTGCACCTCTATGTCAATGGCAGCTTTATTCACAGTAGCCAAGATGTAGAAAATACGTAATTGTCCATTTGATAGATGAAGGGTTAAAGAAATTGTGGTAGATCCATATAGAGTGGAATGTTATTCAGTCTTTACAAAGAAGGCAGTTCTGCCATTTGAAACAATATGGATGAACCTGGAGGACATTGTGCTAAGTAAAATGAAACAGAAAAAGACAAATACTGCACAATCTCACCTACCTGTGGAATCTGAAAAAGTCAAACTCCTAGAAAGGAAGAGTACAATGGTGGTTTACCAGAGGCTGGTGGGAGAAGTTGGGAATTGGGAGGTGTTGGTCAAAGATTGGGAACATTCACCTTATAAGATGAATACGTTCTGGACACCTCATGTACAGCATGAGAACTATAGTTAATAATAATATATTGTGTACTTGAAATTGGCTAAGAGAACGCATCTTAAGTGTTCACATGACAAAAAAAGCGGTTAACTATATGAGGTGATGGATATGTTACTTAGTATAATTGTGGCCGTCATTTCACAATGTACGTGCCTATCAACACATCACATTGTGGCCAGGCGTGGTGGCTGATTTCTCTAATTCCAGCACTTTGGGAGACTGAGCCAGAAGGATTGCTCAAGCCCAGGAGTTCGAGACTAGCCTAGGCAATGCAGGGAGATCTTGTCTTTACAAAAAATTTAAAAATTAACCAAGCATGGTGGCATGTGCCTGTGGTCCCAGCTACTTGAGAGGCTGAGGTGGGAGGACTGGTTGGACCCAGGAGGTCAAGGCTGCAGTGAGCTATGATTGCACCACTGCACTCCAGCCTGGGTGACAAAGCAATACCCTGACACCCACACACCACAGTGTACTACCTAAATACACACAAATTCCATTTGTCAAGGACACTTCAGTAAATCTAGGGGGGAAAAAAAACCCCAACAATATGATCTGAAGCAGTATTTTCCAAATGTGTTTTGACCGGACCTACAGATAGTTTTACATAATGACTTCCCCCACACATGTAAATATATGTGCACGTAACTGAAATATACTGTTCACAAGGGAGTACTCACATTGAAAACCTGTGGCACACTGTGCTCCACTCCATTCCACACCAGCCTGGTGCTGGCCCTCGTGCCCTGATGTGGCTTCATGGTCCGTCACAGGCTGCAGCCCCTAGCGGAGGAGCTCCGGTGCTGGGATTCACGATATCTCACGAACCCTTAGGCAGCCCTTGGAGTAGGCAAGTTTCTCTTCAGATGTAGCAGGGGTTCCGGCAGGTTGTGGCATTGCCGGTGGCATTGCCAGCAGGGACTCAGGTGAGCCCGACGTTCAGACTCGGTAGGTCCAGTGCCATTACTGAGGGAGCTTGCATTTGAATTAGGGAGATGTCCATGCCGGGATGTTGAAGGACTGCGTGTGGTGGGGAGAAGTCTTGTTGGAGCAGTTATCCCTGGGCAGCTCAGCCTCTGCCAGAGTGGCAGAAAACTTTCACACGGGGCTGCCTTTTCCTGGCCACGTATGGGCAGGCAGTGTGCCTTGATCATGGGGCCCTGCAGCAGAGCCTGGAGCCTCGTGATAGAGCGTGCAGCCAGCCACCTCTGGTCCTTTAAGGTGAAGCCTGTTGGGCAGTCAGGGCTGGTTGGATAGACAGGTGTGCAGCACCCAATTCTGAATCTTTCTGGTTGAGCAACCCGGTATGTAAAGTAAGGCGGATGTGACGGTATTCCAGGTAAAGCCGGGCGCGCGGTGGGAGCTCCGTAAGTGCCGGTTGCCGTTACGGCGTGGTTGAAGCTGACTTCCTGTTGGAAGTAGCACTTGAGCTTGAGACGCTGTCTGGATGATGAGTCCTTAAAGTAAGACACTGTATGTTTTCTTGTTTTAATAATGGCAGACAGCAAATACAGGCCGAGGTGGGACCAGGCAGAGACTACAGGGAGACAAATTTAGCTGCTAAGATGGGAATCAGGCAAGTGGTGTCTCCAGACAACCTGGGATGAAATAACAAACCCATGGCCAGATCTTAGGTTAGATTGAAGAAAAGGCAACACAACAGACATTAAAAAGTACAATTCAGTGAACTTTGTTTTGCATTTAGAGTTTGAGAATGATAGAGAGGTGTAACTACTCCAGAGGTTTGTTCCCGGGATGGTTCTCGTGGATGGAAGAGGCGGGTGCCACGGAGGAGCACTTTCTGCTCGATACATGGGGAGTTTAGGGGTCACACGGGACATGTGGTCGGAGCTGGGGAGTCCACTGGACAAACCGGTTCTGGCTTTGTCCACAGGCATGCCGCCATGCCGTTCCAGCCCTCGGAACAGGTGCGGGCAGGTTTGGGAGGAAGAGCATAGAGAGAACAGAGGGCAGGTGTCCACCCTGGGGGCCACCTGCAGGGCTGCACCTTGACCTGGCCCCAGCAGCCCCTTGCGAATTGATTCACAAGCAAAACCTCTTTTTTAATGAGGCACTTTGGATACTGAGTAGCAAACCCTTTCCATGGGGTTCTAAGGCGAACCAGTCTTCACTGAGTTGTGCTTGATACACAGACTTTTTCCAAGTTTATTTTTTATGCATTTAAGAATGCACAGAACATCCTCACATACTCAGAGGGGGTGGGATGAATTCTTCCCTCCTCCTTCGTCAGCACACAGTTTACTAAGGGCCTCTTAGGTGCCCGTCACAGCCTGTGCTGGCTGTTTGCATGTTCCCGTGAGTGGGAGGTGTGAGCTCGTTGCTCCTACAGTCGAGAGTCTGGCCAGGAACGTGGGTGCCGGTGGTGACCCAGGTTCTGCATGTGTGGGGCTGTGCAGGCTGCCACCTGGGAAGGACCAGGGAAAGTCCCAGCGACCTTTGCGGATCCGTCAACTCCGTGGGAGGAAGTGGTGTTTCGCCAAGGCCTGAGAATGTGCAGGCCAAGTCCTAGGAAATAGGCCACATCTCTCTTCGTCGTCATCTGCGAGCTACGCATTTTATTGTAAGCGATGTGCCCTTCCAGCTTCAGTCCTGGTCCTGTGAAGAAGAATCCATCTCACCAGTCTCAGGCTTCTGCAGTTTATAGGAGCCTGAGGCTCCTGGGCTCAGATTCTTCTGAATTGTCTTTCTTGACCCTTTCCCTCTTTGCCTTGACATTTATCTCTTAACGAGAAACAGACACACAGAACTGTGATTGGTTAGGGAACCACCCGTCACTACTCTGCAAATATGTAGCCACCACCCATGGCTGTGTTTCCAGAAACCCACAGAGCTTCTGCTTGTGTAGCTGGTTTCCTAGACTTCTAGCAAGATGATGTCTCAATCTGGTCTCTCTGAAAGCGAAGCCACGATGTCATCGCGCACCCATCTACCCAGGTGACAGGTTTTCAGTCTGTCTGGCAATCACTCTTCAGGGCCCTCCATGCCCAGGCCTCCCTCCCACAGACTCAGTCAGTACCGAGGCTCAAGTGCCATGTGACCTTCGTCCATTTCCCTGTGCTCTTTGCAGACTTCATCACAACCTTACAATGTTCTCTGTGATCTTCAGAACCCAAGACGCGTTTCTTGAAAACTTCACCTGTGAGAACTTGAAGCCAAGTTATTTTATAAAGCAAATCAATATTACCTCCTGTACTCTTTAAGCCTTTTTTTTGCTTCTTTTTGAGTTATAGTTTTTCTTCACAGATCTAAAAAGTTACTTATAGAGCCACTTGAAACTCATTTTATAGTTTCCTCTGATAATATGACTGAGAAATATGAGCTTTTTCATAGAGAAGTATATCCCTTGGCCCACGCCAAGGCAGACATAAACTCAGTAGCATGCAGAGAAAATGAGTGGAGTAGCACACCATGATTTCCTGCAGGAAATACCCTCCTCTCCCCCACTTCTTTTATTCCACGCCTGGAGCAAAACTAGACTAAGGTGACCCATTTTCTTCTAGCCAGGGGAAGAAGGCGTTGCGGTGAGATGTCTGCAGGGAGAGCGTCTTTTAGAGCACATGCTCTTCTTAAGTGCAGGATGCTGTGATGCTGGATGTGCATGTAAAGGCAAATGTTTGATTCGGCTTTGAATCTCTGCCACTTTGGAATTGGGATCCATTCATATGCATATGTGTCTTGCTAAGCAAAAAAAAAAAAAAAAAAAAAATATGCGAGGGGATTTGGGAAACAAGTTTTCAGGAGCACTGATTATGACCATCAGCTCCCTAGGACATGAAATGGATGCTTCAGAATATCCCAGAGCTGTCCGTGGCCATCATGTGCATGTGCACCTGACTCTATAAATGCTCTAGAGTGTAGCATGGCCATTGTGTGCATATGTCCTCAACTGACTGAATGCTCTAGAGTGTACCTCAGCCAATGTGTGCGTGTGTTCCCGACTCACAGTGAATGTTCTAGAGTGTACCTCAGCCATTGTGTGCTTG
>NW_012104432.1:726803-727708 GCF_000951045.1 Mandrillus leucophaeus | reverse complement strand
TACATGTGCACCTGACTTACTGTGAATGCTCTAGAGTGTACCATGGTCATGGTGCGTGTGTGCACCTGACTCTGTAAATGCTCTAGAATGTACCATGGCCATCATGTACATGTGCACCTGACTCACTGTGGATGCTCTAGAGTGTACTTCAGCCACTGCGACTGTATGTACCTGACTCTATAAATGCTCTAGAATGTACTACAGCCATTGTGTGCGTGTACCTGACTCAATGCTCTAAAATGTACCGTGGCCATTGTGTGCGTGTGTCCCCACTCACTGTGCATACTCTAGCGTGTACCTCAGCCATTGTGTGCGTGTGTTCCTGATTCTATAAATGCTCTAGAATGTCCTATGGCCATTGTGTGTGTGCACACCTGACTCATTTTAAATGCTCTATAGCAGTAGTCCCCAACATTTTCAGCACCAGGGACCAGTTTTGTGGAAGACAATTTTTCCATGGACCAGGGTGGATGGTTTCGGGATGAAACTTCCACCTCAAATCATCAGGCCATTAGATTTTCATAAGGAGTGCACAGCCTAGATCCCTTGCATGCACAGTTCACAACAGGGTTCCCGCTCCTATGAGAATCTAATGCCTCCTGATTTGACAGGAGACAGAGCTCAGGCTGTAATGTCACTTGCCCACTCCTCACGTCCTGCTGTGTGGCCCATTTCCTTACAGGACATGGATTGATACCAGTCCATAGTCCTAGGGTTGGGGACTCTTGCCCTAAGAATGTACTCGGGCCATCATGTGCCCGAGTGAATGCTATGAATGCTGCATTGAATGCTCTAGAGTGTACCAGAGACATGCAGGGTGTGCACCTGACTCACTGTGAGTGCTCTAGAGTGTACCAGGGCCGTGTTGGGTGTGCACCTGACTCACTGTGAATGCTCTAGAGTGT
>NW_012104432.1:711694-726753 GCF_000951045.1 Mandrillus leucophaeus | reverse complement strand
ACTGTGAATGCTCTAGAGTGTACCGGGGTCGTGTTGGATGTGCACCTGACTCACTGTGAATGCTCTAGAGTGTACCGGAGTCGTGTTGGGTGTGCCCCTGACTCACGTGTATTTAGCATTGCTTTTGAGGGGTTGGGGAGGGAAACCTCCCTTACTGCCTGGGAGTGGCCATGGGGGTTTCTCAGCTAAGGTGACAGTCGCACTCTGTGTGGTGTATCAGGGTAGCCAGTGGGGCCTCTGAAGATTCTCGTGTGGGGCCCGGAAGTGGTATCTCAGACTGGTACCGTGCAGGGTCTTGCTGGTTGTAGCCTTTTTGTGACACGTGGTTCTGAATATCTGCCATCAGATTTGACCCGTGATGCTGGTGTCTGCCTCCCTCTATGGAGCGTGTTGCTTCACAGAGGGCGGCTTCCGCTTCTCCACTAATCTCCAGTGGGATATAACATACACCTCTTTGTACAGTGCTTTTACATGAGTTTAACTCAATTTTTTAAAAAATTTGGATTAAAATCTTAGCTATCTGAAATATTTAGGGTTATTCTTTTTAATTTTTGTATTTGTTAATTGACAAATTGCAGTTGTATGAGGTTACTTTTCTTGAGTTTTATTAAGCACCTATGTTTAACCTCAATAACATTAAAACATTTAGATGAAAACTTTTCAAAACGTATTTTGATGTTTACTACTTTTTAGCTAGAACTTCCTGCAGGTAAACCCCAGTGATGCTTGGCCGTGACTAAGAACAGTTCCTTCCACAAACTAAGACAGTGCTGCTCTTACCGCTTTGTGAGTACACGCTAGTGTTTCAAATTCCATCCAAAACCAGCTGCCCTGGGTTATGGAGCCTTATCAATTCCTGTATTTTTGCTTCCTTCCCCCCAGTCTGGTTTGCTCTGAATTAATCATCTTTTATAGCTTGCTGAATCACCTACATTTCTGTTTGGAGCCACCCCGTTTCTCTCCTCGTCCACGATTTTGTTCTCTTGTGGATTCAGAAACCAGAGGGTGGCACAGGTTGGGACTGTGGGCAGTTGGAAGGGGCACCCTCATCTTCTGAGGAAGGACTTGAGGATGCCGCTCTTTGAAACACAGTGTTCGAAGCTTCAGAGCTGTCCAGAGGCCTTTAAAACATTGCCTCGTTCTAGAGTTGTTGGCTCTTTTCCAAATCCAAATGTACTAACGGTGATAACTAAATGTATTTTAAAATAGTCTCGTTTGTTAATATGACATCTTCACTCTTACCTGGAATTCTTCACTCTTACTTAGAATTCGTCGACAGGTATTAAGTGTTGTGTGCCCCAAAGGTTGCCGGTCATTGTGGGGAACACAGAACAGTTTTAATACGTGGGGTGTATGATTCAGAAACCTTTGCTCTCTTTAGAGACACTGTAGTCAAATATTCATGGCACTGAAGGAGGTAGCCAAGATGGGTGTTTGTGCATTATTAAAATTGGTCTGTGGGAAACATGTGGATAACTTATGAGCTCTTAACTTTGATTCATAATTTAGGTCGTCTTTGACATCAGACTGGCTAGTTCCCATCCTGCGACGTGTGAGTTAGTTGGGAAGGGAATCTGCCTTTCTGGAGTTTCTACTAAAGACCCCAACTGTCTTGGTGCTGACGTAGACTGCACCTTGCTGGTCCCACTCGGAGAAGTCACTGTCACTGCACGCGCTGGCATAGCCCACACGGATACTCCTTGCTCCAGCCTTTTGCTTGCTTGTTTTTGGTGGGAAGCCCATGTGACTTCTAAGTGAGATCTGCTGGGGAGCTTATGAATCCGTCTCAATTTACTGCCCGTCATATAGAAAGTGCTCTGCACGGGGTCAGTGCGTTACCCCACCAGCACAAGATCTGTGGGCTGCCCATGACATCCTTCTCTCCCTGCATTCCTTTCGTTCCTTGGAATTCACTGTCAAGCTGTTCGAACTCTACCTGTGTTTACCTGCAATAACTGGGCTATGGAGAGAACTGTCATCATTTTGCTCCAAACAAGTATCTTCACCATTAGGATCAGCCATTGTCTTAACTGGATGTGAGCAGTGGGTTTTGGAGCAGGTTTTTCAGCATCCTAGCGATAGTTTTGGTCTTGTTTACTACATATTATGTGTTTATTATGATTGTGATTAGATAAGATACAATAAACTCTTGGTCTAATGTAGGCGTGATGTGCCTTTGATCACAGTACTGTGAGCTGTCTGTGTGTTCCTTAAGCTACAAATGAGAAAGAGATTGTGGTTTTGAATGATGTTAATGTGATTACAAGTAATAATAGCTCCATGGACAGTCTCGAGGTGATGGTGTAAGGGAGGTATGCTTGAGGGTGCCCCCAATCAATCCGTATTGTGTTCTGTTTAAAAAGAAATAGTGTGGCCGGGCGCGGTGGCTCAAGCCTGTAATCCCAGCACTTTGGGAGGCCGAGACGGGCGGATCACGAGGTCAGGAGATCGAGACCATCCTGGCTAATATGGTGAAACCCCGTCTCTACTAAGAAATACAAAAAACTAACCGGGCGAGGTGGTGGACGCCTGTAGTCCCAGCTACTCAGGAGGCTGAGGCAGGAGAATGGCGTAAACCCGGGAGGCGGAGCTTGCAGTGAGCTGAGATCCGACCACTGCACCCCAGCCTGGGTGACAGAGTGAGACTCCGTCTCAAAAAAAAAAAAAAGAGAAATACTGTAGTACCTTATTGATGTCTTTAATTACTCACAAGTTGAATCACATGGAATGAAATTCCCTTCTTTGTAAGTAAGCGTTTAAGAATTTCACCAGAGAAAACAGAGATCCATATTTGCGACCACACTGAAAAATTCTTGGTCTCTTTATGGCTTTATTGCAGAGGTGAGAGGATTTTGGTCTTCGTGGAGTAACTGAATACACATTGTATCATTTAGGATGGCTTTGGCTGCAGTTGATGGGAAACTGTGGCTCCAACTGGCTCAAACATTAGGAAATGGCCTCACGTCACAGGCAGGGCAGACCTTGAGCCTGGTGTGGCCGGTGGCAGCTCCTCTGCCCTGCTCTAAACTCTGTCCTCCCATCTCCTCGAGTATTTTGCCATTATCCTTGCGTGCCTAAGGAATCGCTGCAAAGGATGTGGGCATCCTGTGCAAATCACCTTCTCCCCTCTGCCTCCCTAAGACTCTCCACCCTCCAGCCCCCACAGGCCTCCCTCACGTCTCGTTGGCCACTGCTGGTCAGTGTCTATTCCTTAGTTCCTGATGAAGCCCATGTTGGTGAGTGTCTTAGCTTGGGCTGCCATAAAAAGCGCCACATACTGGGTGGCGTCAACATGAAAATGTGTTCCTGGGGCGGGAAGTCCGGGATCAAAGTGCTGGCTGATTCATTTCCTGGTGAGGACTCCCTTCCTGATGTGCAGACAGCTGCCTTCTCGCTGTGTCCTCACGTGATGGAGAGAGACAGAGGAAGCCTGCCCTCCAGGCCTCTTCGTCTCTTCTTATGAGGGCATGAGTCCCATTGCGAGGGCCCCACCCTCATGACCTCCTCTAACCCTAATCACCTCCCAAAGGTTCCATTTCAAATACAGACAGTCCCTGACTTATGGCTTCTTGACTTTACAATGGCATGGAACCACTATGCATTTGTAGAAATTGCATTTTGAGTCCCATACAACCATTTTATCCAATCCATTACATGAGATATTCAGCACTTTCTCATAAAAGAGGTCTTGTGTTGGATGATTTTCCCAGCTGTAGGCTGATGTGAGTGTTGTGAGCGTGTTTAAGGTAGGCTAGGCTGGCTCTGACATTCACTGCATTTTCAGCTCATGGGGTTTTAAACTTACAATGGATGTGGGGACATAGCCCCTGTGTACATCGAGGATCATCTGCAGCGTCACACCGGGTGGGGGGCTGGGACTTTCACACACGAATCTGGGGAGGGGGGCACAATTCAGTCCATCACAGTGAGACAATAAAAGTGTTGTCAGCATTGCCAGATGACAATGTGATAAATACTCTAGCGACTACAGGCCAGGAAAAGAGTTCCTGCGTCACGAAGAATGTGTATCACAGCTCTTAGCTACCAGCCTGGGTATCTCAAACGTTTATGTTAACATTTGGTACTTCTCTTTCTCTTAGTGTCGTGTGGGAGCCAATGGGAGATGGGAAGAAAATCATTTCATTGGCCGATAACCATATCCTGCTGTGGGATTTACAGGAAAGCTCAAGCCAGGCTGTGGTGAGTAAAAGGAACAACACAGCGTTTGTTTTTGTATTTTTAAACGAAACCGCATGTTCTCACTCATAGGTGGGAACTGAACAATGAGAACACTTGACACAGGGTGGGGAACACCACACACCAGGGCCTGGGGTGGTGGGAGCGGGGAGGGATAACATTAGGAGATACACCTAATGTAAATGACGAGTTAATGGGTGCAGCACACCAGCATGGCACATGTATGCGTACGTAACAAACCTGCACGTTGTGCACAGGTACCCTAGAACTTAAAGTATAATAAAAAATAATAAATAAATAAATAAATAGGACCTTTGGGCTAAATTCAGAATATAATTCTTGATTCACAACAGTTTAGAATTTTGACCTTAGTTAATGAACAGACTGAATCATCAATCAAAGAACTGAGTGATGGGGTCTTTCAGGTGAAAGCCGTTTAGATGTCACTCAGGGCTTGTGAGAGATGACGCACAGAACCCAGCTGTTTGCAAAACATCTGCCTTTTGCTGCACTTTGAGCAAAGGAGGGAGTGGGATGCCCAGGAGTATTTTCTACTGTTTCAAGCGTGCTGTACTTTTGATGAATGGATTCTTAAAGTATATTTGGGTAAAATCATACTTTAAGTAGGAGCAATTATAACATTTTAATTTCATAGTGGTGCCTCGCTCTTTTCATGTATTTGCATGAGTTATGAAAATAACGTTTAGCACTTTCTTTGGGTTGAGTTTTGCTTTTAAATATGCATCGTTTGAATACTTTGTCTCTCACAGAGTAAATATTAATATATATTTTTCATATTTGACTTCTTAAAATTTTCTGCTTTAAAATGTGGTTTTTACATGCATTCATAATTTCATTGCGTTTGTTTATGTCAAAGTAACCACTTTAGAAAAGAGAAAAGGGAAGAACTTTGAACTGATAGCGCTTACAATGTCATTTACGCCTCAGGGGCCGCGTTGCCTACACACAGTCAAAGGGATCTCGCAAGCATCCATTGGATAGATTTCTCCAGTGATGGCCTCATCTTATATTTATTTGTTCCTAACATGTTTTTTTAGCTCTTCTCCCTCATGATGCCTTAGAATATTAATAAGTCCTTTCCTCACCCCTCTAGGCTGACGAGGTGGCATGAATAATGATCCATCATTATTAATAAGTGGCACAGAAGTAAGACTTAAAAATATTAAATGTCCTGTTAAAGCTTTAAACCTCTGAATGGACAAAAGGGAGTCTCACAGCCTTCACTGTGGAATTAAGTGTTGGGCATTCACCCGGAGCATCAACGGTATTTAAGGAAGAGATTTATTATTTTTATGAGAAACTTTAAATGTAAGGCATAGCTTCATATCTTGGAGTAGAATGCAAATTTCACACAAACTTTTAAGATAAAACAGGAAACTTGAATCATATTTCATGCCTGAGATTGACCCTTGTGGACCACACCTGCAGGCCGGGGAGGTCTCATGCCTGAGATTGACCCCTGTGGACCACACCTGCAGGCCGGGGAGATATGTTCACAGTCTCCACCTTCCGGGAGATTTGGCAGAGTCCTGGTCACGGTCGAAGGCGATGCCTTCCTTGTCCCTTCCCTCTGCGTTTTCGCGGGGCGTTCCCACTTAACCGTAAACCTCCAGGAAGAAGGAGGAAAATACTTTCCTATTGAAACGCCAGGCTCATGGTAGGCTTTAGGCAAGACACTTGGGCAGAGGGCCCAGCTCCTCCTGGTGCAGACACTTAGGCAGAGGGCTCAGCTCCTGGTGCAGACACCTGGGGAGAGGGCTCAGCTCCTGGTGTAGACACTTGGGGAGAGGGCTCAGCTCCTGGTGCAGACACTTAGGCAGAGGGCTCAGCTCCTGGTGCAGACACTTGGGGAGAGGGCTCCGCTCCTGGTGCAGACACTTGGGGAGAGGGCTCTGCTCCTGGTGTAGACACTTGGGAAGAAGGCTCTGCTCCTGGTGCAGACACTTGGGGAGAGGGCTCAGCTCCTGGTGTAGACACTTGGGGAGAGGGCTCAGCTCCTGGTGTAGACACTTTGGCAGAGGGCTCAGCTCCTGGTGCAGACACTTGGGGAGAGGGCTCAGCTCCTGGTGTAGACACTTGGGCAGAGGGCTCAGCTCCTGGTGCAGACACTTGGGGAGAGGGCTCAGCTCCTGGTGTAGACACTTGGGGAGAGGGCTCTGCTCCTGGTGTAGACACTTGGGGAGAGGGCTCAGCTCCTGGTGTAGACACTTGGGGAGAGGGCTCAGCTCCTGGTGCAGACACTTAGGCAGAGGGCTCAGCTCCTGGTGCAGACACCTGGGGAGAGGGCTCAGCTCCTGGTGTAGACACCTGGGGAGAGGGCTCAGCTCCTGGTGCAGACACCTGGGGAGAGGGCTCCGCTCCTGGTGCAGACACTTGGGAAGAAGGCTCTGCTCCTGGTGCAGACACTTGGGAAGAGGGCTCCGCTCCTGGTGTAGACACTTGGGGAGAGGGCTCTGCTCCTGGTGTAGACACTTGGGCAGAGGGTCCTGCTCCTGGTGTAGACACCTGGGGAGAGGGCTCTGCTCCTGGTGTGGGAAGAGCTGGCTGGAGCCTTCTGCACACCTACTGTGCTCGCCGTCTCAGGGAGGTTGCCAGGGAGAAAGGAAACCCCAAGTCCCACACGTTAGGATGCGGCAGGTTCTCATCTGCCCCAACTTTGGAGGCCTATTCTGTAATCAAACTGTGAACACATCTTCAGAGCCTCGGTCATCTCAAATGGATTTCATGGTAGGGTGATTAATCTGTAACTTATTTTCTGCAGAGATCAATTTAGTTTTCTCTCCCCCTTTTTTATCCACTGTCAGCAGTTCTGTCAATATCACTTTGTGACCCTCCACTACAGTATTTAATACAGAAACCTTCCTATCGATTTCAGCCGTCTTCACACCCAGCTTCTCAATGTTTTTTTATTGTTTGAGGATATTGCCTTCTGTGGTGAATCTAATCTCATGCTCACTGCATCATTACCTTTTGCAATTAAATCGGAGATTCCTTGCCATTTATAATCATTAGCAGAACTCAGGGGAGGCCTGGAGTGGAAGGTTCCGTGGGGGCCACAGACCCCAGTGAGGGCAGAGGGATGGCCGCCCTGTGTCTGTGCTTGCTCGTTCATCTTCGCCTCTCCCAGCTTTCACTCGCCATGAAATAAATAGCTTCTGTCAAGGAGCCGACAGTAAGCCAGAAGAAGGAAGCTTGCCTGAGGATTCGCTGCCACCTCTGCCTTCTGTTCACACAGGAGAGCAGGAGCTCCTTGAAGGTGGCCATCTAGAGAGTGCCATCTGCTCGGCGTGACACACAGCACCTCTTCGAGGGAAGGGAGTGTGCTTCAGGAACACAGTGTTTCTGTTGGAAAGTTTCTAATCCGAGGTTTAAAATGTAGCGCAGGAGGATCAGATAAACAAACATAAGCTGGGGGGTGCTCCTAGCAACAGCAGCAACGCCACGTTCAGGGTGTCTGTAAATGCAAACAGCGTTTGTGTTTTGGGGACCAAGAGAGCAGTGGGCAGAAGCCGAGTTTAATGTCAGGGCTTGTGGGGAGGGGCTCAGAACTTGGTGGGGGTTGGTGGGTTCTGTGGCCCCCGCCAGTGCACCTTGGAAAGCCTGTTCTGTTTTCATCTTTCTCGTTCTCCAAACTGGAAGAGACGCGGTGCCGAGGAAAGGAAGAAACTTGTTTTGTTAAAGTGGAGAACTTCGTGTGTAGAACCTGACCACTGGTTCCAGCGGCCACCCTCCTGTTCACAGCAACGTGCCCATAGGTGGATTCAATTGTCTTTGTATTTCTGATATTTTATTACAATTTTATTTATTTATTTTTAAACTTGCGTTTTAGGTTCGGGGTACGTGTGCAGGTTGTGACGTAGGTAAATTGCGTGTCACAGGGGTATGGTATACTGATGACTTCATGACCCAGGTAATAAGCACAGCACCGATGGGGAGTTTACAGTCCTCTCTCCTCCCTTCCTCCACCCAAACTATGCTCTCACTTAGAAGTGGGAGCTAGGCCAGGCACGGTGGCTCACGCCTGTAATCCCAGCACTTTGGGAGGCTGAGGCGGGTGGATCACCTTACATCAGGAGTTCAAGGCCAGCCTGGCCAACGTCATGAAACCCCGTCTCTACTAAAAATAAAAATAAATTAGCCAGGCGTGTCATGTGCCTGCAATCCCAGCTAGTCAGGAGCCTGGGACAGGGAGAATTGCTTGAACCTGGGAGACAGAGGTTGCAGTGAGCCAAGATCACACCACTGCACTCCAGCCTGGTGACAGAGCGAGACTCCGTCTCAAAAAAAAAAAAAAAAAAAAAGAAGGGGGAGGTGAACCCTGAGAAGACCTGAACACGGAGAATGGGACAGCAGCACCGGGACCTCCTCAGCTCGCCTGCGGACATTGTTGTCTTGTCTAGAAATCAAGCATGCTCACCCCTGCATGTGGCTGTCATTGCCGTGGGGGTGTTCAGGGGCACCTCCTTGTCCTAGTGTCTGTCTCCTGTCCTCTGTGGCAATGCAAACCAGGACAAGCCTCACTCCCCAGCCTCTCTGTAGCCGGGTGTGGCCGTGGACTGAGTTCTGGACAAACAGATGTGGGTGGGACGGGTGCGTTCACCCTGAATGAGAAGACGTTCCCTTCGCGTTTTAGGTCTCTGCTCCTGAGAGGTGGAGGCGGCTGGCAATGTTCTTCCCTATTCTGTCACTTTTCTTTTCCTTTTTTTAGTAGGGTCTTTTTCAGAGTAAAAGTTTCTCTCTTTTTTTTTTTTTAGAACAGTTTTAAGTTCACAGCAAAATGGAGTGGATGATACAGAGATTTCCCACAGCCTCCCCCACTCTCAGCATATCCCCCGCTGGTGTGAGACCTTTGTTATCACTGATGAACCCACACGGGCACATCACCGTCACCCAGAGCCCCTCGTTGACATTAGGGCTCCCTCTTGGTGCTGGACGTTCTGTGGGTTTGGACAAATGTGTCCTGACACCTGTCTTCCACTGTGGTGTCACACAGAGTTGTTTCACGGCCTCGAAAATCCTCTGTGCCCCAACGATGAGTCTTTCCTCATGCTCTCCCTCCAAGCGCTTTGCAAACCCGATGTTTTCACCATCTCCATCGTTTTGCCTTTTCCAAGATGTCACAGAGTTGGAACCATACAGTGTGGATGATTTTTAGATTGGTTTCTGTCCCTTTGTCATAAGCAGTGAAGGTTTCTCCAGGTCTTTTCATGGCTTGAAAGCACATTTCTTTTTATCACTGAGTAATGCTCCATTGTCCGGAAGGTTCTCCATGTCGATGAAGTTCAGTTTGTCAGTTTTTCCTTTTATGCATTGTCCCTTGTCCCAGGGCTGAGAGCTGAGATGACTCGGATGCTGAAGATCGTCTCCTGCTTTCTCCTGAGGGGCTGATCGCTGTGCATTTGACAGTGACGTCATGGTCCACTTTGGTTAAGAGGCACAAGGTATCTGGGCCTCCTTCCACCACCCTCACCATGTGGGGGACACGGAGTCCAGGCTTCCCTGTTGGGGTAGCACGGACATGGTTTTTCTGGGCTGCTTGTCTGGAGTACATGGTTACTGTCTAGGGGTTTTGTGTCCTACTCGGCTGCCCCTTTTTGAAAACGTGGCTTTCAGTGGGCTCTTCTGGGGCCTTACTTGGTGGTATTTCCTGGCTGCCTGCTGCTTCAGCTCCAGGTCTGGAGTGAATGAGGCAGAAGGAGACCCCAGGGAGCCCCACCGCGTGTCTCCTCATGCCCCTCGTGGGCCTGCCCTCTCTCTCCAACTTTCAAATCACCCTCTGTTGTATGTGCAGTGTCCAGGCTTTCATTGTACTTAGTGAGAGAAACACGGAACGGGTGTACGCTCTGCCTTCCCGGCAGCAGGCGGCCCGGAAAAGATGGTGCCGGTCACCCGCTTCCACTAGCTGTTCCTGCTTCTGGAGACGTTGATAATATGAGAGCTCTTCCCTTGTGCAATTAGAAGGAAGAATCTAAACATTCCAAATGAGCGTGCGTGGACCCTGTGTGTGCCGTCATTCCCAGGCTGGAGGCCGTGTGGGGAGGAGGAACACGGGAGTCGGGGAGCAGGGATGGCCCTGGACGCCTGCACCTGCCACGAGCCTCACTCATGCAAGAACACGCCACAGGCCTCCGGAAGAGGGACCCGCCCGGGCCTCGCGCACGGAAGAGGGACCCGCCACAGGCCTCGCGCACGGAAGAAGGACCCGCCGTGGGCCTCGCGCAGGGAAGAGGGACCCGCCGTGGGCCTCGCGCACGGAAGAAGGACCTGCCGAGTGTGTCCTGGGGGATTTGGTGTTGCGTTATGACTGCAAGAAGTCAGCCACGCCCCAAGCATACCAGAATGCCATGGCCAAATTTATTCAACAGATACTCAGTGAGCTCACTTTGGAGAGGGTAGTGAGGACTTTTCCCAACACATGATCATTTCTCACTATTTTTAAGTAGTCCTTTTAAACAGAGACACAGACCTCGTCGTCATATAGTTGGGCCCCTCCCAACCGACAGATGAGGAAAGCTAATGGAAGCAGAGGAAGTTTCTGAAGGTGACGTGGTCTCAGTGCCAGATTTGGGGCTGCAGGTAAGGTCTGATGCCCTGGGAGTGAGTCCCACCCAGGCACAGAGGTGTTCACAGCGGCGCCTGCCTGCCCAGACCTCTCCTGTCCTCCTTCAGGTCTGTGAGGTTCTCAGATAACTTGCTCTTACTTGAGTATCTTGAATGATCAGTGACATTTTGTCCCATGAGCATGAATTTGATTTTTGGAAAAAGTTGATTGGAACAAAATCTGGTAAATAAAATAGGTAGGCAAGCTTTGCAAAAGCCGATTAGTGGAAAACGGGTTAAAATCACATGAAAACCGATTTCCTTGTGAGACTGATAAAAAGACATTCCAAAATATTTTGAGCAGAGACTTTGTCATTAAAATAAATGTCACCTTTATAGCCAGGGGTTTCAGACAATGGCCAGTGAAATTTATGTTTTAGACATTTGTTTTTTATATACATTATATATTATATATCTATATATATTTGGATATTATCTTTAAGAAAATACGTAGTCAGTGATTTACTAAGTTGCATATTTTGATATCATAGTATAATTTACCAAGTTGCATAGTTTTAATATCATAAAACTACGTATATAGTTTGATTTTAAAATTTTGGAGCGCACTAGCATTTTCCTTTTAGTCTTCCACTCAGATCTTGAATAAAATTCATTAAAACACAAAAGTGGCTGGGTGCTGGTGGCTCTGGTTGCTAGAGAGCAACTGAGCGTCTGTTTCCCAAGCTCTTCGAAGACTTCTTTCTGGTGATACAAAACAAATTGTGTGTTTTTAGAACCAGGCGTCTTTAAGAAAGAGGAGCCGCTCACCCTGGGAAGCTTCGGCACAAGCTCTCTATCAGCACCCTGTTCCGAGTGCCTGCCATGTCCGAGGGCCACCTGAGCTGTGACATGCTGCTGGAGCTTTGATGGCCAACACAGAGCCTCTGCCTTTTCTAATGTGCCATGCGGTTTTAGGGCCTGCAGTATCTAGATGATGCATTGAATGTAAGATTTCAGGTTTTGCTGGAATAGCTGGGACAGGCACGGGTCAGTGGAAGGTGCACAGAGTCCAGGACGACCTAAGCTGGGGGCGGCGAGGGAGGCCTGGAGGCAGTAAGTCCTCCTATAGCTGGGGCGGCAGTGCAGCCTGCAAAACCAGGTCCCCTTCCTGCCACTCCTTAACAGTGTGACCTGGGACATGTTCCTTGGCCTGACCAAGTGCCAATTTAACAGTGGAATTACAGGTTACAGGACAACAGCGTTTCTCACAGCAAGCACTTAGTGTGTGCCTGTCGGGTAGATGGACGGGCGGATGGGTGGACGCGTGGATGGGTGCATGGGTACATGGATGCGGACGGAGCAGCTGTAATACATGATCTCCAACACTGGGCCATGGGCGAAGGTCACCCAATAGGAGGGTCACCAGGAAGACCCTCGTGCAGAGGCAAGACAGAACTTGAGGTCCCAGAAAGCAGCCTGTGTCTCCTTCATAATTAACTGACTTTCCCCAAAGTCAGCAAGTGATCATTACATTTCAGACACGAGGGATCTGGCGTGCTTTCATGACGCGCTGCTCCCAGTGTTTTCTGCCCTCATTATTCTTTTGAAAAGATCTTTTTCCCTCTCCCAAGAATTGCCTCTAATTAGACCCACCTCTCCAACAGATCACTAATGTCTAATTGGGGTTGCAGAAATATTTTTTATAGTTTAGTCTATCTTGGTAAAAAAAAATTCAGATCTGTACTCATGGCCTTTCCAATTTTGAGTGTGTAAAACTGAGGTCAAATCTGCATTTTGGAGTTTAAGACACACAGTTTTTCTCCAGAAACAGAGCTTAGATTTTGGTATAGCAAAGGAGGAGTGAAAAAACCCTTTTAGTTCTATTCGTCCTACAAATAGAATCCTTTTAGAAATAAACTAAAAATAAGTTTAAAACATCACGTCCTGTCACCCAATGGGGACAGCTGATGCCCTGTGTACATTTTCTAATACAGGAAGGCGCTACTCTTCCAGGAGGCCACATTGCAGACTCTTATGGGGGTCAGCTCTGTGCACCTCAGACATTGTCTCCCCAGGAGATGGTGCCCTTGATGGTGTGTGGGAGCCTGCAGCCTGCTGGGGCTCTGTGTCCCATTCAAGCTGGGTGTGCAGCATCCCTCAGGGCCAAGGGCCTACCTGCTGTGTGACCCTGGCAGGACCCACCTCCACCCTTTCTCTGGCCCCTGGTGCTACCAGCTCCTGCCATCTGGAAACAGGAGCCCCGGCAGCCAGGTATCCCACCACAAGAGCCTGGGTGTCCTGCCAGGAGAACCCAGCCCTCCCCAGATCCTCTTCCTTTTCTTTTTCTTCTGCATCCTGAAGGTGGTGCTGGGTCTCAGGGACTGCAGCAGATTTCATTTCCATCGCCTCCGTCAGACCCTAGTGCTCCAGAAGGCAGTGTCAGTGTTCGCCCTGCATGGAGACCGCTCAGAACTCTTCGGAATGTTCCAAGGTGCTGTTTTTTTGAGTCATAGTAAAGATGAAGAAAAACATGTTTAAGATGCCTGCCACGTGCTAGGCACTGTCTGGACATTTGACATGTATTATCTCCTTTAATCCTTATAACCCTGCAGGGTAGATTCTTTAATATCATGCTGTACGTGAGTTCTGGGAGCTGGAGCCAAGCCCCAAAGAGACTAAGTAATCTGCTGATGGTGGCTTACTGGGAAGCAGAGCTGAGATTCAAGCTCGGGGTATTCACGTTCAAAGCTGGAACTGGAATTCCCAACCAGAGATAGGGAAGAGAAGTTTCCAGAGGTGTCATTGACATTCTCAAATGGGCATTACAGGTGCAGCAGTTAGGATGTATTTGGCTGCAGGAGACAGGGAATGACTTAAACAAATGAGGAATCTTTATTATCTGCTGTAACAAGAAGTATGGAAATAAAGTGATTCAGCATCTTCACAGCATCAAGGCCTCAGTTGCTGTGCATCTTTCCACTCTGCCGTATCCACTTGTGACTGCTTTCTGCCTTCGTGACTGCAGGGCAGCTGCAGCAGTTCCAGCCATCACATGCAGACTCCCACAATTCCTGTGCAGAGAAAGCAGATTTCTCCGCATCTCTGTAAGGAAGGCCTTTCTTAGAGGTGTCTGTGTCCAATTGTCAGACACAATGGCAAGTCATGTCTAAACTAGTCATTGGTGAGAACAGTTTCCTCCTGCTCGGCTCAGAGCAGTGTTGGTCCCTGAGGATGGGATGGGAAGGGGCTCAGGGTGGGGTGGGCATGGCCATTTTGTGAGCCAGCCCCTCCCTCCTGCCACGCAGCCCAGGGTGCACAACCTGGGACACGCCTGCACCAGGTGCTTCGTGTGTCCTGCGCCCTGGAAACGCCTTGCTGTTTCTTCACCCTGCTGTTCTCTGGCCGTGGTGAGAGGGTGGTGCGTGCCTGCCTCTGCTGGCCCTCCAGTTTCCTTCGTATTGGTCAGCGTGCAGGTGTTAGGGTCTGCTGTGAGCGTGGCCTGCAAGTAGTAGGGTCTGCTGTGAGCAGTTCTACACGTAGTAGGGTCTGCTATGAGCATGGCCTGCATGTAGTAGGGTCTGCTGTAAGTGCAGCCTACGCGTAGTAGGGTCTGCTGTGAGCGCAGTGCTGTGTTCTCTGTGGGTTTCCTGTCCTCCAAATCAAGCCACCCTTGTCAGCTCTGTGGCTGTTGATGGCAGGAAGTATAGCTTTTTGTCTTTCAAATTCTTGTGCTGAGACTCTTCTTAGATATGCTCCACATGAACTGCTAAAGACGATGCCAGGCACATCATTCTGCTCGTTAGGAGGTGTATTCTTTTGTTCGTGTCCCGGCATTAGTAACATCTCCCTTGAAAGTTTTGTGGGCGCCTTTAATCATTGCTTTTGGACCGGGAAGCACTGAATATTCTTCTTTAATGCTGGAAAAGATTACCGCATGCGTCGCGCCCCGTGGAGTTCTCGCTGAGTTCTGTCTCCGTGTCCCCAGGAAACCAAAAAATGTGATTGATTAACCTTACAACTTACACTGTACCGTCTGCCCTGCGTAGACCCTCAGAAATTGATGGTGAAATATCTTTCAGGCTTTCATTAAAATTTACCTTCCAGACTTCTCTGCACCTGTGAGCGTGAAGTTTTCAGGGCCTGGGAGTACAGGCATTAGCATGATCGGTGGAGTGGAGTCAGGAGACATTTCCTGTTTCTGCCTTCGGCTGGCTGTGGCCACAGGCAGCTCGCCCGTTCTCCCCGGGTTCTAGTTTTCCCAGCTGTGGAGTGACGGGGGCCAGAGCCCGCCTCTGAGCTGC
>NW_012104432.1:707955-710104 GCF_000951045.1 Mandrillus leucophaeus | reverse complement strand
TGCTGGGGGCTCAGCTTGCATTGGGATGGCAGAATGGCTGTGCTGGGGGCTCAGCTTGCAGTGCATGACTCGAGGTTCTGGGCCTTCTCCTTCTGGAATGGCCCTATGGCGTTTCCTACACACGAGTCATCAAGAACGTGTCCAGGTCACTCTGCCTAATTTGCGTTACCTTCTAGCAATGTGACCTTGCATTCTGTCTTCCTAAAGAGTTTCATAATGAACCAATACAGTTAGTAGAAGGTTAGCTGGAACACAGTATTGATTAGTTAGAAACAATATCCAACCTTCTCATCATATTTGCTTATTGGTCTTTTTTACTATATTCATTGTCATCAGTGAATAATCATTAACCTGATAAGCAGGTCTTCAGAAAACTGAAATAGTACCTGTAAAAAATTTCACTTGACTTGTTTTTTGTTTACCTAAAGGGAATACTACAAAAGTATTTCTTCATTCATGTTGTCCATGTGGTAGTTAAGACATTGAACCTAGGTTGGGCGCGGTGGCTCATACCTGTAATCTTAGCACTTTGGGAGGCCAAGGCGGGCAGATCACAAGGTCAGGAGATTGAGACCATCCTGGCTAACACGGTGAAACCCCATCTCTACTAAAAATACAAAAAATTAGCCGGGCGTGGTGGCGGGTGCCTGTAGTCCCAGCTACTTGGGAGGCTGAGGCAGGAGAATGGCGTGAACCTGGGTGGCGGAGCTTGCAGTGAGCCGAGATCGCTCCACTGCACTCCAGCCTCGGCGGTAGGGTGAGACTCCATCTCAAAATAAAATAAAACAATAAAATAACATAAAATAAAATAAATAAAAAACATTGAACCTAACTAACTGTAAGTTGCCAAAGTTAAAGCCAAAAATTAGCTCACCCTGTGTTTCTGAAATAATGTGTACACTCGAATCATTGCTAGTTTTTGAGGTAATGTTGCTACCAATTCTTCTCCTTAGGAAACTGTATTCCATCATTGCTGTTGGCAACATTTATTTTGACTTACTCCCAAATTGGCTTTTACTAAAGGTTTTCTTGTGGCTTAGCGTTTGGGGTCGTGAATTTTCCAGCTCCATTTTCTTTCTCCCTCGGTAGCTTTGTGAGGGGGACCCTCTCCTTGGCTCCTGTGTGCCACCGTGCACACTACATGGTCCCTTGGAGCTTGCTGTGGGAGCCACGCCCTCCCTTCCTGCGGTGCCTGTGACCCCGCTCTGTGCCTGGGTCCATGCTGAGCGTTCTTGGGAGCCCGCCTCCTGCACCAGCTGGAAAAGCTGCGCCCTTTTAGCAAAAGTAATGAGAAGGAAGAGATGCTGTAAAATCTGATGGAGTGAAATAGAAAGGTGGGAGGCGCCTCTGATTTTATGAGCAGAGCACTCCCCTCTTTTGTTAACATCCCCCCCTCTGCCATGGTTGATTGTTCCTGGCGAGTGCCTGGCCCGGCTGTGCCAGTCTACCTCCTTCTCCAGGAATTTGGGGTGAGGTCTAAGGGCTGGCTCACCTTTGGGTGCCTGGTCAGGGGGACGTCAGGCCCTGGTGTTCCCGGTGCCTTTGCCTCCTGCCCTGTGGACATACGGGAGCCAGGCCGGAGTGAGAAAGAGAGAAACAGAGCTGGTGTGGAGAGAGGGGCCCAGCTCAGGGTGGGAGCACGTGCCTGGGGCTCGGCAGCCCCAAAGTCCAACGTAGTTCCCACCTCTTGGTCCTGAGACACCCCGGGCTCCTCAGGTTCAGTTTCCCTTTGCTGGCGCTAGTTCGAGTCTGGTGTCCGAGCTGCTGCACATGCTGCCGTCACCGTGCCGAGTGCACAGGCCCTGGCCCGCCTCCCTGCCCATAACCCGAGACCTGCTCAGCCTTTCTGGTTCGGTCACTCTGTCCTGCTGACAGCTGGCCTGGACCCTGGCTGTCCTCACCAAGTTCAGTGCTTGGTTCCAGCCCTGTCCCCGCCGTTCTGCCTGGCGCTGCGCTGGCTGCCTTGGTGAGCTGACCAGACTCTCACTGCGCACGCCTTGGCCTGGTGTTCATGACTCAAGCTTAACCCCGCCGTGATCACACGTGCTTGCGCGTTCTGGTGTCTGCCCCTGCCACCCTCCCTGCCCTGCCCCCTTGTCCACCTTTCAGTTCTGCACAGGCTTCCCGAGGCCCCACACGTGGCGGCTGC
>NW_012104432.1:704974-706355 GCF_000951045.1 Mandrillus leucophaeus | reverse complement strand
GGCCCACGTGTGTGACCTCGGCTTTTGTGTGGATAACCTGGAATCCAGGCACACCTCAGCTGGGTCCTCTGCTGGAAGCCTTCCTCGCACAAGGCTGTGGTCTCAGGGTCAGTGGGCTGGGCTTGCTGCTGGTCAAATGTGGCTCCTTCTGGGCCGCTGGACTGAGGGCCTGGATTCCTCTAGCTGTTGGCCAGAGACTGCCCTCAGCTCCTGGCCATGTGGCTCCGCAGTGTGGAGCTTGCCTCATCCCAGCCAGCAAGATGAAGCCCAGATCTCTTCTCATCTAATCCGCCGAGGGACCCCACCCTGCTGTGCTGGTTAGAGGCCAGCCCTGCTTTGGGGCAGGGACTCCACAGGCCACCAAGTCCGGGGGCATCCCACACGCTGCTGACCATCGGCCTCTTCTACCTGCAGCTTCCCTGGTTTTCAGCCGCCTCATGTCACAGCTTCACCTCTGCCAGCTCTGCTTTTCTTATCTACCCTCCAGCTGGAGGAGGCGCCCTGACCGTGGGCTCTCCCACCCGACTCAGTGCTGTGCTGTTTCGGCCTTCTGGCCGGGTCTGTTTTGTCTCTGACTACCGGCACGTGGTTCCCCTTCAATCAGGTTTGTTTACGTTACCTGCCTCTCTGCTTGGTCGGCATGTGGTTCCCCTTCAATCAGGTTTGTTTACGTTACCTGCCTCTCTGCTTGGTGAGGCTTTTGTTTTTGCCAGGAATGGCTCACTCCTGTGTTTCACTGATTTAGGTTCTGCTCAGTCGGTAAAGCCCATCTCAGTTCCTAAGCCTCATGAAAACTTTCCCTAGTTACTGTAACCTGGATGAGTTCTACTTTCTTTGAAATCCGTCTCAACGTACGTTATTATCATTTACCCTGGCTTTGTCACTTGTTAGCTAGCTTTTAAAACATTGTACAATTATTTAATTGTTCCAAACCTCAGTTTTCTTATCTGTCAAATGGGGATATTCACATCTACATCATGTGACTTGTGATAATTTCACTAGGAAATGAACATAAAAGCTCAGCACAGGGCCTGACATTGAATAACTGATAACGAGTTGTATTTGTTGAGTAATTTCTTTTCGTTGCACACCTTTACCTCTGCAGCTAGACAGTGAGTGTGAGAACAAAACCCACGTCTGCCATCATGGCACTCGGCACGGCCGAGGAGCTTGCTCAATAAATACTTGTTGATCACTTGCAAGGCTAACTGGTGGTTGGTTGGTGGCCTAATCAACTTACTCTTTCAAAGATCTAGATAAGTCCGTAAGCTGAAGGCTAGGACGTGTTTTATCCCGTGAGTTTTGGACGCACGCAGTGCTCCGTCTTGCTGACTGAACTTCTGCAAGGAGCGCTCATGGGGTTAGAAGCTGATGAAATGCA
>NW_012104432.1:684111-698569 GCF_000951045.1 Mandrillus leucophaeus | reverse complement strand
CCCAGATGTGGACACACCCCCTGTGGCTGCCCAGATGTGGACACACCCCCTGTGGCTGCCCAGATGTGGACACACCCCCTGTGGCTGCCCAGATGCAGACACAACCTCCTCACTTCTGCCCAGATGTGGAGTCATGGGTACCCTGTCCCCCCAATGGGTCTCTTGTGTCCCCACCTTCTCTTGACCTCTTCTCACCACAAGGCTTTGCAAGGATGGTGGCTTTCAGTTGCCAGAAACTTTTCCTAAGCATCAGAGCCGGCTTTAGGAGTGGGAGATGAAGGTGTGGCCTCTCTCCCTGACTGAGCGCAGCGTCTCATCTCTTACTGATAAGGGTCCTTCTCGGCTTCTGACCAGGACTGTTTTGAGTTCTCAGTCTCTCCCACAGCCTGTTTGCACAGGACAGGGGGGACACCAGGTCTTGGAGCTCACGCCTTCCAGTGGCCACCTCTGAAGTTGGGAGGCCTCTTGCTGGGAGACACAAGGAGCATCTGCAGCCGGTGTGCTCTTTCCGGAAAGCCCTTTACCCGTGGCTTAGACGTGCCCTGTTTCTCACTGGGAACTGCCTGTCTTTCTGTTCTGAGTGGTGGTTTCCAGGCAGAGCCCCTTCCTGTCTATGCAGCGGGCACTCACTCTGTAGGGACCTCCAGGCCTTGTTCACCCCAAGCCTGGGTGCCCACCCTGCCCCTGCCCAGCAAAGCCCCTTGGTAAATCTCGTGAGATGGTGAATAAACCCCAGCACCAGCTCGGTCCTTGGGCCTCTCACGGCCTGTCTAGCAGCTCCATTTGGACCTGCCCTCGGCCCGGCCAGGCCCACTTCACCAGCCACCTGCCCCAGGCTCCTCTCAGAGGGCTCTGAAGAGCACAGCTGGTTTGAAAGTTAACAGAATTAGTGGTGGGAACTGTGTCCCTCAGGAGGACTTGGGGGCAGGTGTGACAGAGGATCCTGGGGTAGACCTGGACCCTTCTTGCCTTTAGCAGTCGTCCTTTGCATTGAAATTCAAACCCCAAATTGAAATAACGACGCAGCCAACACGCACAGCCTTTGTGCATGAAATCCCTGGCAGGCAGAGAAAAGAGCTGGGGATCTTCTCCCAGGCTCATAACTGGGCCCACCCTCTTTTAGGCAGGAGGAGGTTTTAGCCCTAACACCAGCCCCAGAAGGCCTTGCTGAGGTCTTCGTGGTCAGCTCACTGGCTTGGGGCGGTCTGATTAAACGCCAGGTGAAGGCCATGTGGGCCTCGAGACGAAGGGAGGGAAGAGGCTGTGCACTGAAGACAGCATCGGAGGGACCGAAATGTGTTTGTCCCTTTGTTATTCCAGAACCGGTCAGGTGGACCTGACTTGTTTTGTCTCTTTCTTTAGGGAGAGCCAGATGTTTGAGTTATTTTATATTGTTTTCCTTGAAGTTGGAGTGTTGGAGTTGATTATCTCTAATCACATACTTGCAAGCGAGTGCTCTTTAATAGAGGCCTATTAATATGCTTTCTATTTTTTGCTCTGCTCAGTTTTATAGATTTTCCCAAGTAAGGTTCATTTTTGCCATTTAAGGAAAGGAAACAAAGACAGAGCTTCCTAATTATTCTCAGTAATTATTTTCCGTAATGTCCTTGAATATAGGATATCCTCTTGCATTTTCTGAACAGACCTCACATTCTTCTGCTTTTCTTGTTCCTTTGGAAAACATCATGACACTCCCAGCTGGCCAGCTCAGCCTCCCTGGAAGGGAAGGGACAACTGAAGTTCACCTCGGGACGGTGGAGTCCGCATCACAACTGCACCCAGGTGGCCACAGCGAACGACACCACCCTCCGTGGCTGGGACACCCGGAGCATGAGGTCAGTGAGCCCACCACGCGTGGGCCCCGCTTCCTCTCCTCCCTTAGCGAGCAGAACCGGGATGACGGTGGAGCTGATCGTGAGCCAGATGCATTTGGGGGCGCATGGTTGGTTTGTCTCCATCTCGTTCTTGCAGGAAATCATAAATCTTCATCTTGTTTCTTCACCCCAGATTAAGCGAGCACATCCACTGCCGTGGAACCGGTGCACCTCGGTGGCTGTTGAATGTTCCGTGTTGATATCCCTGCGTTAACAGCAGTTGATGATGAAAACTAGGAATTGGGGCTTTTGTAACACTGAGCGAGATGGGGACCACAGGGTGCCCTTCTCTGATGAGCCGCTGCAGGCTGACAGCTGCAGTCCCCAGGTTAAGTCTCTCCTGGGGTCGTCCTTGACCGTAGCTGTGCCTTCTGGAGACACACCTATATAGGGCAATCATAGTTTGTCATTTAAGTAATTATACCCAACAGCCAGCAGCTCTAATGGAACAAATAAGAGCGAGTTTTCCGTTCCAGTTGTGATTTTGATAGGCAAAGGAGTGATGGTAGCACGTCTGTTGCCGTGGCAACGGAAGCCCACACAAGCTTTTTTAAGATACAGTTTATCCCCTCAGCACACCATAATTTATCACCGAGCTGAAAAGACGGATGTCATGCAGTAACTCGTGTTGATTCCAGGGTGGGGGCACAACTTTAGATTTAGTTCCAAGGCCCCTCTGAAAACTCAGGGGCTAATGAAGAATCAGTCGCCACTTCCTCCCTTGTGCATGTCTGTGCAGAGGGCTCGTTTGGTTTCCTGATCAGAAGCTGGAAACCACAGACTCAGCCCGTGATGAACATCCTGCTGAAATCCATTTCTCCATGTCCTGTGGTCATCATGTCCTTCGTCTGCATGGTTCTTTGAAGGATATGAAGAATTTCAGTATCTGAAGACAAGAAACTCAAAGACTGACGTTACAGACCAAACAAATAAGCAAACAAAAAGATGCCCGTGGCTTTGATGGGCGACATCTGGCAGTGGCCTCATTTTGCCCGTGTTGTGTCTGTGGTGAGGACGTGCCAGCGCAGCCCAGAGGGTCCTGGCGCCTTCTCACTGACTGTCATTTCTCCTTTTGCAGACAGCTTTGGTTTGCATGGAGCCGGGATGCCTTTGGTGCTTTTTTAGGTGGTGTGATGCTTTTGTGTGACAGTTACTGGCAATGGAGCATGCAGTAACCTTTAGTTAATATGTCGTGCCCGTGCGACTGTCCATCCAGTTCCCTGGGAATCTGCCAAGCTTGTAATTTTCTACCTTTGCCTGTTTCCCTTGAAAGATTTAAAGGTTTAGGTATCATATTTTAGGGAAGAAATATTAAGATATTGAAAAGGTGCAGGATATAAAAACCAGAAGATTTAAAAGTGGTTTAGGGCTGGGAGTTCTAATGTGAGAGAAAAAAGATGAAAGGAATTGAGTTCCTCTGCCTTGGAGAGCAGAGAACAATGATGGTCTTCAGATAAGTGAAGCAAATTACAAGGCACAGAAGTTCCCCATTGCTCATCAGCCCCACTGAAGCCTGCGGGTGAGGAAGGTAAACAATGCAGGAGTGATTTCAGTCCCGCCCACGGCAGTGCTGGGGAGGCCGTGCAGGCGGGAGCCGCTGGGCAGCTTCAGGCCATGGGTTCTTTGCTTTCCCAGTTGCAACCTTTTGTTTCAAGCCACTGTCCAGCCTCACCGGATGACCTGTCCTCTGGGATTCATGACATCAGAGGCCATAGGCAGGATATTATGACTTCAGACCCTGCGAGGAGCAGCCAAGGACCATAGGATCCAGGGCAAAGTGAGGTGTGTGAGTGCGGGTGTGCATGTCTGCCCTCTCATGTGTGGATGTGTGCGTGTGTGTGTACATACATATGTGGGTGTGCCCACAGATGCACATGTGAGTGTGAGAACGCATGTGCTGTGAACAGCCGTGTGACTCATTTCAAAGAGTCCCCTTCTCCTGCCCTGGAGCAAGTGGGTTGCACTGGCCACCAGCAGTGTTGGACCTGGAGCTGGTGTGGACAGTGGAAGGGTAAGCCCAGCTGACACGGCCCTTCCGGCTTCCATGGCCTTCCCCACTGCTCCTCCCTTTCTCTCTCTCTCTCTCTCTCTATATATATCTATAGATAGATAGATAGCTGGTCCCTTCCTGCTTCCATGGCCTTCCCCATTGCTCCCCACTTTCTCTCTCTCTTTCTGTATATATATAGATCTGTATATAGATAGATATTTTTGTGTGTGTATACATACATATATATGTGTATATATATATATAAAATTTCCCAACACTATATTCTACCTTCATTCTCTGTCTTTTTCTTTTCCTTCTTCACTACATCCTTCCAGAAATGTGTCGGGCATCCTGTCCAGACGTCTGCCTCAGCGTCCCCGTGGCGGCTGCAGCCCCTCTGGCATGCTCTCATTCTCAAGATACTAAGTCACATTTTTAACGGCTGCAAAGCAAAATCCCTTCCATGGCTCGCCCGGAGGGTCACAGATAAGCTCCTGGAGAGCTGAGCGTGGTGCGACCGCACAGGGTTGCTGGGATGGAGGCGCTGGTGCCAGCCTCCTCCTGCAGGGCAGGAACGCCGAGGAGACGAGAGCACCCTGGGCCGGGGGATTCGACAGGGTCCCGGGAAACCAGTCGTGCCTGCAGCACTCAGTGGCTTTGCATAATCCGTTTGCTATTTTTCTATACTGTTCTTCCTTCTCCCTCAGCCAGATCTATTGCATAGAGAATGCCCACGGACAGCTGGTGCGGGATCTTGACTTCAATCCCAACAAGCAGTACTACTTGGCCAGCTGCGGAGACGACTGTAAGGTGAAGTTCTGGGACACCCGAAACGTCACCGAACCCGTGAAGACCCTGGAGGAGCACTCCCACTGGTAGGGCCGCTCCTGGCTGCTTCAGGAAAGAGGGGATCATGCAATTGATTTTGCTAATTACTTTGCCATTGGGAAAGACACAAACCAGCTTCGTTTGTGCTGCTGTGCATCATTCAATCACCCAGTTTTATTTTTCCTAAAGAAACACTAATTCCAAATCTGAATGTTTGTGATTTATAAACATAGGAAAAGAAGAAAAACATTAAATTCTGTTTTCTCTTGAAACAGTGCTGGTTCAAGTATGTAAAAATAAATGTGCACAGATGTTCACACAGCATTGTTTGTAATGCCGGAAACCTGGAAACCACCCAAATGTCCATCACTAGGGGACTGGTTAAGTAAATTAGGTGACATCCATGCAGCGGAGATGAGGCAGCTGTCAGGAGAATGTGGAGCGTCTCTGTGTGGCTTTGGGAAGATGTCCGAGGTCACTCATTCTCCCTAACATATTATTTGAATGTTTTTAAATGTGCCTAGTACTTTTTGCTAAGTAAAAAGATCAAGTTGTACAGTGGCATGTACAGCATGAATCCATTTTTATGCAAATAAAACGTGTGTGCACACGCAGGGGTGTACACAAGTGTGAGTGACAGAGGTATGCAGAGGAAATGTCTGAAAGAGTAAGAGCCAAAAGCTCCTCAGGAATCCTCCCCCAGTCAAAGAGGGGCATTCCCTGCATCTCTGAATTGTTTGAATTACTTATCTGAAGCTATATTGTTTTTGCAATCAGAAAGTAAAAAGCCTGGATTACTAGTACACAGTTTTGATAAATTCAGTGACTTGCTGGAATTTCCTGTGGTCTGAGTGGCTGGGCCTCCCTGTGCCCCTGGCCATGCTGGGTGCACCTCCTAGTGTCAAGGGCCCAGCACTGTCTGCCACCCGGGCCCTGGAGCTTGTTTTGGCCTCAGCATGACTGGGAGGCAGAAGCTCCCAGGCTCTAGGACCCGTGCCAGAAAGAAAGCTGATCCCAGTAGCCAAAACCAAGGACAGCCCTTGTGCCCCAGGAGGCCGCCATGCCCTAGTCTCAGGACCCACAGTCACTGCCAACTGGGAACATGCCGTGAGGCTTGTTATATTCCAGGATATCGCTGTGAGGCTTGTTTGATATTATAGGATATTGCTAATCCACATGTTGCTTCTGGGGCAGTTTTTTTTTTGTTTTTTTGTTTTCGAATTTTAGAAAGCTTGTCTGAAATATTGAGTGATAAGCCTTCTCCTCCTGCAGTTTTCAGCCAACATTTAGTCTTCCCTGTCTGTCTGTTGGGACTCAAGAGAAACCTACAGCAAACCCACCCTCAGCGGAAGACTGCCTTCTGTCAGGCCCTGGGATTGGGGCTGATTGCCTGGCAGTGTCTAACGTGAGCCCCAGCCTAGTGGGGCCCTCAGAGCCGGTGTGGCGTGTTGTTGGTGTCGCTGCGGGTGACGGGTCATTTCAGTAGCTGCTTTGCCTTCTGCAGGGTGTGGAACGTCCGCTACAACCACTCTCACGACCAGCTGGTCCTCACTGGCAGCAGTGACAGCAGAGTCATCCTTTCCAACATGGTGTCCATCTCGTCGGAGCCCTTCGGCCACTTGGTAGACGACGATGACATCAGTGACCAGGAGGACCACCGTTCCGAAGAGAAGTAAGGGCATGCACTGCAAAGCGGCTCACACCGTACCAGTGCCTCCTTTCCCCACAGCCATCTCCCGAGCCAGGCGGTGTAGACAGAAAGTTTACAGGTGTGCGTCTGGGGGACACTGTCCTTCCCCCCTGCAGCTGTGGGGACCCACAGTTCCAGGGGTGCCGTCATTAGCAGCCCAGATGGGAGGCACTGCAGGTGGGTTGGGGTTAGGTGCGGTTTTAAAATAGATCTCTCTGTGTTTGTGTTTGTATTCTTATTGAATGCAATAAGAATAATAATATTTTAAATCTGTAAGATTTAAAAGACTGTCACTGGTCTTCAAACTTGAGCATGAACAATAATGAGAACGAATATATCCCAATCCTCACAGCACTCCCTGTAAGAGACGCATCCCAATCAGCGTCTTCACTGGCGTGGATTTGAGCGTGTTGGGGTCAGGTTGTTGGCCATCAGCTCATGGGCCTTCCACTGACTGGTCGCAGGGCTGAGACTCCAGGCCAACCTTCCCAGTTCAAACGCAGGTCCTACTTCGCTTCTAGATACTCTACAAAATGTGGTCAACCGTGATGTGTGTTTTCTAGTCATACCCTCATTGTTCTGGATTTTCCCAAAGCTTTTTCTGGTGCACTTTGATTTCCGATCCTAGGTGAGATGGGAGATTGCTAAGGGCACCCTCTTCATGCCCGCATCTGGTCAGCGGTGCAGTGCCAGGGCCCCTGTGTCCTTCAGTGGCCCACCTTCACAAGTGGCAGCTGCTTCCTGGGGGCTGACTGGGTGCGACTCAGATGCAACCGCAGAGATTCATGCCCCAGGTTGCAGAGGAAGGAGGTTCTGGAATAAAACCCTGTGAAGTTGGACAGTTAGAGCCCTGAAATATGGTGGGGTCTGTCACTCTGTTTTGGGATCCTTTGCAGTCTTTTTTGTCTGAATTCTGCCCCTACCCACCTGAACTTGGTCTCAAATTCCTCTGTGAGAAGACCTCTGTCTTCAGACTCTTTTCTGCAGTGGCGATGGCCCCATCTGTTTGTCTCTTGACTTTACTGGCTTTGTTTTGTTTTTGAGACAGGGTCTCACTCCGTCACCCAAGCTGGTGTGCAGTGGCACGATCATGGCTCACTGCAGCCTTGAACTCCTGGGCTCAGGTGATCCTCTTACCTCAGCCTCCCAATTAGCTGGGACAACAGGTGCACGGCACCATGTCTGGCTAATTTTTTATAGAGAGAGTTTTGCCATGTTGCCCAAGCTGGTCTCAAACTCCTGAGCTCAAGCGATCTGCCCACTTCAACCTTCCAAAGTGCTAGGATTACAGGCGTGAGCCAGACTCTGTTGTTTTTCTGTTCGATCCTTAGAAACTCAGTCCGCCGTAGAATAGTATTTAAGCACACGCACGGTGGAGTGTGCCCAGTGGTCTCCTGGTGCCTTTGGGCCTGGCTTCCTTTACCATCCTCTCTGCCAGTGGCCCGGGGAGTCTGCACTTGCTCACCGTGTCTGTCCCTGTTAGGGAAGGAGCCCGATGGGCCCGTTGGTCAGAAGACTGCTGGAGTTGTCCTCCGGGCGGCAGTGTCATGGGAGCAAGGCAGGAAGGAAGGAGGTGATCAGGGCTACACAGACGTCTTAGGACACCCCTCAGTCCTGATGTCCTGCTGCACTCAGGAAACCATTATTCCCCCTGAGGGTTTGTACCTGGCATTTGTCACACAACAGCAGTTGGCCACTGGCAGGTCCACTTTGTGGGAAGCCAACTTCCCAGAGACCGTGCGAGTTCTGGAGGGTCCGTCCGTGTTACTGGGGGGGGGCGAAGCATTTTCCTACAAAGAAATGCAAAAGCAGTTCGAATGCGGTACACAAATTAAGTGGGAATTTTTTTGTGAAATGGGAAGGAAAGTGCCAGAGAAGCCTGTGTCCGCCGGAAAGTGGCCACCGTGAGCCAGGCAGGGCCCCTCCCCACGCGCACGCCGTATGCTGAGGAAGTGGTGGCTCTTGTGTGAGGATCCCCTGGCCAGGGCTCCCAGTGAGGGTAACTCAGTCAAGGGAGGCGAGGTGGGAAAACTTCCTGGGTGAGGCCAGGCAGGTCACACCCCTGCTGTTCCCACTGGGCTAGGGTCATCTTCCTCTTGGTGTTATGGGGGGAGATCCTTAGTCCAGCCCCACTCCCATCCTAGCACGGCCCCTCCGGCCCCAGCCTCTGAGTCCTGCACAGCCAGGAGCTGGACCAGCTGCTTCCCAGGGTCCTTTCTGCTCAAGCAACAGGGGTTTTTACATCCTGTGTTATCCAGACACGGTGACTGCTTCCCCCAATCTTTCCCCTGAGCAAAGGAAGCCCTAGGAAGACCTCCGACAGAATATCACCCCAGGCACCCGTGGGCCAAGGACAGAAGCAACCAAGATACCACGTGCCAATGTCGCCGATTTCCATAAACCTTTTGAGAAACGCCTGCTCCTCACGGCGACAGTGAGGGTTTCTGGCTTCTGCAGGGACCACCCCACTGTCCTTAGCGTGGGCTCCTCTAATTCTTCCCATCCCACAGCGGAGAAAGCTGAGGCCCCGGGACCTCTCGTGTCTCCTGATGGCAGTGCTCGCGTCCTCCCTGCGCCTCTCCTGGCTGGCCCACCGGAGCTGCCGAGCTCACGGCCGTCTCTGTTGCATTGCAGGAGCAAGGAGCCCCTGCAGGACAACGTCATCGCCACCTACGAGGAGCACGAGGACAGCGTCTACGCTGTGGACTGGTCCTCGGCCGACCCGTGGCTGTTTGCCTCCCTGAGCTATGACGGGAGGCTCGTGATCAACAGGGTGCCCAGGGCCCTGAAGTACCACATCCTGCTGTGACTCCCGGGCCTGAGTTATCCAGGTTCCATTGGGGGTTATGCTCTTGGCAGGTTCTCAAACAGTCACAGCTCTTTGGCGGTGACTCATTTTCCAGGTGCTCCCTCTCTGGGAGAGCCGCTGTCCCCTTCCTCTAGCAGCAGCGTTTATGAATGGGGTGAATGGAGCTGTTGTGGACGGCACAGCTGACGCCCGAACCCAGCCCCTGTCGGCAGAGACGGAGCCCCACATTGTTATGTGAATAACAACGTTTTCTGTTTTAAGGGTGTTAGGAGTTTCACTTTTTAAAAAAATGTTCCTGCAATAGTAGCTCTTCTTTCTCTTCAGAGTAAACAGTGAAATAAAATAAATCCACGCTGCACAGATGCTCGGCTCATTCTTTCAGGAGCTCTGCCCTGTGACTGCATCTCCTGGGTCTTTGTCCATTTTCTCTTTCCTGACCCAGGAAAAATGCAGATGGACAGACGTGTGCTCTTCACGCCGCCCTAGGATGGAACTCCCGGGGGCCATGGAACTCCCGCTGGCTGCGGCAGTGGTGGGCGCCCGGCTCGCGCCCTGGGCTGAACTGGTGTGATGCATTTTCACTGCTGTAGACACAGGCTCTGCCCGTCCTGGGCCTCTCCTGGTCTCTGCAGCCTGTCCTGTGCTCTGTCCTGCCCACCTTGGCTGGTGGCCTTGGAGGTGCCGTCCTCCCTCACCGGGGAGCTTGGCGTTGGGCTCCCACGTCTCAGTTGTCGGGGACCCCACGCTCACAGGCCCCTACACTCATCAGTGCCTCTCCTTAGGAATCCTCAAACACTGTCCGTGCAGCCTCGGTTCGTGGTTCCCTTGGCTGTGCGGGGTCTGTCCTGTGCATCTGGTGTTCCCACGGGAGAAGCCACCCGGGCCCTGGACTCTGGGCTCGACTCCCGTAAGCCTCCACCTGGCCAGGTGTCCCTGCAGGGCCACTTCTGTGCTCTGCTGCCCCAGTCACCTCATCCGTAATGATGGGGAAGGACGGGCTGAGCTCCCAGGCCCGTCAGCTCCGGGCCTTGACAATTCTAGGACAAGCCTCGCCCAACCTGCAATGAGGACACGTTCCTGCTGCAGCGCCCCCGCCGGCACGTGTGCTGTGCTGCTGAGGACACTGCCCCCCGCCGGCACGTGTGCTGTGCTGCTGAGGACACTGTGCACCCAGAGGGCCACGTCCTGGATTTTGTTTTCATAGATGGGAGTTCACAGCCAAGTGGAGGCCATAGGGGAAGGGTGAAAAGGTGGGGTCCTGGGGGAGAGGACAAGTGCTGAGGGGGGTCCGCAGATGGGGGCCCTAGGGAGGGGTGTGTAGGTGGGTGGGGCCGTGGGGAGGGTTGCGCTGGTGGGCGGGACCATGGGAAGGAGCACGCTGGTCGGGGGCCCGTGGGGAGGGGTGCGCTGCTGAGGGGGGCGGTGGGGAGGGGCGCGCTGGTGGGGGTGTCGGGAGGGGTGCGCTGCTGAGGGGGGCGGTGGGGAGGGGCGCGCTGGTGGGGGTGTCGGGAGGGGTGCGCTGCTGAGGGGGGCGGTGGGGAGTGGGTGTGGGCAGAGACAGGTGTGTTGCAGACCCTCCAACATTTCTGCTTCCAGGTAAAACCTGCATGTGTGGGAAATGCGTGGCATCTGATGTCAGTCCTGCCTTCAGTTGCTGTCACTTGAAAGAAATTGTGTGTGTTTGTTTAACAAACATAAATTGAGTGCCTACTGTGTACCCACACTTCTAGATCCTGCAGTTGCTGCCGCCACAGCTGTGATTAGGGCAAGTCTCAGCTCCCCTGGAGTGAGTGCTCCTGTGGGGGCCATCAGGTGACATGGGGACAGATGCCACAGAGGAGTGCAGAGGAGGGGCCAGGGAGCGCTGTGGGATCCAGGCTCTCTGAGAAGGTGATGCGTGAGCCAAGGCCCAGGGTTGGGGTGGTGTGGCGCCTGGGTGAGTGGATCAGGTAGGGAGGCAGCGGGCTGGCGTGGGAATGAGGCAGGAGGCCCAGCCGTGGGGAACTGGAGATCCTGCCTGTTTGAGATGGAAGCCACTGAACAGATGAGGACTGAAGTTTGGAGTCAGAGGAGGATGGTTTACTGCCTCTGATTGGCACACAGCCGCTGGTGTGTTTGCGTTGTGTGTGTGCAATGGTGAGGCCACTGTGCACCTGGGTGGCTGGCTTCTCATGGGTTAAACACACGCTCACCACACCAGTCAGCACTCACGTCTTTACCCTGGATCCTTTTCTAGAAAGGATCTGAAAAGTAAACATTTTAGACTTTGAGGGCCACAGTCCCTGTCCCTGTTCCTCTCTGTGGTTGTCCTGCAGACACACACCATGAGGTTACAAAGGCAGGCGGTGGATGGATGTGGCCTGGGGACTATTTGCCAACACCATCCCCAGAAAATAAAACTTATGTTTGTGTAAATATCTATACACAGGTATTTCGACCCAGGCGTAATCACCAAGTGCTGGAAGCGACACAAGCGTCCTTCAGTGGTGAGCGGATGGCAGGGCCCCCAGGAGACCACAGGAAAGTCACGTAGAGAAGGCATTAGGTGAGCCCTGGGGCGAGGAATCTTCAGAGAAGGCGAAGATTCCCCTGAATCCTCCTTCAGGGGAGTCTGGGGGTGGGAGGGCACAGGACATGGGGTATCCAGGAGCCAAGCAAAGTGGGGGTTTCCTGGAGGACTGAGGCACCCTCAATGCTGCAGGTGGGGCGTCAGATGTGGGGGAGAACGAGCTGGAGACGGACACGGGCATGGAGGTGTGGATGGCCCTGGGGAGGCCCCTGGCAGCTGGTGGACGGCAGGAGAAGCGTGGACGGCAGGAGCAGCACGGGATGAGAGAGGTAGGAAAATGGGAGCAGGAGGGGTTGTGTAAAGGAAACAGAACAGGAGGAGTAGCCCCCAGGGCCTATGACCACAAGGAGATTTCTTTTTTCTTTTTTCTTTTTTTTTTTTTTCTTTATGGAGACGGAGTCTTGCTCTGTTGCCCAGGCTGCAGTGCAATGGCACAATCTTGGCTCACTGCAACCTCTGCCTCACAGGTTCAAGCCATTCTCCTGCCTCAGTCTCCCGAGTAGCTGGGATTACAAGCATGCGCCATCACGCCTGGCTTATTTTTGTGTTTTTAGTAGAGATGAGGTTTCACCTTGTTGGCCAGGCTGGTCTCAAACTCCTGACCTCAGGTGATCTGCCTGCCTCAGCCTCCCAAAAGTGCTGGGATTATAGGCATGAGCCACCATGCCCAGCTGAGGATCTCTCTCTTTAAGAAGGAGAAATATCTGTATTTCTGAATGCAGATAGACTAGTCCAATGGAGAAGCACAGAAAGGGGAGAAGGGATATTATGGAACAGGAAGGTGAGGGTGCGATCTGGTGAGCAACTCCAGATGAACAGGGTGAGACGTTCTGTTAGAGAAAGCGAGTGTGTCCCCAGGACAGCACCCAGCGCCATCGTCAGCGTGGCCACGCTGGGGGTCAGGGGGTCATCTGGGACCAGCGCCATTGTCAGCACGGCCACAGTGGGGGTCATCAACAGTACTTCTATTTGTAAAACGCACACACTTTCAAACACAGGACATGGTTTTATCTTAAGGACCCCTTGTAAACAGAGCAAGCATCCCCCTTCTGAGAATTTTGAAACAGCCTGGCGGCACCTTGCCCAGCTCTGTCCGCAGTCCAGGGCGCAGGCCGTGTCCCCTCATGCAAGTCTCTCAGGCTCTGTCTCGAGCAGTTCCTACCCAGAGGCAGCCCAGTGACCAGTTAGAACAGTTCCTACCCAGAGGCAGCCCAGTGACCAGTTAGAGCAGTTCCTACCCAGAGGCAGCCCAGTGACCAGTTAGAGCAGTTCCTACCCAGAGGCAGCCCAGTGACCAGTTAGAACAGTCCGGATGCAGCCACGCAGAGGGTTTGGGGTTCGTCGCAAGCATCCTCGTTGCCCATGCCATTTTCAGAGCTAGGCCTGCCTCCCTGTGGGTGGGGTGGTGGAGGGACCGCACTGGACAGCCTCCTGTGTAGATGGGGTTCTTCCCTCCATTACCCGGAAGCCGTGTTGCCAGTGATGGGATTACATGTGGACCTTCTTTAGCAGGACCTGGGGGGCGGGAATATGGGGAAACAAGTCAGCCTCGACCCATCCTTCCGGCCCCTCTGCAGTGTCAGGTGCTGTGCGGCATCACCTGCGGCTGTAAACGGCAGGGTTCGTGCCAGAAAAGATGAATGTCACCCATGGTGTACCCTGGCCGGGGCCTGACTTACCTCGGCACGTGTCCAGCTGTACAAAGCAGGGTCATTAGTAACCCACTTTCCCCGCAGGCATCTCTGCAGCACGGGCCTGGCAGGGCTACATTTAGGAGCAATGGGCGATTTTGGATTTAACATTTTTCATGAGCCCCTTCTGGCGTGTGCGGCCCAGCGAGTTAGTACGGCTCTTAAATGGCTGGGCCGTGGCTCTCCATTCCTGCTGTCTGCCTGGCCAGGTGATAGGAGGGTCGGCGTTAATTGAGAATCATCTTCTGACAGCAGCAGGGGAAGCGCTGCCAACCCACAGCAAGCATCATGCAGCGTCCTCAGGGTGTCCTGGAGCTGGAGCCGGAAGACCCCTTCCCACACCCAGGGCACACGCTGCAGACTGCAGGGCCTCGCTGTGTGGGCTGCGGCTGCCCCGTTATCTGTGTGGCTCATTCAGAAGAGCTGTGGCTGCTCCTCTAGGATGTGAAAAGCTGCGGTGTTGGGGGCAGGGTGTGAGAGCCCTGGATGGGCTCTTTGGGGTGTCACCAGTGACATTAGGACAGCCCTTGTTAGTGGGAACTCCAGCAGAGCCAGCTTTAGTTCAACAACAGGACCCCAGACAAAGTTCTCGGGGGACGGAGTTGGGAGAAGCAGGCCTTCAGCAGGGCGGGCGAGCCTGCTGCTGTTCTCCCTGAGACACTGTGCTAGGCCCTGCAAAGGCTTCTCCTGTAGCCAGAGAGGCAGAGACTGAAGACACCAGAAATGGGGGACAGGGGATCAGAGGAGGGAAGGAAGGGGTGGGGGACAGAAGGCAGAGACCAGATCAAAGATTTATGGGCCCCTGAGGACCTCGGGGCTAGAGACAGTGGGTGCCAGGCAGAGGACGGTCAGGCTGGGGTGGATAGGTGGGCGGGTGGAAGGGTGGATGGACAGATGGGTGGGTGAGTGGATAGTGGGTGGGTGGGTACAGGTGGGTGGATGGATGAATGGATGTGTGGATGAATTGGTGGATGGGTGGGTAGATGGGTGGATGAGTGGGTGGATGG
>NW_012104432.1:681313-682086 GCF_000951045.1 Mandrillus leucophaeus | reverse complement strand
TTAAACACACACTCACCACACCAGTCAGCACTCGCGTCTTTACCCTGGATCCTTTTCTAGAAAGGATCTGAAAAGTAAACATTTTAGACTTTGAGGGCCACAGTCCCTGTCCCTGTTCCTCTCTGTGGTTGTCCTGCAGACACACACCATGAGGTTACAAAGGCAGGCGGTGGATGGATGTGGCCTGGGGACTATTTGCCAACACCATCCCCAGAAAATAAAACTTATGTTTGTGTAAATATCTATACACAGGTATTTCGACCCAGGCGTAATCACCAAGTGCTGGAAGCGACACAAGCGTCCTTCAGTGGTGAGCGGATGGCAGGGCCCCCAGGAGACCACAGGAAAGTCACGTAGAGAAGGCATTAGGTGAGCCCTGGGGCGAGGAATCTTCAGAGAAGGCGAAGATTCCCCTGAATCCTCCTTCAGGGGAGTCTGGGGGTGGGAGGGCACAGGACATGGGGTATCCAGGAGCCAAGCAAAGTGGGGGTTTCCTGGAGGACTGAGGCACCCTCAATGCTGCAGGTGGGGCGTCAGATGTGGGGGAGAACGAGCTGGAGACGGACACGGGCATGGAGGTGTGGATGGCCCTGGGGAGGCCCCTGGCAGCTGGTGGACGGCAGGAGAAGCGTGGACGGCAGGAGCAGCACGGGATGAGAGAGGTAGGAAAATGGGAGCAGGAGGGGTTGTGTAAAGGAAACAGAACAGGAGGAGTAGCCCCCAGGGCCTATGACCACAAGGAGATTTCTTTTTTCTTTTTTCTTTTTTTTTTT
>NW_012104432.1:679186-680568 GCF_000951045.1 Mandrillus leucophaeus | reverse complement strand
GTGCTGGAATAGTGAGCGTCCCCATGTCGGTGCTGGAATAGTGAGCTCAGTGCCCCCTATGTCAGGAAGGGCAGGAACCCAATCCCTCAGTGTAAGTCAGACTCTGGAGGTTGCTCTGAGAAGTGTGGAGGTGGAAAGGGAGAGCGGGAAGGGGCAGAGCAGGCATGGCCCCAGGACCCAGTTAGGCAGCCCCCGGGACATCAGGCATCAGCCCCAGAGCTTCACTCTTGGTATAATTGGTCGTCTTCACCTATTTCTATAAATTCATTCAGAGGAAAGCATAACGATGTCTTTCTGAACGATGGACACTTTGCAGATTACAAAGCGTTTTTAAGAATGTTTTGCTTTTGACAGCAGCGTCAAATACAATTCCTGCAAATACAGGAAGCGCAGGTTCGGCAGGTGGCACCCTCCTGAGGCCTCGCGGCTCGCTGTGGGTTCGGGTTCACCTCTTCCCTCTCTCGTTCCTGAGTCAGGTTCTGGTTCTTCCACTGCATAGACATCCTTGGAGTGGCCACTGGCTGCCACGGCCCCTGTTCCACCTTCAGCAGGGAGCGTGTTCCAGCTCCAGCTGTTGTTGACAGGGGCCGTGAGATCATGGCACAGCGTCTGCCCACCCAGCCAGCTGCGTTGGGCAGTGGCTGAGTGTGCAGTGAGCAGCTCTCACCCTCTCTCTGTGGGCACAGCACCCACCCACCCACCCAGTCCCTCCATGCCAGATGGGAGGTCTGGGGAGCCCCTCCAGCAAACACGCACCCTGCCTTGAGGCCTGGGACAGGGAGGAAATGCATTGCCAATAACCTCTAAGCTCACAGAGGCCAGCCTGGGACAGAACCATGCAGCCAGCATGGGGCATCTGCCAGCACGGGTGGGCAGTGAAGAGAGGATGGCTCCCCTGAATCCTGGAGGGGTGGGGGCACCAGCCAGGCATGGAGCTGGGTGGACACGGGAGGGCACAGGTGTCTGTGCGGTGCGACTGCAGCAGCAAGACTGTGGTCTGGATTTTATAGGCTGTGCGCTGGGCCTGCACGTGGAGGAAGAGCCAGCCCTGCTGGTTCTGAGGCCGCCTCTGCCCCCGGCGAGGGAAAAGGGGGCTCTCAGGGCGGCCTACCAGTGGCCCCGGGGCCACCCTTAGCTTCCCAGGAATGGGCGGCCACAGAACCCTGAGCTGCTCCCAGAGGTCTCTCCTAGGGGAAGCCCTGCCCTCTCCCGCTCCCACCTGGCAGCAAGAGAGGGTGGGGAATGAGGGCTGTGGGGTGCAGCAGGACTGGTCAGGGAGCAGCCCTTGAGGGTGCTTCTGGTAGGGTCCACCTGCCTCCCAGGGGTCTTTGAGATGCGCCTCTGCAGGCTTCTCCTCAGCACTTCTTATCTAGCATGTCGGC
>NW_012104432.1:674171-675911 GCF_000951045.1 Mandrillus leucophaeus | reverse complement strand
GTGGGTGGGTGGGGGTAGGTGATGAATAGTGGATGGGTGAGTGGATGGGTGGATAGACAGTTATGTGGATGGTGGATGGGTGGGTGAATGAATAGTGGGTCAGTGGGTTGGTGGGTGGATAGATAGGTAGGTGAGTGGGTGGATGGATGCATGGGTGGGTGCATGGATACCTAGGTGGGTGGATGGTGAGTGGATGAGGGTGAGGGGTGGGTGGGTAGGTAGATGGGTGTGTAGATGGATGGTTGGTTGGATGGGGGTAGGTGGGTGGGTGGTGGTTGGATGGGGGTGGATATGTGAGTGGGTGGCTGGATGAGTGGATGGATGATGGGTGGCTGAGTAGGTGGATGGGTAGTGGGTAGGTGGATGGGTGGGTGGATGGATAGGTATATAGGTGAGTAGGTGGTTGGATGGGGTAAGTGGGTGGGTGGTTGGAAGGGCTGGATGGGTGGATGGGAGAGTGGATGGGACAGTGGGTCATATCTTAAAACACTAGTAGGCATCATTGGCTCTGCTAATTTTACCCCTAAATGCTGAATGAGGAGATACCGAGTTTGGAACAGTTCTAGAATTGGGTCCCCACTTTCAGTAAATAATCCAAAGCTCTTAGTCTATCTCAAGATAAAGTGTTGATGGGTAGAGGAGAGGGTAACTGAAATTCTGCCTTGTATATTTGTATGAAATATGTGAAAATGAAAGTTTTTAATTCCTTTGAGACATTAAAAGCCATAAGCTGGGTCATTTAAAAGCAAGATCCCCTAAATAGAGATGGATTAAAATGGAACTTCCCCGGGTATTCTGTGCTGCGAGTGAATTCAGTGTGACGATTTTGCAAATAGAAAGCAGCACATAGAAGGCCATTTCCTAAGAATCAAGAAAGATGGCTCCGTAACTGACCGCACCCCTCTGTTGATGGATTTTGTCCTTTTGACTTCTCCTGATACCCTCTTTTCTAATCTAACAGAACCTTAAGAACATGTCCCATGCACCAGTAGAGTGGCCAAGCTTCCAGAACAATGCAGGGACTCGGAGCCCATCACAGATGCCCCAGCAGTTACGCCGTCGTGCGCGTTATGGTCTCAGGAAGTGACGATGAGGATTGTGATTGATTAGTGTTTACTGAGCCTTGCTGATTGGATTTCTGCATGGCTTATTGAAGAGGCACTAAAAATCACGTAGGGAACAGCCTGCGAGTTTCTGGTTTGAAATGCTGCCTTATGTGTAATAGCACTTAATGAGGGTTTATTAAGTCAATCAATCAACTAATCATCAATCACGGTCCTCTGACCCAGCCTGCCTTTTCATCGACATCCCCGCATCTCTGTCGTAGCTGACATTCTGATCAAACAGATGGGCGGCCCTTTCCAACGAGCGCCAGATCACCTTTGTCTATATTGGCTCTTCTTTGCAAATCCTTTGGAAGTCCTCCTCCACCTGGTGAAATTCTGCTGTTTCTTGAACGCCAGCTCCAGTGTCATAGCCTTGGGGCCTTTCCCTGTGTCTCCTCCTTCCCTGACTGTGTCCTAGAATCCAGTCCCTGAGCTGCCTGATGGAGGAAGAAGCCCCATTTCCTGGTTTACACGGGCTACCATGTTAGTGCTGGAATAGTAGTGAGCGTTCCCGTGTCGGTGCTGCAGTAGTGATGAGTGTTCCGTGTCGGGAACACTGGAATAGTGAGCGTCCCCGTGTCGGTGCTGGAATAGTGAGCGTCCCCGGGTCAGTGCTGGAATAGTGAGCGTCCCC
>NW_012104432.1:665245-672646 GCF_000951045.1 Mandrillus leucophaeus | reverse complement strand
CCACAAAGGGAGGCCTGGGGGCCTCTGTCCATTGCTGGGTCCTCAGGGTCTGGCATAGCGCCCCACACAGAGTCGGAGTGTGGTCACACTTGCTGATGAACCAGCCTGGCCAACCCCCTGGAGCCGCATGGTTCAGGGCCCACAGCTGGGGCCCTCCAGCGGCGCCATCACATGACAGACCTCAGACTGCTGTGTGCCCTCCCACCCTCCTGATGTGGCACCCACAGACCAGCAGGGTCTTCAGGCAGCCCGTGCCCGAGGGGACTCACCCGGCCCCACAGGCCTTTCCACTGGGCACCTTCTTTTTCTGCCTTTTTTTTTTTTTTTTTTTGGAATAAGTAGCAGGGTCTTTATCATCATCACCAGTAACAGACTCTGAACCCAGAGGAAAGCATTCAAGAGGTTTTCCTGCTCAGCTGCTGGTTTATTTTAAACTGTCGGTGTTGATAGCCCAATCCACTTTTTGATGTAACTATGATGGTTTTAGGAGATTTAGACATGATTTTTTTTATAGCATGAAAAAGAAAAATAGAACTGAATATATGATAATGATGAATCCTTCAACTTTTGTGTCTGAAATGGCTTCTAGGCATGAGTTATTGCATAATAATTCATGCCCTGTTGTGTCTTACTGCTTAATAAGCCTATGGAAAATGGTGATGTCGGAACTGCCTTTCTGTTGTCATTTTGGTGCTGTTGAAATTGTGCTTGTGTGGCAGTTGAGGGGAGAGCTGAGGGCCCTCACTGATGAAGCCATCAAGTGCACCCCCAGGAGAAGCCGTTCACGGGCCGCATACCAGAGGTCGGGAAAAAATGAAAAGATCTGTCGGCATCAACTTCTCCTCCAACAAACCACAGGATTTCCTACTAATACGGCCACCAGCTTCTCTCTCTTCAGGTGTCTCAGCCACAGAGACGCCGACTCAGTCCTGGACACACGTCTGAAGTTGACATTGTGTCTTAGGTGGAAACGGCCATTTGCATTTGCGTAGGTGTGGATTTACTTGCACCCGAGGCCTCCGTCACAGGGCATGGCTCCTGACATCCAGCTCGAAAAGGGCGGAGAATCCTTAGGGCTGCTAGTCCCACGTGGCAGACCCTGGTGCCTGCCTTTATCATAGCTTCGGGCCACAACTCACCTTCTCACTAGACCGTGAGCTCATGGGGCTCAGACCCCTTCTGCTCTCGCCACAGAACCCACCAGCAAAGGCCTGCGGCCGAGCCAGTCAGTGTGAGCCAGAGGGGGGTCAAAGCAGGTGTGAAAGGAGCGTCTGCGTTAGTAGCGCATTCTGCGCAGTTTCACTAGTTGGGAATCTTTATTCTGAGGAGTTAATCCAAGACGTGTTTTCGTGTTTTGTAAGTAGCTCAGGACAAGGACTGTGGCCCAGATGTTTCTCTCACCACAGAGACGACTCTGACACGCACTCGGGCATTGCGTGAACGCTTCGCAAACACGTGCACCCGGCCACTGACCCGTCGCACAGCGAGCCCTGATCTGCGCTGTAGGAAAATGGCACTTGGGGAGGGAAGAAGCCCCGTGGCCAGGAGCAGCCTGGGCCATGTGTGTTACACACAGCAATAGACGGATGCTCCTGCCCGCCTCTCTGTCCAGCACTTTCCAGCCAGGAGACACGGATCAAGTCCCTTCTCCCCTCTGGGCCTTCGTGTACAACACAGGGAAGCTGACCTGTGACGGCCAGACTCTTTCAGGTCTGGGCGGTTCCTGTGCCCCAGGACCAGGTGTTCAGGCCCATCAGGCCCTGTCCTCTTCCCAGGGCAGAGCCAGTTCTGTCCGTGGGCTCCCTGGGAAGAATGCTGGGAGTCAGGGTTAGTGAGGACAGGGCAGGAGCTGCACCCCGAGGGCCACTGGAGGCCACAGAGTCCTGTCCACACCGTGACTGTGACCCAGGGCCCATCCACAGCTTTCCTTTGTTCTGGTGAGCAGGCCACAGAAACTGGCTCCAGCAGCCAGCGGAGCTGCAGAGTGGTCAGGCGACTGCTCTCGAGGGCGACTCCGCTGCCGCCGCTGCCCTGAAGGACCCTCTCAAGGCCCGGGGACCCCTCAGCCCGCACGGGAGGCTGGCTCACAGGCACGGCCAAAAGCAACTTTGTTTTGACTTCAGCCGGCGGCTTGTGCTCATGTATTTATACACAGGAGAAAGTGCAGTTGGCCGTGGGAGAAGTTCATTTTGTTTAATTTTTAATCAGAGACCACTGCGGAGTGGCCCTCGACAAATTCGAGTGCAGAGGAGAGCTCGTCGCATGGGGCTCCTAAGCTCGCGGACAGAGCCCCAGGCCGCTGCCTGACCCTCCAGCTGGAGTCAGGCCAGACTCCAGCGACACTTCCGGAATGCTCCACACAGCCGGTGTCCTGCTTCCCCACCCTGGGAGCACCTCACGCGAGTGTCCTCGGTGATTCTGCATCTTTAATCCTCCCCAGTTTTTGTTTGTCTGTTTTTGAGACGGAGTCTCCCTCTGTCGCCCAAGCTGGAGTGCAGTGGTGCAATCTTGGCTCACTGCAACCTCCACCTCCCAGGTTCAAGCGATTCTCATGCCTCAGCCTCGCGAGTAGCTGGGATTACCTGCATGCACCACCACGCCCAGCTAATTTTCGTATTTTTAGTAGAGATGGCTGGTCTCAAACTCCTGACCTCAAGTGATTCACCAGCCTCGGCCTCCTAAAGTGTTGGGATTACAGGCATGAGCCACTGTGCCTGGCACCCGCTTTAATTTTGTTTGACTTTGTTTGTGGCATCATTTAGCGGAATGGGGTCACGTGAGTTTCGCAGCCAGCGGTCCTGAGTTGGAATCATGGTTGGGCCACTTCACTACTTGGGGCAATGACCCTTCTTCTGGGCAGCAGTGTCCTCATCTGTAAAGAAATGTCATTAATGCCCTCCTCCTGAAGGTGCAGGATCTATGGTGAGATGCACATAAGGTGCCTGGCGTGTGACCGATGTTCAGGCACTGGTCCCTTCCCTCCATTTCCAGAAGCCCTTGTGTGTTCGTGCCTCCCCAGCTCACTGGAGCGTCATACCTCAGGTCTTCCCTGGGCCGTGGTCTGCTCTGAACCCTTCTAAGCATGACAGAAAGTGGACTCAGCCTGCCGGGCAGGCAGGTGAATTGCACGAAAGTGTCTGCCTCAGTGTCCTCGTCAAAGGCATGTGGCAGATGCCCTTGGAATGAGGATGAGCCCTGCCACAGCCATCAGCTGTCTGGACATCACGCTGGGCAGCACCTTGCAGCCTCCCTGGAAAGCTGGTGTTCTGTGGCCTCTGCAGCTTGTCTCGGCCTCGCCAGGCAGGGTGACAGAGTGACCTCCTGGCCGGGCGTGATTGTGGTGCTGGTCAGCTGCCTGTGAGAGCAGGCAATCTAGCCGTCCTCTGTGGACCTGCACGGTGCCCTCCAGACACCCCCGAGGAGAGTGTGGTGATGTGGGGAAGGAGGGAGCCCAGACACTGCAGAGGGAACAGACCAGCCTGGACTCCCCTGTGGATAGAGCCCCGGTGGGTGAGGCACCCTGCTTCCCCACTTGCCTCCAGCATGCAGCTGCAGAGCAGGGACCGTGCAGATCAGTGCACTGCGATGAACAGCCGGGCAGTGTGCGGACAGCACTGCAGACCCAAGCTGGCCACATGACGCGGGGGCGCCCGAGTGCCCAAGAACTGACAGCTCTTGGAGTCTGCAGCCACACGGCAGGGCCTGGTTCATTCCCGACTTCCTGGTACACGCCCTGCGCACCTTCCCTGTGCGGAGCCCACCTGTGCTGCCCACTGCCCCCACAAAATTCCTCCTGGGAATGACCCTCTGTAACCAGGACTCGTGGGCCATCGTGGTTATGACTATGCGCTCGGCCCTATCACATCCCACCGGAGATCAGAGGCCCCGGGAAGCACCTGCAGTGCTGGGGTTGCAGAGCAAATGAGCTCCGAGCCAGGATTCAAGGCCGGGGCTGAAAGGCAGGGCTCGGCTGCCTCTTGTGTGTTGACATCTAGCACGATGTTTGCAGGACTGTGTGTGTCATTGTGCCTGGATTCATTCTGGATTTGGATTTCTACTTCATTTTTAATATATTTAATTTAAAGCAACTATCTGATTTCTGGGCTGATATTCAGAGGTCAGAAACCAAAAATGGAGAGAGGGCAATGCGATTCGTGCTTATCTTTGAATTATCTGCATGAAGCACGGGGCCTGGGCCATAGCCTTCACTTAGATGTTACTAATAAGTGAATAAAAAAATCAAATTCCGTAAATGGTCTGTATCTTATGCAAAATAATTTAAAAATGTTAAGAGGAGACTATGAAACAATAAAATGGCAACCATTAGACTTACTCTTAAAGCTTGACCTGTCCAGGTGTTTAGAGCAGAGTGGTGTTATGATCTGTCCGATGGAGTCGTGGTAAAGTAGTATTTGAGGCCATTCATTCAGCAAACATGTGCTGGGCTTCGGATGCTCTGCGAAGTACTCAGGATAGAAAGTAAAACACGCTCTCCTGCTTGGAAGGGCCCACAGCTTAGTCCATTCACGTGAAACAATGGAGGCGGAACGTCAGGAAAGGCCCATCCGCATCGCGGGTGCAGAATCCGAGCTCAGGGACCCAAATTCCCCCTTGAGAGGCAGCTGGACGTGGGGCGGGGGTTGTGCTCCTCTTTCCAGCTATCTTGGGCCCCACCTGAGGCAGAGGCAATGGCCTGCAGCGTCAGGAAGGTTCAGAGGGCTGGTGCTTGTGGCCTCCGTCCCCTGCACAATCAGGATCAGAGCCCTAAGTGCCACTCACAAGCCTGAGAAGAGCGAAGGGTCTCCTGACCTTCGTGCCTCTACAGTCAGTCCAGACCCTCGCAAGGGGGAGCTGCAGAGACCCTCTTGGGGCATCTGTAGCGAATAGAACACTTTGTCTTCACAACAGCCAAGCGAAGTTCTTCCTCCTGCTGAGGGAACAGATCCCGTGTGACCTTCACGCCGTCATGGATTGGAAACTGCTAACGTGTGTTCCTTTTGAAATATGCAAGATGTTGCGCGTGATTAAACTGAGGGAAGATTAAGGTGAGTTACTCCTTTGTTTAAACTTTGGCTTCTTGGGTAGTCTTATTAAGGGAAGGGATTTAAAGTGCTTAAAAATTCAATAGGACAAAGGGCATGTTGTGGTTCAAGACTGATGTATTGCCATACAGGATGCGATCTGTTCCAAGGGACGTAAAGCAGTCAAGTGAGCTCGCTGTGGTTGGAGCCGGCCAATTATAACACCTCCTGAAGTCACAGGGACGCAATCTGCAGGCTCCTGGGATGGCTTGGCTGGCAGCTTGGACAGCTGGGCTCCTCCAGGCGCTTCAGAGCCCCCTTCCGTCCTGTCAAGGTCATCCTAGCCATTCCCCTGTGGCTGTCTCCCCAGCCAGTGGCTAATGTCACCTGCAGACCAGCCTTTAAAGATAGGATGCCCCTCGCTTCCCTTCAACATCCACTTGACTTTTTGCAAAATCCTTATCTTAGACATTCCTCCTTATCCTTAAGACATGTCCTTTGGTGGGGTCCTCTCTTGGGGCGAATCCATTCAGGGCTCACAGCAAGAGGGGAGCACACGAAGGAGAAGAAGGACTGGATTAGGGGACAGGAGCATTGGGAGGGTGTCAAATTCTCCATCTCTGTGTTTTGTGGCTTCTCTGAGTGTTTCCTCGTGGGCACTGGGAGGATGATGTTTGCTGTGGGAACCAACCAGTGTCAACATGAGAACCAAGTGCTGCTTGTTGAGTGAGGCCTGAAGACCTGGAATCTGGAGTCAGACAGGCCTGGGCTTGTATTTCACATCTGCCACTCATTGTGGGGCCAGGGTGGCAGTGACTTACTTTCCTTGTGCTTCGGTGCCTGCATTTGTTAAGTGGGGATAATAGCATCTAATTCATTTCGATGAGGATGTTCTCAGGCTTAATGCTATAATTTATGGAACTAGTGCTTGGCCCAGTGCAGAACCTCAAGGAATGGCGGCCACTTTTACAGTTATTACCACAACGATAGTGTTATTATCACTCTTACTCCTACTTCCATTACCATGACTACAATGCACGGTGCAGAAGCCCTTCAGAAAGCGCAGAGCCCCTTGCAGGTGCGAGGACTGATTCCGGGTAATGTCCAGGCTCACCTGATGAGGGCTGTAATTACCCAGAACTTGCTACTGGTCTTTCCTGCCGGTAACCCTTGCAGAACAGCCACCGGGAGCCTTTTATATTGTGTGTCATAAAAACAACTCTGATTGGGTTCTTATGAAGTAGGGTGTGTAATGGCCCCACCTGTCACCGAAGCAGAATGCATTTCCAGATTGAAAACGACGAGGACTCTGTTGCTCCTGTGCGGGCGAGCTGTGACTTGCACTTTGTAGCTGCACACACTGGCGCATCCTTGTGCACATAATGACTGCCTCAGGCCAGTGTGTGTATGTGCAGATGGCACTGCCCTTCCCTTCAAGCTGTGCTAGTGAAATACCTCTCACATCCACCCTGTGAGGCCCAAGCCTCTTCCTGTCTCAGCCTTCTTCACTCTCATCTTAGCCTTTTTCTTCCTAGTCGAGGTGTTGATGAGTTAGTGCAGTCACTCATTCACACCAACAAGCATGTATGGAGGGCCTGCGGTATAGCAGCACCGGTGACACCAGCTAGGAAACCAGCGTGTAGGCTGCCCACTCTGTGGGGCACACACATCAGGGCCCGAGAGAGCAGGAGGAGCTTGTGTGCTTTCTGCTTGGCTGAGGAGACCAAATACAGGGACAAAGGGACAAGTCACCCAGGCACCACACTGTGCTCGCACATGTGCAGACGTCCCGCAAGGGTGGACCCCGTGTGGGGCCTGGCCTGTGCCCAGCACTGGGTTAGAATGTGGCATCGTGCCTGTCTTAGTGAGCTCACACCTAGATGAGGGACGCTCTGGTGAACACACAATTTAATCTTCAATAGAATCCAAACAGGTAAATGTCAGGTTTTAGAAGGGGAGAAAGACCACGTTTGGCAAAGAGGCACATGATGGCTTTGAAGATCTGGGAAAGGTGGAGCTTGAGGTGAGTCAGGCCCGTGCTGGGATGAGAAATAGGGGTTCAGCCGAGGAGACTCATGAGATGCAGCCAGAGGAATGGTGCCAGGGTGCACACACATGGGGACCCCCTGCCACGGAACATCCACAGGAGAACCCCCTGCCACGGTACACTCACACAGGAATGGGATGTGAGTCAGACAGTGACGAGTGATGGTCCCCCATGCCAGGCAGACAAGCTGAGGTGGAGCTAGGTGGCAAAAAGGATGGAGAGAGGTCCCAGTGTGTGTGCTCCGTGGCAGGGGTCCCTGTGTGTGTGCACTTCAGGGCAGGGGGTCCCCGTGTGTGTGCACTGCAGGGCAGGGGGTCCCCGTGTGTGTGCACC
>NW_012104432.1:641699-664442 GCF_000951045.1 Mandrillus leucophaeus | reverse complement strand
GGCAGCTTTCATCCTGGGGAAGGAGAAGCGGTTTAGGCTCGACGGACTGGCTGTAGAACCGGAGAGGAGAGGCAGCTTTCATCCTGGGGAAGGAGTGGGAGATGACACGAAGGGTGGGTTTGTGAAAAGGAGAAATAGGTGTCAGGGAAGAACCCTAAAAGGCCCCTGGACCTGATCTCCCACGAAGACACACCTCAGCTACTCTTGTGATCATTAAAATGTGACAGAGTTAAATCTTCAGTAGTCAGAATTTCATCCTAGCACCCCCTCCCCTCTGCAGAGCACTGATACCTGGTGTTGGGCGTGGTGGCCAAGACTCCAGAGAAGCAAGTCAATTAGGTGCAGTTCTACCAGGGGAATTTAGCCAGGGAAAAGGCAACCCTACCTGAACCAGAGCATCCACCAGGGCCTCAGGATGCTCCCTGGAGAGCCCCACCGGCTGCCAGTCTTCTTCAGCTAACAGGCTGTGGTCAGGCAGGCAGGGGTCAGTTGGATGTTGGGGTAACCTAGCGTGCACCTGCCTTCCAGCCTAGAGGACTTGGGAGCTCCTGCAAGCAGGCGAGGTGACCCTCTACAACCCAATCAGCCAAGCCCTTCCGCAGACATCACCGACCCCAAAGGGCTGACTACACTCCCCTTTAAAATTACAATCACAAACCAATACCTCCCATAATAGAAGCTATTTTCATATATAAATCAATACATTTCCCTTTCTCTTTCTGTAAGGAAGACAGAGGATTGTAATTTATTTCTCTTTCCTTCTGTGTATAAACTAATTTTTTCTTGTTATAAAAGAAAGAGAATTCTAATTTGCTGCTTTGGAACAAGCCCAGGAATGGAGCCTAAGTATGTGGAGGGAACTCTGGAGATTACAGAGTGAAGTTCAGCTGACCTGGTGCCACAAATTAAGCTGCAGTCCACTTAAGCTGCCAACAACAATAAATTAAGCTATTGTGCTTGGAGGACGTTGGGATTGGCACTGCATAGGATCAAGGCTGTATTAAGTGGAGGCACTTACTCCCTCGCTTCTGCCGCCAGCCCTAGCTGAGGGGGCTTGGCGTCTACTTCTCCTTGAAATGCGTGATGTCTGAACTTCCATTTCAGCGCGCGTATCATCAGCACGGTGCCCCAGGGTGCTGAGAGTTCACGTTGTTCTTGGTCATTTAACAGGGTAAGGGTGATAAAGTCAGGAGATTCGCCTTTGACGAAATAACATGAACATTCTCTAAAGGGAGACCTGTGAGTAGTAGAGGTGGGCTGAACCACAAGACGCACTGATGAGGCCCATACTCTTTTCCTTTTCATCTGAGGCCATTCTGTCTGGCTCTTCATACCCCCAGAGGCCAGTCATGGTTTTGTTTACAAAATGACATAAGGTAGCCTCTGGAAACCTTGTTGTGGGATGACTCAGAGGTGATGAGCCTCAAATGAGTTGGAGGTTCTAATAAGGGGGTTACATATTCCACGCTCCCACAACTGCCTTCAAATCTATGGAAATCTTACAGAAAAGAGTGTAGTCAGCCACTTGGGGTCGGTGATGTCTGGGGAAGGGCTTGGCTGATTGGGTTGTAGAGGGTCACCTCACCTGCTTGCAGGAGCTCCCGAGTCCTCTAAGCTGGAAGGCAGGTGCACGCTAGGTTACCCCAACATCCAATTGCACCTAATTTACTTACTTCTCTGGTCTTGCTGGTCTTTCCTCCAAGTAAATCATTAGTTATTCTGAGCTTGTAGAGAGGGCTAAGGTCACTCCTTTTCTCTTTTTCTTTGTCTCTTCCCCTTCTCTGTCTTGTATTCCTGTCCCACATACAGGCATTTGAGGTGGCTCATAAGTCAGTCATAGCAGACAATGCTGCTGCCGGGAATAAGGGCAGAAAAGAGAATCCACAAATGGGTGTGAGGAGTTCAGGTCCCCAGCACGAGTGTCTTCTGGTGCTAAGTCGTAGTCTGCAGATGCTGTGCACTGAGACACTTTCCCTCACACCTGTCACCATGCCCTCCCCTCCCCTGGGGTGACTCTAACACAGCTCTCCTTGCTCTCTGGAATGTTCTAATGTTCCATAAATTAGTCGACGCCCATCCAACCTGAGGCAGGATGATGCAACTTGTGGCTTCACAGAAGCTTGGATTTGCTCACCAGGGCCCTGTCTGAGCCTCTAGCCATTGATTTAGCAGGTTCAGTAAGCAGCTTGTGCTGTCCGGGCTGACCCCTGCCTGCCTGACCACAGCCTGTTAGCTGCAGAAGACTGGCTGGTGGGGCTCTCCAGGGGGCATTCTGAGGCCCTGGTGGATGCTCTGGTTCAGGCAGGGTTGCCTTTCCCTGGCTAAATTCCCCTAGGATAGAACTGGCTGGCCTCTCCTGACTGCCATGGCGGAGGGCTGAGAGCCCACCTGCTGCAGCTCAGCCCTGCATATCCACCTGGAAAGGCACACGTCCCTGCGAGGGACCCCGTCTGGGTCCCAGGATGGCTGGGAGGTGCATTAAAGCTTTCTCTTCTTTTACTCTTATCTGGTGAGTCCGTGTTTTTTTGTGTAGGGGCCCACTTCACTTGTTTAGAGGAATAATGATACATACTTTTTACCTTTCAAACAAGAAATTTAGTCTTTAATTAGATTAAAACATAGGGAAACATAAAAACACAAAAGCAACACAGATTCATTTGCAAAAATGAACGTATTCTTGGAACTAAAATGCAGCTCTCAGAATGAAGTTCTGTAATGACTTAGAGCAACACAGTAGACCATATATTCAACCCCGGTTTTTCTAAAAGAGATGAACATGCTGTTTAAATGACTGTTTTTGTTGTTGTTGTTGTTGGGGTTTTTCGATGGAATTTCGCTCTTGTTGCCCAGGCTGGAGTGCAATGGCGAGATCTTGGCTCACTGCAACCTCCGACTCCAGGGTTCAAGCTATTCTCCTGCCTCAGCCTCCTGAGTAGCTGGGATTACAGGTGCCCGCCACCACGCCTGGCTAATTTTGTATTTTTAGTAGAGACGGAGTTTCACCATGTTGGTCAGGCTGTTCTCTATCTCCTGACCTCAGGTGATCCACCCACTTTGGCCTCCCAAAGTGCTGGGATTACAGGCGTGAGCCACTGCGCCTGGCCTAAATGGCTGGTTCTTATAATGATCCTTCACAGAGGGCTGAGGCTGGCATGCTAAGTCACAACACGGTGGTGGGATTACCGAAGGGGTGAGTACGGAAATCAGATCCAGGGACAGGCACTTGGTCCAGTTCCATCTTTGACAGCACAGATAGAAAACACCAGTGATGTTAGCTACACGTACAGTGGATAGTATATTTTAAAGACTTGTTCTGTTGTTAGGTTGCAGCCACCACAAAAACTTTTCAAAAATCAGACCGTGGAGGTCCTGTGCAGCCCGTCCCTGGCCACAAACCCAAGTCGGGGTGGAGAAAGAATGCGTCCATTTGAGCAGGTGCAGAGACCCTGTCAAAGAAGACATGCAACCCTGCACCCCGCAGCCCCACGCCAGCAGCTCCGTGTCCCGGCCTGGCTCAGACCTGCGCCGGCAGCTCCGTGTTCCAGCCTGGCTCAGCCCCGCGCCGGCAGCTCCGTGTTCCAGCCTGGAGTCAGGCTCACCCACACATCTAGTCGGCCACTCCCCAAACCACCAAACTCATTGCCTCACAGTCCTGGGCATGCTGACAACCTGGGCTTTCTGCCTCAGGGCCTTTCTCCGACTGTTCCACCCCTTCATAGACCCTCCCTGTTCCCTGTCTTGCCTCGTCTTGAACTTTGGGCCAACACTGAGCTGTGCTGCAGCCACTTGAGCACACGGGTTTCCACTCCTAGACTTTTTTAGCCACCTTACTGCTGCCTCCATGCAGACATCTTCACATTTATTTATTTTTTAAAAGATATCCAGGTTTTTGTTTGTTTTGAGATAGAGTCTCGCTCTGTTGCTCAGGCTACAGTGCAGTGACTTGATCTTGGCTCACTACAGCCTGTGCCTCCCAGGTTCCAGCAATTCTCCTGCCTCAAGCCGCCCGGTAGCTGGGATTACAGGTGTGTGCCACCGCGTTCGGCTGATTTTTGTATTTTTAATAGAGATGGTTTTGGTCATGTTGGCCAGGCAGGTTTTGAACTCTAGGCCTCAAGTGATCTGCCTGCCTCCCAAAGTGCTTGGGTTATAGACATGAACCGCTGTGCCCAGGCGAAGATACCGAGTTTTAAAATGTGCATCCACTCTTTTTAGTATCCAATCGATGAGTTTTTGACAAATGCATGCTGGAGCAGCCACCACCGCAATCGAGACACAGAATCCACCCTGGCCGGCTCCCCTGAGCCGTTCCATGCGGCTGAGTCTCCCCTCCCTCCCCCTTAGCCACCGACAGCCTGTGAGCTGGTCTTCATCTCTGCATTTGCCTTTTCCAGAAGGTCATGTAAATGGAACCATACATGTAAAAATACGATCAAACATGTAAATGGGGTCAAAAGTAAACATGTTTTACTAAACGCAGTGCATCTGAGACCCCTCCACGCTGATGCAGGCATCTGCGGTTCCTTCTGTGTCGCTGATGAGTGCTCCTTTGCACGGACGTACCACGGGTGACCTGTTCTCCAGGGCTGGATATTTGGGTGAGGATGAGGACGAGGATGAATAAGGCTGCTATAAACATTTCATGCAGATTTGTGCGTGGTCATAGTTTGCTTTACTCTCACCTGCTCGGGAGAGCCCTAGTCATGTGGTAAGTGTTTGCTGAACTTGATAAGAAACTGCCAGTTTCCCGAGGAGGTTATGGCATTCTGCATTCCCGCCAACAGTGGAGGTGCATTACAGATGCCCACACCCTTGCCAGCGGTGATATGATCTGTCATGTTAATGTTCGCCTTGCTGGTAGGTATGTAGAGGCATTTAATTGTGGTTTTCGTTTGCATTTCTCTAATGACGCCATGTTGAGTCTCTTTTCATGTATATATTTTCTATCCATACATCTCTGGTGAATTATCTATTCAAATTTTTGTCCTTTAAAAAAAACTGGGTGACGGTTGATTGGATAAAGAAACTGTGGTCCGTAATCACCACAGAACACTACACAGCCATAAAGAAGAATGAAATTATGGCCTTTGAGCAATGGATGCAGCTGGAGGCCATTATCCCGGCGAACTGACACAGAATCGGAAAGCCAGATACCGCGTGTTCTTACTTACAAGTGGGAGCTAAATCTTGGGTACACGTGGGCATAAGGAGGGAACAGTAGATACTGGGGACTCTAAAAGGAGGGAGGGAGGGGGCCAAGGGCTGAACAACTTCCTAGTGGAAACCGTGTTTACTGTCTAGGGGATGGGATCAATAGAAGCCCAAGCCTCAGTTGGAAAAACCTGCACATGCACCTCCTGAATCTAAAATAAAAACGGAAATTAAAAAACTGCATGTTTTCTAACTGTCGAGTTTGAGAGTGCTTCATATATTCTAGGTATAAGTTCTTCAGCAGATATGTAACTTGTAAATAATTGCTTTTAGTCTATAGTTTGTTTTAAAATTTTTGTTAACAAAAGTTTTGAATTTTGCTGAGGTCTACTTTATTAATTTTTTGAACCAAGCATGCTTTTGGTGTCATATCTAAAACCTAATTGCCTCACACAAAGTCTAAATAGTTTTCTCCTATTTTTCACTTAAGATCTTTACAGTTTTGCGTTTTCCATTTAGACTTGTGATCCATTTGACTTAATTTTATGAGCTATGGAAGGCTCTAGGGAGGCTCATTTTGTTGCATATGCGTTTCAATTGTCCTGCATCTTTTGTTGAAAAGATGATTTCTTGAATTGCCTTTGCAGCTTCGTCAAAAATCAATTGACTATATATTTGTGTGGGATTATTGGACTCTCTGTTTTGTTCCATTGATCTATGTATTTGTCCTTTCACTAATACCACATGTGATAAACTCATTTATTTACTTTAGGAGCTTTCTTTTATCCTAGGATACCTGGAATTTTTCAGGTGGACATTTATGTTTTATGCAAACCAGAAACAGTTTTGTTTCTTCCTTTCTATTCCATATGCCTTTCATTTCTGTATGCTGCTGTATTGCAGTGGCCAGAACCTTGGTATCATGTTGAAAAGGAGTGGTGGGAGATGACATCCTTGTTTTGTTCCTGATCAGAGGGGATAAATTTTTCAATCTTTGACCACTAAGTGTGATGGCAAATTTTAGTATTTTGTAGATGCTCAATATCATGTTGAGGAATTCCCTTCTATCCCTATTTATATGAGCATGAACCAGTATTGAATTTTGTTGAATGCCATTTCTGTGTTTATTGATAGAATCAGGCTTTCTTCTTTAGTCTGGTAACATGGTGGATTACGCTGATGGATTTTCAAATGCTAACCAGCCTTACATGAAGTTGAAGTCCCATAGTGTTGATTTGCTATTTGTTTTAAATATTGAGGATTTTAGTTGCTATTATTTTGTGGAGGATTTTTGTGTCTTTGTTCATGAGGAATAGTGGTCTCTTTTCTTTTATTGTGGTATCTTTGCCTACTCTTGACATCAGAGCAATGCTGGCCTCATCAAGTGAGTTGTACAGGCTTCCCTCTCCTGTTTTCTAGTTTTATTCCTCCCTTAAATGTTTGTAGAATTTGCCAGTAAAACCTTCTACATTCTGAGTTTTCTTTTTGGGAGGCTGAAATTGTCCCAGAGGTTTATGAGACTATGTTCTCTGTCCCTACCCCCACCTCCCTGCCACTTTTTTCCCCCTTCTCTGTTCTTCAGATAGGACAATTTATACTTTCTACCTTCAAGTTTTTGGGCTCCCCCCACCCTGTTATCTTAATTCTACAATTGAAGCCTCTTCGTGATTTTTTTTTTTTTTTTTGCTTCTGTTTTATTTTTTCAGTTCTAAAATTTTCATTTTTCTTCTATGGTTTCTATTTCTTTGCTGCAATACCTGTCTTTCTCTTTGTTTCAAGAGTGTTCGCCTTTACTCATGGAGCATGGTTATACTAGCTGCTCCAAAGTCTTTGGTAATTCACACACCTGAGCCATCTCCAAGTTGCATGTGTCCTGGGTGTTTGAGTTATCAGACCTTGACAACTGGGCAGATTTTCCTAGTTCTTAATATGCTGAGTAATTTTGGATTATATCTTGGGCATAGTGGCTATGATGTTGTGAGATGCTGAGTTTGTTTAAATCAATGGTTTTCAACCAGGGATGATTTTGCCTGACAGAGAACATTTGGGAATGTCTGCAGACAATTTTGAGTGTTCCAACTGTGGGGTACTACTTACTGGTTTTTAGTGGATAGAGACCACGTGCTGCTAAACATCTGATAAGGCACAGGACAGTCTCTTTCAACAAGGAATTATCTTGTCCAAAATGTCAATAGTGCGTAAGTTGAGAAACCTGTGTTTAAATCTTCCAGAGAATGTTAAGTTCAGGCGAAAATGCTTTCTCACCTTCTGTGGGAAGTGATTTTAGCATCAGTTCAGTTTTAAAACCTTTGTTCTATGTGCCATGATTGAATTGTGTCCTTCAAATTTATACATTGAAGCCCTGCCCCCAGTGTGATGGTATTGAGAGGTGGGGCTATTTAAGGAGGTAATCAGGTTCAGATGAGGTCACAAGGGCGAGGTCTTCATGATGGGATTAGTGCCCTTATAAGAAAGACCAGGGAGTTCTCTCTGATTGAGGACACTGAGAATGTGGTCATCTGTAAGCCTGAAAGAGGGGCCTTCCCGGAACTAGACCCTGCTGGCACCTTGATCTCATTCTTCCAGCCTCCAGGACTGTGAGAAAATAAGCTCCTGTGGTTTAAATCACTCAGTCTATGGTATTTTGTCATGGTCGCCTGAGCTGACTAACCCACTCTGGCTCTGTGTTCTGTGCATGCACGGCCTAGAGGTAAGCCTAGGGTTCATGGCGGCTCACACACAGTATTAGGGGAACTTCTTCTCAAACTGTCTGCCCCCGGGAATTCCCCAGTACACTCAGGATCATGGGGGCACCTTCCACAGTCCTTGGCTAGAAAGCTCTGGTTTCTCAGCCATGTGAGAAACTGTATTGTAGTTTCGCCTGACTAGGGTGGTTGTCAGGGCAAAGTGCCAAGAGAAAAAAGAAAAAAATTAGTGGGTCCCCCAATACTTTTGGAACACAGAGGCCCATTTTCTCAGTTCCCCCAGCCAGAGGGATGAGGTTTTTCTGGTGTTTTAGTGACAACACCCCTGTCACTGACGTAGTTTCAGGATGGGGTGGCCTCGGAGCAGGTCCAGGAGAGGAGACAGAGAAAGGACATTGACGCCCCAGCTAGCTCCCTCTGGTCCTCTTTTTCTGTCCTCTGGTCAAAAAGAAAGGGATTCTCTTGAAGGTATTTCCGCACTGCTGAGAAGTGCTGAGGCTCTGGCTGCCTTCAGGACAAAGCTGAGAGATAAGGAAAAAGAATTCAATAACTTCATGCCTACTGGTCACCTGTCAAGTTCCAACTTCCTGTTCCAATCTGCCTGCTGTTGCCCACTTTTTGGAGTCCTCAGGTGCTAGCTTTTTGTACGCTGTCAGAGTTTTTTGTTGTAGTTGGTGGGAGAGAGCCTGTAGTGGACTTATTGCATCTTGACCAGGACCAGAGAGATTTATTTTCCTTTTTAGGAAAGAGACAGGGAAGGGAGAGAGCAAGTGACTCGAGATGGTAAGTAGATTTTCTTTAGACATAGCGGATATTGGTTTCTTTTTTTGCACTACTTTGAGGTAGTGTGTTAGCTGGCGTGAGGTATTGTATTTATACGTTTTTATTTTGTTTCATTGGTTTTTTTTTTTCTTTTTGAGACAGGATCTCTCTCTGTCACTCAGGCTGGAGGGCAGTGGAGTGATTACAGCTCACTGCAGCCTCGAACTCCCAGGCTCAGTCCTCTCACCTCAGCTTCCAGATAGCTGGGATTACAGGTGTACATCACCACACCAGGCTACATTTTGTATTTTTTGGTAGCAACGAGGTTTTGCCATGTTGCCCAGGCTGCTCTTGAACCCCTGGGCTTAATTGATCCTCCCTCCTCAGCCTCTCAATGTGCAAAAATTAGAGGTGTGAGCCACTATGGCTGGCTGATTTTTGTGTTTTTTTTTTGTTGTTGTTGTTGTTGAGATGGGGTTTCACCATGTTTCCTAGGCTGATCTTAAACTCCTGGGCTTAAGGGATCCTTGGCCGCCCAAAGTGCTGGGATTAGAGGCATGAGCCACCGTGCCCAGCCAGCATAATGTATTTTAAGTGTATTCTTCTCCTTTGGCATTCCTCCTGAGGAAGGTTGATGGAGTTGGTACTCCAAATATGGAGGCACGAAAGTAGATGTGCTGTCTCGTTCCAGAGACTCCCAGTATATATTCTTGCACATTCCACATCGTTTCCAAGCCTGTTTTGCAGTCAGTCATGGCCACGTGATTGAGTTCTGGCCAGAAGTGAGCATAGCAATGAGTTGCAACCCTTTCAGGTCCTGCCTGAGGACCCTGTGCAACCTTTCTGCTGTGGTCTGTGCTCCCTTCCTGCTGTGGTCTGCACATCTGCGGGACGTGAGCAACGGAGCTCAGTGGATGCTCTAGAGGCCCACAGGCCAGAGAAGCCCTGGACCCCTGAGTCACTGCATGAAGGAGATAGCCCCATGATGGCTGCCTGGCCCACATCAGACTGTAACACGAGCAGCTAGTGGGTTCTCATTGGGTTGAGTCGCTGAAATGTTTGTTATGGTAGCTAGAGTTGATTACCCTAACAAATACCATCTTCGATGGGCGATTTGAATCTCTCCCTGGTTGGACTGCTGAGTGAAATGTCAGTCTTCTGATGAGTCATTTTCCGGCTCTTATTTTGGTTAAACCGCCTGTCAATTGGGGGTGTATTAGTCTGACCCGCCAATGTTACTTTTTGCTTTCCACAGCAACGTCAGAAGATAAATTGAAGCAATCTGGACGATTTCAAACCCTTCGGAGGAAAGAAAGGCTATAAAGCCAAGGTATCATTATCATTATTTTGGCCACCACTCTGCCGAGTACACAGATACAAATTATTAATCATCTCTTAACTTTGACAGAACAGAAGGATCGCTTTTGCAGTTGAAATCTGTGGATAATTTAAAGTGCCCTGTGCCTGCCTTCAGGGTGCCGCCTTCCCGCTGACTGTTGCCATTCCCTTGGGTGACATGGCTCGTAGGCACTATGTGCCTTGGCAGCTGAAGGATCCAGCCCCAGGAGCCTGAGCAGGGAGTCTGCTTCGCGCGAGCTCGCTCTGCGGACGGGATTTCGTGGCACACGTTCGGGGAAGCAGCACAACACCACCTGTCCGGATCACTTGTTAGATGTGGTTTAATTAAGCAAGGAGGGTCACTGTGGAGGAGACTGCTCTGCCTGCGTTTTGATTTGTGTGATGGTTAAAATGTTTGGAAGCTCCTTTAAGAAGCCAGGTGGTGTAGATGAAGGGGGTTGTTCGCCAGAGTTAGTTAGAAACAGCTGAGAGGCACCATGCTTGCTTTATTCAAGGCATTCCCGGGAAGCTGCGGCCTCTCAGCCCCCACCATGGGAGGAGAAGAGGAGACAGACATGGCTGTGGGGGGCCGGGGGGTCGGTGCTGTGGATGATGGTTCTCAGTCCTGGCTGGCCACCAGTGCCCTGGGGAGTTCATTCTTCATTCCCGGCCCCAGGCCCAGCCAGTCCTACCGCGGCAGACATCTGTCCCCTTCTCCTCCCTTTTAAACGTTTTTACTTTGATGTAATTGTAGATTCACATGTGGTTGTAAGAAATAATATAGAGAGGGCCCGTGCACTCTCTACCCAGCTTCCCTCGACAATAGCATCTTGTAAAACTACATTCTAATCTCACACCTGGGATGTTGACGTTGGTACGGACCAGCGATCTTTCAGACTTCCCTGGTTCTGCTGAGTAGTGTGTTTGGATGCATTTGGTTCTGTGCAATTTTGTCTCATGGTCGGCTCCCCTCTCGTCAGGACACAGAACGGTCCCATGGATGTAGGTTGCTGGTGCGTGGTGAGGCCTCCATAAATGTTCGTTGAATGACTCTTCAGCTCCTCTTTGACGTGGAATGTGGGAGTTCTGTGCCAAATCAGAGAAGTGCTAAGGAAGCAATTATCAGGTAGAGGACACGCTGGGGACATCCAATCAGGCCAACAGCGCTGGAAGAGTCTGGAGCAGACGAGGTGACAATGGTGGCTGGCACATTTCTGTATTAGAATGTGAAACAGATGAAGGTGTGTCTGTGAGTACATTTAAAAAATATTCAAAGTATGTTGAGGTGCCTAGTTCTTGTATCTGTAACTGGGCTACGTTGGTTGAATTATACTGACGGTTGGCTGAAGAGCTGCCTGAAGTATTTTCATGTTACTAGGGAGACATTTTAGAGTCTCTCTAGCACTTAGCGTCTGGTTGCCTCACGCCGTGACAGAGAGTTTCTGGGCCATGTATGAGAAGCTTGTTTGATCACACTAGTTGCTGTGCTGTTCTTCAGCCCACATTGATTTAGATCAATAAATCTCAGATCCGTTCACACCAGAATAGGCGCGGAGTGTCAGCATATCCACATCAGAAAGGCTTTCAGGGGACTTCTCATCTGCAGTAGACTCCCTAACTTCTGCACCTGGCTGGGTGCCTGCAGTTGGTGCTAGCTGGTGTTGGCATAGTGTTAACATGGTATTAGCATGCTGCTAGTGTGGTGTCCACATGGTGTCTCCATGATGTTAGCATGGCAATAGCATGGTGATAGCATGGAGTTAGCATGGTGTAGTGTGTTAGTTCATGATGTTAGCATGGTGTAGCATGGTATTAGTGTGTCTGCATGGTGTCATCATGGTGTTAGTGTGATGTTAGCATGGTGTAGTGTGATTTAGTGTGGTGTCTGCATGGTGTTTGCACAGTGTTAGCATGGCGTGACATAATATTAGTGTGGTGTCTGCATAGTGTCTCCATGGTGTTTGTGTGGTGTTAACATGGTGTTAGTGCGATGTTAGCATGGTGTAGTGTGATTTAGTGTGCTGTCTGCATGGTGTCTCCATGATGTTTGCATGGTGTTAGCATAGTGTTCACATGGTGTAATATGTTGTTAGTGTGATGTCTTCATGGTATTTGGATTCAGCTGTGATGTACTTGGAAGAGCCCTGACTTTGGAGTAAGATACAGGTTCAAATCTCAGTCACATCACCTTTCTCGATACTGAAATTTCTTTGTGCCTCAGTTTCTTTCCCCATTTAACAATAGCTCCCCTTTCTTTTTTTTTTTTTTTTTTTTTTTGAGACAGAGTCTTGCTCTGTCACCCAGGCTGGAGTGCAGTAGCACAATCTTGGCTCACTGTAAGCTCCACCTACTGGGTTCACACCATTCTCCTGCCTCGGCCTCCCGAGTAGCTGGGACTACAGGTGCCGCCACCATGCCTGGCTATTTTTTTGTATTTTTAGTAGAGACAGGGTTTCACCGTGTTAGCCAGGATGGTCTCGATCTCCTGACCTCATGATCCGCCCTCCTTGGCCTCCCAAAATGCTGGGATTACAGGCGTGAGCCACTGCGCCCGGCCTAGCTCCCCTTTCTTTATTGAGTAGGAGTAACCGAGGCTTTCTGGAGGTGCCTCCACCATGCTTTGTGTATTATTAACTGAGTTCCACAAGTTTTTTGCCCTGCAATTGACAGAAACCAAAAGACTTTTCTGTTTCTCACTGCTAAGGCCTGTGATCGAAAGTCTGCATCGTTTCTTGGCTAGGACAGGAGGGCACGAGCGGTTTGCAGACGTGCAGCCGTCTCAGGGAGGCAGCACGTTATAGGGTCAGACCGTGGGCCTTCACAGCTGTAGGCAGCACCAGGCTGGATTCATCTCAACATACTTGTGACCGGGCGAGCCACGGATCCTCCTGCAGACAGGCGACAGACAACACGTGAGTCCCACGTGGAGGTGCAGAGCATCGTGATGGGGAAGGGGTCTGGAGAGCTGAGACACTTTCACAGATGGGGATTGCTGTGTGATGCAATTTTCTAAATACAAATATACAACCAAAACCTAATGTCATGCAGAGAAAACAGTTCAGAAGCAAAGCACTATGCTCAGTTCTGCTCCTTCCTTTCCCTAAACTAAAGGACCGCACTAACCAGACCCTCCCCTCTGGCATCAGCTCCACGTCTCTCGAGTCCCCAAAGCCCTAACAGCCACTGTAGCCTCGGAGGAGCCGCTGGGGGTGCACTGACCTTGCCCACCTCTTCCTGAACAGCCCCTCAGTCCAAGGCCGAAGTGCCTGTCACCAATGCTCTGTTTGACAGACTTGGCTAGATTCTGATTCAAGATGATTGACAGAGCATGGTGTTTATTTCCTCTGCCTCCTCAGGTCCCTTTAACACATGGCAGTGAAATGATGAACAGGCGAAAACTGGTTGGAGAGGAGTCATCAGAGAAGGAACTTTAAGTGAATCTCTTGATGATGGTCCGCAGATGGATGGAGGAAGCCTCCTTGCTTATATAGAGTTGTGATCCAGGGTGGATGGGGGTGCATATGTGTTGGGGGAAGGCTGTGGGGATGGAGGGAGCTACTCCTGGCGTGGGTGGCGGCCTTGATTCTGTGCGTTAATGGAACGTACTGGGGATGGTCAACTCTGGTCACCTTCACCCTGCAATCTGACGGCGCCATTGCCCACTGACTGGCCCAAGTCACTCTTCTTCAAAGATTCTGAAAGGGCTGTACATCTAGGGTAGATCTAGGGCTTTTGCAGTGTTGGTGACTTAGAGTAAAGATCTTCAAATTACGACATTTTGGGGTCTCTGCTCACTTCCCCAAAGCAAAATTTGTCCAATGACAATCTACAAAACTCAAGTAAGCCTCCTTCTTAAATGTGACTGGAAATATTTAAGATAATCCAAAATAATCAAAGAGAATAAAAATAGCCTATGAAGAAGCAATTTAGAAAAAAAATCCTCCCAATAATTAGAATTCTCAGAGAGATTTAAGGATATAATGCAGCCATAAAACATGAACATGTACTTTAAGAAAAGAGCAATTGTGCCTCATAAAAGCTCTTAGAAACCTGGAATGTGGTAACTTCTGATTTTTTTTTTTTAATCAAAAGAAAAGGGGAAATTTTCTAAAAAGTAAAACAAAGGAAGTGAAGGGGTAATGAGGCATGAAGGATTCTTCTAGGATAGACCACATTCAGCCAATAGAAGTTTTAGGAAAAGGAAACAGAGAAAATGGAATAGAGGCAATTTTCGAGTAAATAGCACCAGGAAAGGTCCCCAGATTGTCAGGGAGACTCAAATGTTCATATTGAAAAAGCTGTGAACTGCTAAGATGAATTTTAAAAGATATCTTCACATGTTATTGTAAAAATTCAGAACACCTAGTTTAAAGAGAGACTAAATTATTACTTAAAGAAAAAAATAATTCAACTACAAAGAAATACAGATCAGACTGGCATTAGATCTCCAACAGCAACGAAGCGTAGTAGCATTCCAGGAGGCGGCAGGGTGATGATGGTTTTCTGGAAGGCGGCAGGGTGATGCTTTTCAAGTGCTGACAAAGTTCCCACCTAAGTTCTACATCTGGATACCTATCAAATACGTTGGATTTTCAGACATGCAGTGACTTCTAAGGGCCCCAAGATCCTTTCTGTTTAGCCAGTATTGGAACAGTTTTAACCAAGCATCCTTTCTTAATGAGTTATTTGAGCACTTGAAATAGGGCACTGAACAGGTCCAGAGTTAATGACCGTCCAGGGTCTGAGGCGGCAGCGAGGGAACCAGAGGTCCTAGGGTGGCCCCTCCATGCAGGAGTGTATGATTGGATGGGCTCAGAACAGGTGTTCTTGGAGAAGGGGATTCTCAGTAGATTCAGTGGGGAGACTGGGTAGGTGGGAAATGCAAGGACAGGATAAAAGCAGAGGTTGAAGGAAAAAAAGAAAAGCCGTTAGAAAGAAGCAGAATAATAACAGTAACAAATATCCACTCAACCCAGCCAAGGCAAGCAGAGAAGCAGAGATGTCGTGGCCTAAATATGGAGCAGTGGGTCCAAACTGAAGCCAGAGTGAATCTAACTTAATGAAAATGACAACTGCACAAAAAAAAAAAAAAAAAAAAAAAAGAATCTAGATTGTTTTGTTTTTACTTTAATATAGTTTTCAAATGTAATTGGGACAATGGCGAATAGCATTAATATTTCTTCTTTCTCAACAAGGAAAAGGCAATTAGAAATTCTAGGGGAAAACAACCAGGTAATAAAGACAGGGCCCCAGTGTGGAACAATAAGAACAATGGTGGTTTTGAATAATTGGTACAGTCTAAGAAAGGAAAAGGGATTTGAGTTTGACACCAGGAACATTCTCCTAGGAGTGGCTTATGCTTTGAGTCATTGGACGTAGAGGGAGGGGTGCAACCCTGCGGCGGTGCTGGGCTCTGCAGTGACCCGTGCAAATCACCCGACTAATGCAGCTGGGAATGGGGCTCAGCCAGCCAGCTGCAAAGCGGCTCTAGGTGCATCTTCCGTGTGTCTAGGTGTGCCATGCAACAAGGTGCTGTCGGATGCCTGTGAGTGGAAATGATGCAGTGTACCCGGGCCTGGCCCATAAAAACACCCACGTAGTGCTCCTTTGGCCACTTTCCCCTCCCACGGCTGAAACTGGATGACCCAGGATGACCGCGGAGTCCCACGCTCAAGATGTCAGAGCCTGGGTCCCCTGGGTCCCTGAGTGCTGAGGAGGAGGTGCCACTCCATGGACCCACTTATCTTCAGGAACACGTACATCAGCAAGAAACAAATGATGGTGTTTATGCCATTTTATATTTGGAGGTTTATCTATCAGAGGAGTTAGCTATGCTAACTATTAATAATTCAGGTTAATTGGTTTTCAACTTTTTGGACTCTATAGACAAAGCACACAGACTTACTCAGGAGTGAAAATACAGCGCATGTGTCAGGAACCTTAATAAGGCAGGGCGCCCCTGTCAAAAGCAGAAAGAGGAAGCTGGTGGAGGACGGGGCAGGGGGGAAGGCTGGAGGTGCCAATACCTAGTCCTGCACCTGTGTCTCAGGGATGGGAGTGCCTTCTGTAGTTAGTGGGGAGTGTCAGGTGTGTTGCTTATTGTTGCAGTTAGATAATGGAAGGTACATCTGTCAATATTGATGTAACTACTGGGAGGCTGTAACAATAGTAAAGACAGCTAAATTCTTATTGATCGTAATAGGAAAATAAGCTGATCGAGAAATGGTGGTTTAACCTTCCAGAAAGATCTGGAAAGTAACCAGAGAAGAACTGGAATCAGAACCAGTTAAAAGCGGTTACCCCATGGCCAGGCACAGTGGCTCATGCCTGTAATCCCAGCACTTTGGGAGGCCGAGGCAGGCCAATCACGAGGTCAGGAGATCGAGACCATCCTGGCTAACATGGTGAAACCCCGTCTCTATAAAAATACAAAAAATTAGCCGAGCGTGGTGGCAGGCACCTGTAGTCCCAGGTACTTGGGAGGCTGAGGCAGGAGAATGGTGTGAACCCGGGAGGCGGAGCTTGCAGTGACCCGAGATCGCACCACTGCACTCCAGCCTGGGCGACAAGCGAGACGCGGTCTTAAAAAAAAAAAAAGGAAAAAACACAGGTTACGCAGCAGGGCTGCAGGTGGGGAGGCTGTTTGGGAGCTGCCCAGCATTTCCCTTTTTCTTTCCTTTCCTCCATTTCTCCCTCTGTCTCTCTCTGTCTCTCTCTTATCAACCCTCCTGCACTCTTTCAAATGTTAAACATAGGCATTTATTACTTTAATTAAAATTTAAAATATTTAAAGGTTTACTAAGTACATACTAGAAATTAGGTTACTCAGGAGAACATGAAGTAATTGATGCGCGGCTCCCATGCCATGGTGGTCTATTGCAGGAGGTCTCCATACACCTGGCTGAAGTCTTTTTCAGGTAAATCAGGGATTTCTTCTTGGTTTGGATCCACTGCCAGTGAACTAGTGTGATTTATGGGGGGTGCTGAAGAGCCTTGTTTTGTCGTATCACCAGAGCTGGTTTTCTGCTTCCTTCTCATTTGGGTAGTCTCTGTCAGAGGAAAGGTCTAGGGCTCAAGCCTGTTACTCAGATTCTTTTGTCCCACGGGGTGTTTCTTTGATGTAGTTAGTAATCTCTCCCTTTTTCTATGGATGTGGCTTTCTGTGAGCCGAGATGCCATGATTATTAACTCTCTTCTGGGTCTAACCACCCAGCACATCTACCCGGCTTCAAGCTGGCAGTGGGGGTTGTCTGCATAGAGTCCTGTGATGTGAACCGTCTGTGGGTCTCTCAGCCGTGGATACCAGCACCTGTTCTGGTGGAGGTGAGAGGGTGGTGAAATGGACTCTGTGGAGGTTCTCAGTTTGGTGGTTTAATGTTCTATTTTTGTGCTGGTTGACCTCCTGCCGGGAGGTGGTGCTTTCTAGAGAGCATCAGCTGTGGTGGTATGGGGAGGAACCGGTGGTGGGCGGAGCCCCAGAACTCCCAACAGTATATGCTCTTTGTGTTCAGGTACCAGAGTGGATAGGGAAGACCCATCAGGTCGGCATGTCTGAGCTCAGACTCTCCTTGGGTGGGTCTTGCTGTAGTTGCTGTGGGGGATGGGGATGAGGTTCCCAGGTCCATGGAGCTGTAAATCTAGGAGGATTATGGCTGCCTCTGCTGAGTCATGGAGGTTGTCAGGGAAGTGGGGGAGAGCCAGCAGTTACAGGCCTCATCCAACTCTCATGCAATCTGAAGGGCCGGTCTCACTCCCACTGTGGCCCCACTAACAGCGCGGAGTCTGTTTCCAGGCAGTGGGCGAGCAGGGCTGAGAACTCGCCCCAGGCCACCCACCACCCGCTAGCTGCAAAAGCAATTAGGGCTGTCATTCTTCCCCCGCCTGTGGAGTCTGCACACCCGGATTCTCACCCTCCCCTGAGTTCTGGCCAGGAGGCTTCTCGCCTGGTTCAAATTGTTACAAAGTTCGGCTGGAGAATTCCTTCTCCCTGTTGCATTTCCCCACCCTGCACCTCCAGTCACCCTGCCGAAGGATTCCGGTGCTGCCAGGCAGGAATGGGCTGCTTGGGGACCCAGTGAGCTCCCAGGGTCTTTCCCGCTGCTTCCTCTCCCCTGTATTTTGCTCTGCTCTCTAAATGGACTCGGCTCCAGGTGAGGCTGGAAACTTCTCTCGAAAACTAGACCTTCAGTTTCCCCAGTGGGGTGTGTGCTCGGGGGTGGAGGATCTCCCTTTTCCACTTCCGCAGTTGGGGAACTCACAGTATTTGGGGTGTCTCCCAGGTCCTGCAGCTGTCTCTTCCTTCAGAGGGTCTGTGGGTCCTCTTGGGGTTCCTGGTTTGTTCTGGATCTAAAATTAATGATGCAAGCCTCCACACACTGCTCAGTCCATCTGAGTCAGAGCTGCAATCTAGTCCTATCTCCTGTCCACCACGATGATCCACGATGCTCTTTTAAAAAAAAAAAAAAAATTCTTTTTAGAGTAAGGGTCTTGTTCTGCCACCCAGGCTAAAGTGCAGTTGTGTGGTCATCGTTCACTGCAGCCTCAAATTCCTGGACTCAAGTGATCCTCCAGCCTCCCGAGTAGCTGGGACTACAGGTGTGCACCACCACACCCAGCTAATTTTTTAAATTTTTATTTAATTTTTTCTTGTAGAGATGGAGTCTCACTATGTTGCCCAGGCTGGTTTTGAACTCCTGGCTCAAGCCATCTTTCCACCTCGGCCTCCCAAATCACTGGGATTACAAGCATGAGCCACTGCACCCAGTCAGGATGTTGTCATGTTAGTCCTTATGGATCATAGTCTGCCCTTGAAAATCCTAAAATTGCAGTCCTTTGAGAAGAGTTTCCAATTGCGGCTCTTCACTTCCACATACATTGTCCCTACTCCCCTCCAGGCCCCAACACTCATCTGATTTTGTGAGGTTTAAGTGGACCTGTTTTTGAGCGTTTTGTAGCATATTGCTGGGATGGAGTGGGAGGGTTGGAGGTGATGAGCAGCGTTTTCCTGCCAGTCAGCCAAATCAGCCAAACTCATGTTTACCGATTGCTTAACAAAAGTCAAAGTGAAACCACCTTACTGGATCCCTCAGAGAAAAGAAATGCAGATTCGTTTTACTTGGACAACCTAATATTTGAATAAAAGCATCTCTGAAGTCCTCGCCCAGTCATTAAGATGGCAATGGCCAGGTCCATGTGAAACTGTCCCAGGCAACCTTCTGGGGCCTGTGCCATGGGTGGGCAGCTGGCCCTGAGCTCCTGGCCACTCGAGCCATCTCCAGGACCCCCTTGGCAGGAACGTCCAGGAGTCAGCATTTGAGTACACTCAAGCCCCAAGTTCTGTTGCAGAAAAGGCTCTGTGTACTCTCATCTCAGCTGCTGGGGCGTCTCCCAGGCTGTCAGGGGTCAGGGTTCCCCCAAGCCCAGGTGTGCCCAGGTCAGGCATCTCTGGAAGGACCACATGCTGGCTATGGGTAGACATCCTGAGGGACTGGTCTTGCCCAACGGGGCCTGACTCATTGCAGACTGGGTGCGTCTCCCTCTGGCCCCTACCCCAGGAGAAGGTTTCCGTGGAGTCGCAGCACTTTTCCTAGCAGGGACAGGAGCTGGGGAAGGTCCTGCCCCGCCTGGCTCAGGACAATGCCTCTTGGTGACAGCGTGGTCTTCATGCTTGGTCCCCCCACTTTTTCGTGACTGGTCCACATTGGCTCCAAGAACTGAAGTTTCCCTCTCGTGGGAGAGACTTGGTGGACAACACTGGAAATATGGGCAGGGACAGGAGGGGCTTTTATAATCCATCAAGATATGAATCTCAGTGCCTCATTTCTAGTAGATAAAAAGTTACATTGTCTTTGCAATAAGGTATACATTCCTTTACAATTAATTTTTTAAATTCAAGTGCTGCTACAGAGTCCATCTTATGTATCAACTCAGCAAACAGGTTCCAGGTGGGCAAAGGACATGCCGATTCTCCACGTGTGGGTGAGCCTGGTGCCAAGTCACCCATGCTTGCCATGCTAGCCACGCAACCTCCTCATCCCAGCCCCTCCCCACCCATCTCCGGCTGCTCCCTGAGCGCACGCCTCCTCCAGGGCTGGCTCCCGGGGTCTCTGCCCCGGCTACAGGGGTGGTGTTTCCCTGAAATGCGAAACTCGTGACGCCCAGTGCTTCACACGTGGCTACGTCAGTCTCCTCAGCTGTGCTGTGAGCAGAGGCAGTTCTCCTTTCGAGCCCTTCTCAGTGCCTGTGCACCCTGCGGCGGTCCAGCAGCACCTGTGCCCTGGGTGCTCAAGGTAAGCGACAGTTCCTACTCATTCTGAGCAGCCTCAGGCCTCTCCGTGGCTGTGCTCATCCTTACCTGTCTTCGTGGCATTGGCCTTGCTGCGCGTGTCCTTTGCCAGCTACACTGCTCTTGGAATGAGGCAGGGTGTAAACAATGGCAGTAAATACAGAGGTCGCCTGGAGTCCTTGCAGAGGGACAGTGAGGTAGCATTGTTTCCAGGCCTGCCTTGAGCGAGCTGACCGGGGTCCCAGGAGGATGGAACAAGGAACAGTGGACTTTCTAGAGTCGGGGTGTCTGAGGGTGGGTCTGACTGTGGGGAAGGATGAGGGTAGCGAGGGACAGGGGGCATGCTAAGTCAGCATGGCAGGACCTCCAGGAAGCCATCATGACTCTGAGATGGATCAGTGCGGGGTGTGTTTGGCAAGTGAGAGTAGCAGCCTGGGTGGTCACATGGCCAGAGTCCTGTGTGCCAAGGCTGCAGCGGCAGAAGCGAGGGAGCAGCCATCTACATGGGAACGTGCATCCTGTGCCGGGCTCGGAGCCCCGGGCTTCTTATGCACGGCCCTTTACTCCCCACTGTGCCCGCGTGAGATCAGGGACACCCCTGTGTCTCTGCAGGGGTTGGGGACTCCGTTGCCTGCCCGAGGTGGGGCAGCCAGGGGAGCTGCTGGGTGGCCCTGTGGGCGCCTGTGGCTCTGCGGTGTCCTCCGGCCTCTGAGGCACCGCCGCATCCAGGCCTGCTGTGTGCTGACTCGAAGACTACTGTGGAGGTGGCACTGCCCACAGGACAGCGGCAGTGACCGCAAAGGAAGAGAGGAGGAGGGTAAGGGTGGTTCCATGGAGAATGAGGATGTCATGATTATTTAAGGAGAACAAAAAATATGTGTGCATCCCTTTTTGCCACCTGCAAACACCCGTCCTTCATCCACACGGCCACTGCCCGTCCGTCCTTCCGTTCAGCAGGGGCTGGTGGGGCCTTGTGCTGGGTCTGGTGCTGGGGCCGGGGACGCCAGGCTGACAGCCTGGCCCTCAGGAAGGTCTTCGGTGGGAATGGAGAAAGCGGGAGTCTTCACCAGCGAGAATCAGGATGTACTGAGTGGCTTTTGATGAGATGGTGGTGCGGTCATTCTGCTGACAGTGATAGCTTCCAGCCGTTGAGGGCCTGCTGAGTACAGAATTTTACAGAAGTGGATTCAATTAATTTCCCCAACAGCCCTGGGAGGTGTGTACAATTGCAATCCTTTGACCGCAAAGAAGACTGAGTCTCCGTGAGGTTAATGACGCGTTCCAGGTCATGGAATTGCATGTGGCAGAGCTGGGATCGTATCTGGCAACTGTGTCTGTTCTCCTGCTGCTTCCCAGGGCTGGGCCCGTGTCAAAGGGGTCTTTCCTTGGTGGGCTTCGGGCCGTGTGCCACCAGGAAGGAAGGGTCTGGGGGAATAGACCCAGCTTCGTGTGAAGGGCAGGTGGGTGGTGGCTGCCTGCAGGTGGCAGCCTGAGGGCCTGGTCCCAATGGCCGGTGATGCCTTCCCACCTGCATCCGCTCCTCTAGCCCAGACTGGCAGTGACTGCTCTGATCACTACATGCTGTGAAGGGCACAGTGCCAGCCTCTGATCTGGGTCTTTGCTGCCGTATGAAGATGCCCACCTACCCTGCTGGAGGGGGGCTCTGGAGGACCAGGGAGCATAGAGAGAGGGAGGACAGCTGGGCTCTAGCCGGTGCCCTATCCAGACCCCCCAGACAGGACAAAGCCATCCCAGGCCCTCCAGTTCCTCATTGGCCATCACAGCACACGCCACCGGCACAAAGGTAAGCGCTGTCCGTGCTCTTGGCCTCAGGGTGGTGAGCAGTAGACCGGTTGTATTGAGTCTCTGACTGCAGGGCTTCCTGGTGGAGACCGTTCACCGCCTGGTAAGTGACCTAGTGGAGAACATGCAGGCAGCGTCAGCACCGCTAGGGCTGGAGCCAGAGAGGACTGGGACGGGATGGCTGAGGGGAGCAGTTCAGAACCTGTTAAGTGCGTGCTTGGCCTGTTGTGGGCTCAGAGGTGAGTGCAGGTTGAAAGATCCTCGAGGAGTGGCAGAAACGTCAGAGGAATCAGAAAAGCACCTCCTAGGGCTGTTCTCCTACGGGACCAAGGGAAAGGAGAGTTCGCCTTCAAATAACTGTTTGTTCAATACAGGAACACATCAAACCAGGCTCTGACAGGGGAAGAAACAGCAGCAAATGAGCTCGGCCAAATGCTTAAAATGGTCCCAACCACAGGCTCCAGCCACAGACCATGTGGGCTGAGAACCACGGAAACGGGGTCCACTAGCTCCTGGGCACTGGATTACAGGTCTTCAGGGGCATGAGGGGAGCAAAGTGGAAGAAACCCACTGACATTCCAGCATCACCGCCCATGTTCCTTTCGGTCAGGGTGCTGGGTCCAGTCCTGATTCCATGTTCTTACAAGTTAGGGAGCTGGGTCCAGGCCTGATTCCATGTTCTTACAAGTTAGGGAGCTG
>NW_012104432.1:638016-640044 GCF_000951045.1 Mandrillus leucophaeus | reverse complement strand
GTGCCGGGTGCACACATGCATGTGTCTCTGTGTATACATGTGTATGTGTGCCAGTGGGTGCATGTGTTTGTACAGTGTGCGTGTGTGTGTGTGTGCACACAAGCTGCCACACACAGATGAGCCTTGTGAATTAAGGGAAGAAGACAGACTCCGGCTTACAGAAAAAAAGGGAAAACTCCTGCAGAGATAATTACCATTAAAATGCCAAGGCTGTACACGTGAGCTGCGCTGCCTTCCCGGAAAGGGCCAATCTGCCGCCTTTTCTTTTGCTCTCTCTTACAGCGACAGCCAAGTGAATGGAGCTGTGTGGCCCGTTGGGGCTGGTGCCCGACTTCTGGTGAGGAGCAAGTTTGGTGGAAGCCAGAGCTGAGCTTTTTTCCTTGTTGACCTTGGCAATACAGCCTCAGATACCCGTCTTTCCTGGAGGAGCCGCATGCAATGCCCTTGGTAGCTGGCTGCGGCCTTTCACCGTGGTCGCCAGACACTGCTCAGGGCACTGAGCTGTTGGATGCTGCTCCCATGGAGACGCTGGCTGGGACCCATTTTGCTGTCCTTGTTTACCAAGAAGAAAGCAGAGGCATAAACCAGCAAGGCCGTGGAGTCTGGGAGAGGTGGGGCTGCCCCCGACAGCCTCCACCCTTCTCCCAAGCAAGCGCTGTCCTTGGGGCGTGTGCCCAGAGTGAGGCATGTGCACACATGTGCGTGTGTGTGCGTGTGAGAGGCAGCGCTGTCCGTGGGATGGTGGGGGATCTGGACTCTGCTCTGCCATCATCGAGTCATCTGGCAGAGGCAGAGAGCCTGCCGCCCCGCCTGGGAGCAGGGAGAATGTGGTGGTGTGTTTGGATGGAGGACGGGGGTGTTTTTTAGGACATCTCTTCAGCCAGTGCCACCATCCCCAGGTGGCCACAGAATTGCTCAGGGACCCACGTGTCTCCTTGTCTTTAAAATCTGCTTTTGTTTGATGCCTCCAGGAGAGGAAGAATGAACTTGCCTGAGGCTGAGTGGCCCGACCACTCCCCTGGGATCCCCAAGACCCTGGCCCAGGAAAGCGTCCCTGTGCAGGGCTGGGCACAGAGCTTCCTGCAGAGGCCACATGCTCTCCTTCTGCAGCAGGGACAGGAATGAGTCCTGTCTTAGTCGCGTCTCTCCCTCCCTCCCGAGACCTGAGAGTAGGGCCCACCTGCAGGCCCAGACACCCTCTGTGGCAGCTCTGCACGCAGGCCCATTCGGGGCAGCCTCCGTGCCAGCTTCCTGCAACCTTCTTTGCTTCTTTTTTCACCTGTAACTTTCACCTTCTCAAGAGGCTGTCGCATGAGCAGTTCGGAGTGAGGCTGTCGTGGTTTTCGAGTTTCTAATCTAAACAAGATCCTCTGGATGAGTCCCTCTGAAGGAGGAGCCTCTTACGGAGTTCACACAAAGCTGAGAACCCCAGAAACCGCAGGAGTATGGGGTACTAGAGGAAGGCAGTGTCCTTGGATGTTTAAATAAATCTGTAACTTATTGTTGACCGGACCTAGTGTGTCATGGTGTTTAAAATTACTTAGGTAATGATGATTTTGCCATGTCTTACAAGAATTAGAGACAATGATGACAGCGACAACAATCACAAACCACAACAATGGCTGTGGCCATGCACCAGGAACCAGGAATGCAGAGATGACTGAGGTGCATCCCTGCCCACAGGGAGCTTGCAGTCTAGAGGGGAAGACAGCGTGCACACATGACTATAACAGAGTTCTTTAGGCAACGTGCTGCAGGCACCATCGGGCTGCTCTCAGACACGTTACTTCAACAGCCACTGTGGGGACCCAGTGAAAGAGGAGGCCCTGCCACCATCCAGGGCAGCTGAGGTAGCTCAGCAAGGCGGAGACAGCAGGGTGGGTGCAGGATGGCCTGGGTTAGCAGGGCATCTCTGAGAACTGATCTGGTGTTTGGAGTGGAAGGGAGGGTGCAATATGGCTTCTGATGGAAGTTTCTAGCTTAGAAGACTAAACAACATAGGAAACTCAAAAGGAGATGAACATTGGT
>NW_012104432.1:634556-635871 GCF_000951045.1 Mandrillus leucophaeus | reverse complement strand
GTCCAGGCCTGATTCCATGTTCTTACAAGTTAGGGAGCTGCGTCCAGGCCTGGCTCCATGTTCTTATGAATCGGGGAGTTGGGTCCAGTCCTGATTCCATGTTCCCACAAGTCAGGGCACTGGGTTCAGTCCTGGTTCCATGTTTTTACAAGTCAAGGCAAGTCTTCCCCTGAGTGATGGCTCCTGGACTGTGCCCCTCTGGGGCCCTCTCAACTCTGTGTCTGCCATCTGTCACCTGCCTGGCCATTTTGGATTTGATTGCAGTGGACGGGCTCCGTGGGACGTCAGGCCTCAGGGGAGACTCAGGACCCTGGGATGGGCGTGGATGGGGATACTGGACCCCTGAAAGAAGGGAGGCTGAGATTCTATTTTTCCTTTAAAGACTTTTCCATGTCATCTCCACTCAGAGATTCTTTTCTGTAAAGCCACAGGAGGGAGGTGACATTGAGCCCTCCAGTGTGACAGAAGCTGTGCTGGGAACTTTAAATGTGCTACCTAATTTATTTAATTATCTCAGCAACTCCACAAAGTAGGCATTTTACTGGCGTTTCTCCAGTTGAGGAAACAGAAGCTTAGAGACTTTGTGAGACTTGCCCAAGACCCCAGGTCACCTGCCAGCAAGGATGAGGTTAGGCTTTTAATCCAGCTCTGCCTGGCTTCAAGTCCACACCCTTTCACGACAATGAACTTTATGATTGCAGATATTATTCGGGGAACTTTACATAAAACAGGGACTTATATAAAACTTCGACCATAGACTATATTCTTTGTTTGGGAAACTGTGAAGACCCAATTTTTTTATAAACTCAGAGCAGCTTCCAGTTTTCATTAGATGTCAGAAGATGGGCTGTGTTTTTTGTGTGGTGTTCAGTGAGGCTGATTTATAGTCACGACACGTGAATCAGTTTGATTGGAGCAGGCTATTGTGGTTCTGTCTCACCAAGAAAGAGGGGATGCACTGGGCCCCTCAACTCCAAGTTGGTGGTGCGATGATTGTTCCATATTTTCCTTTGTCGGGCTGTGAGGGAGTCTGGGCCAGGCACTAGGCCATGAGCAGGGCAGACCTGGGGTGAACCCTTAGTGAGCCTCTCTCCAGCCACAAGGAAACCTGGAGTGTGTGCGTGCCTGTGTGCTGCTGGTGTGTGTGTGTAAATTGCACGCATGTGTGTGCATGCACTGTGAGCTGGTGTGTGCATGTGCACTGGTGTGTGTGTTCCTATGTGTGTGTGCATGTGTGTGCTGGGTGCACACATGTGTGTGTCTCTGTGTATACATGTGTATGTGTGCCAGTGGGTGCATGTGTTTGTACAGTGTG
>NW_012104432.1:626703-631321 GCF_000951045.1 Mandrillus leucophaeus | reverse complement strand
TTGACTGAGGGGTTGTGGGAGTGGACGTTGGTCATAATGATTCCATGTCTATCAGCATTGACTGAGGGGCTGTGGGAGTGGCAGTCTATGGGTGGAAATGGCATCTGAGTATCTAGAGGGAGGACGTGAGCCATGGCCTGGAGACTGCAGCTTCTCTCCGTCACCCGCAGTCTGTATTTCAGGGCCTTCTCAGGATGGTGAGAGTAGGAATTCTTCTCAAGTTCGAAGCCCATCCCTAAGACTTTGTTCCACGGGAAATGTGCCTGGTAGCCCCCATCATTTATGGAGAAAGAGGTTTTCTTTGCATGAAGTTTGCATTGTGAATGGAAAAAGAGAAAACACTCTTTATTTGATTTTTCTTTTTGTTGTTGTTGTTCACTAACTACAGTGATGCTTGGGGAGGGGAAATTTGTCTGTGTAAATGATCCTCCACGAAGGAGGAGGGTTTCACAGCAGGAGGCAGATCTTTGAGAGGGGACTTCAGAGGTATTTGAATAACAGGAGCTGTGTTGAGAGGAAGACTGGAAAGCTCTGTCATCAAAGCGAATCTGGAAATTGATCAAGGCACTGCCAGCTGTGGGTTGGCGAAGAGAAGACAACTGCAAGGCTGGCAGGATTCAGGCTCCTTTGTTCTCACGATGGACACAATCTCACGGAGAAGGAGTGATTACGGAGTAATCACTTGGGGAGTGAGTTTGGAGTAATCATTATCGATGAGGTACAGTTTTGAAGGTAAAACTAGACAAAAGGCTCACAGTTCTTGAACTCATAACTTACATTTGTTAAGAAATCCCAGATTAGGATTTCCCAGAGTTTCTTCGTACATGAGGTTTTTTCCGTTGTGAAGTGTAGTTCATGGTCATCTTGAAAGCGCTGTGGGCATCGCCTGACAGGGAGCTCCAGGTTTGTTTTTGGTGCTGTTACTGGTCCCTTCATTTTCTCACTTTCCGAGGAATTCAACTCATCCAACTTCTGTTTTGAGGCAGAAATTCCTTCAACACTGTCTCAAGGAGCTTAGTCCAGGCGCTTCCTGGACACTTGATGAGGCACTGCTGTCTCCCGGGTGTGGCAGTCAGGAGCGCAGGCTTGAAGACCTTTGCGTTTGACCTTGAATGTAGCTTTGCCTCTTTGAGCCAGAAAGTGAAGCCTCAATTTCCTCATCTGTAACATGGGGGTAATAATGATGAAATGAAATTAATGTAATCGATGCATGTAAAGTTCTTTATACTATGCCTGGTATATAACAGACACTCCGAGAAACGCACCGTCTTTTTGTTCCCCCCACCACACCTCCGATCCATCAGCCTGCTTTAGCGCAGGGCGTGCTATCTGAAAGACAGTCCTGCACCTGAATCTTTATGGCCTGACCTTGTCAAAGGAAGTTCATAAAAGAGAGACGAAGAGGGAAATGAAGACATCTGCTGATACCACATCGGATGTGAATGTGTGTGCCTGTGTATGTGCAAATGTGCATGTGTGTGGCACCGTAAGTGGTATGTATGAGTGAATTCATGTGTATGTAATTTTGACATTTTCATGGGCTTCTCAGTGAGCAGGGACCAGTTTCTCACCATCTTCCTCATTTCAGCTGATGGTGTGAACTTGGCTCTATCTTTTTCTCTTGTCTCATAAAAGATGCATTTCGTGAGACAGCCGAAAAAGAAACAGAGAAAGGAAATGATCATTGAAGCCTGATCATTTTCTTCATAGAAGCCGGAGGCTGCTACAAGGCTCGCATGTCCTGTGGGGCTCCTTCTGACCCTATGGGATGTTTGCGGTCCATGACCTCAGCCCCTGTGGGCTGAGCGCCTGTCTGTCCTCTGAGGGGACGTGAGGTTGCTCTGCTCCCATTGGAGAGGTGGTGCCAAGCAGGCATCTTCAGGAAGCCCGAGGAAACTGTGGAGTCCATCTCACAAGTTGGGATCCTGCAGTTCTCCCAGATCTGGACGTGCGTAGGATGAATGCGTGGAGCCGACTCCAGGCGTGGCCACACTGGGGGAAATGTGAGGGAGTGCAGGAGGCTGGTGTCTCTCGGCTGTTCACAGTTGATGGCGTACATTTGCGAATGTGTGCCAATGTGTGTTTGCATGTGTGTGAATCTGCATGTGTGTGGCATGGTGTGTGCCATGTGTGAGCGAATTCGTGCATGTGATTATGTGCATGTGTGAATTCATGGGTGTGAATGAGCATGTGTGTTGTGAATATGTGTGAATGTGTGTGCTTGTGCATGTGCAATGTGCATGTGTGTGGCATGGTATGTGGCATGCATAAGTGAATTCATGCGTCTGTAACTCTAAGTGTGTGAATGTGTGCACGTGTGTAGATATGTGTGTGACTGTGAATGTACATGTGTGTTAATGTGGCTGTGTGTGCATGGGTATGACTGTGTCTACGTGCATGTGTGTGAATGTGTGACTGAGAGTGTGTGAATGTACCTGTGTGTGCATGTGTGTGACTATGTGTGACTGTGAGGGGGCATGTATGAATATGTGTGTGACTGTGTCCGTGTATATATGAGTGTGAATGTGCATGTGTGTGAATGTGCTTATGTGTTACTGTGTATGACTCTGTGAATGTGTGTGTTAATGTGTGCATGTGTGTAGATGTGCGTGTGACTGTGTGTGTGAACATACATGTGTTAATGTGGCTGTGTGTGCATGTGTGTGACTGTGTCTATGTGCATGTGTGTGACTGCGACTGTGTGTGAATGTGCATGCATGTGAATGTATGTGTGTGACTGTGTATGACTGTGTAAATGTGTGTGGCTGTGTGTGACTGTCAGTGTGTGAATGTATGTGGCTGTGTGTGACTGTGTGTGAATATGCATGTGTGTGAATGTGTGTAGTGTGTGACTGTATGTGTGCATGTGTGTGAATTGTGTGGTTGTGACTGTGAGAGTGCATGTATGAATGTGTGTGTGTGAATATGTATGTGTGTGAATATGTGTGTGGCAGTGTGTGACTGTGATTGTGTGTGAATGTGTGCATGTGTGTGCATGTGTGTGAATGCGTGTGACTGTGAGAGTGCATGTGTGAATGTGTGTGTGAATGTGCAGGTGTGTGAATGTGTGTGTGACTGTGTGTGTGGCTGTGATTGTGTGTGAATGTGTGCATGTGTGTGACTGTGAGAGTGTGTGCATGTGTGTGCATGTGTGTGACTGTGAGTGTGTATGTGTGAATGTGTATGTGTGTGCATGTATAGGGGGTGTCATGGAGAGGGGATTCTTTCTGCTCAGCCTCAGAGTATTAGATTTGGACTTTGGGTCTCATCTTCAAATGAAGGTCTCTCTCCTGCACGCTGGTCCTCTCTTCCTTCTATCCTGTGGGCGTGGCTCCTGCCCTTGGTATTTGCACAACACCCACTCTTTCTATTGATTTCAGGTTCCCCATGAAAGTCATTCACCCTCTCCTAGGAAAGAACCGAGTTTTCAAAAGGTCACACACGTGTGTGTCAGTCTGAGCCACTCTGGGTTAATTAGTCATCAAGGAGAATTGAATAATATGAGATCAAGCTGCAGGGGTGGCGGGGGGGGGGAGTAACCTGGAACCCACATTTTATTTTAAAATTATAATTTGGTATCATATTTAAAATGCTAGTTCTCAGGGGATGATGCATTTTTATTTCTCAAGTCTTCATAAAAAAACAAAAATAGAAAAAAAAAAGTATAACTTGTAGCTTGACTTGTGTGTGTTTGGTAGGATATCCTGATTTAGTTCACAAGAAATATTCATGGTAAAAGCAAAGGAAAGAGCCCCAGTGAATATTAGTGGATATTTGCATGCAGAGCAACTAAACCTTTATCCTCCATCTATTTATCTCAAAATGGGTGGGAGCCACGGGGAGAGGACAGGAAGACAAAAGATGAGGAATAAATCTGATTGCATTATCTGGACAAAATTCAATCAATTTGCAGCTTCAATACTGGCTGCTACATTCAGATTGCTGCTGTTAAAAAATAGCTGTGGCCGGGCGCAGTGGCTCACGCCTGTAATCCCAGCACTTTGGGAGGCCGAGGCGGCGGATCACGAGGTCAGGAGATCGAGACCATCCCAGCCAACATGGTGAAACCCCGTCTCTACCACAAATACAAAAATAAGCCTGGTGTGGTGGTGCGTGCCTGTAGTCCAACCTACTTGGGAGGCTGAGGCAGAAGAATTGCTTGAACCAGGGAGTCGGAGGTTGCAGTTAGCCGAGATTGCGCCACTGCACTCCAGCCTGGCAACAGACAACAACAACAGCAACAACAACAACAGCAACAACAACAAACCCAGCCTTATGGGGATATAATTTACATGCCATAAAAGTCACCTGTTTTAAGTGTACAGTTCAATGAACTTTAGGTTGTTTAAAGAGGGTACAACCATCAGCACCTCTAATTTTAGGACCTGCAGTCACCCTGTGATGATACCTCATTCTGACACCCAGTCCTAGCTAATTATTATTATTTTTGTGACAGAATCTCCCTCTGTCGCCCAGGCTGGAGTGCGGTGGATTAATCATGGTTCACTGCAGCCTCAACCTCACTGGGCTCAGGTGATCCTCCTGCCTCAGCCCCCGAGTAGCTGGGACCATAGGCAGGCATACGCCACCACGCCCAGCTAATTTTTGTATTTTTTTT
>NW_012104432.1:625210-625909 GCF_000951045.1 Mandrillus leucophaeus | reverse complement strand
AACATGGTGAAATCCCATCTCTACTAAAAATACAAGAATAGCCGGGCATGGTGGCAGGTGCCTGTAATCCCAGCTACTCAGGAGGCTGAGACAGGAGAATCGCTTGAACCTGGGAGGTAGAGGTTGTGGTGAGCCGAGATCATGCTACTGAACTCCACAAACACTCGTGTGCTTGTTGGCCTTGGTGACGATGTCGAGCGTCTTCTCGTGCGCTTGTTGGCCATCGGTGACAATGTCGAGAGTCTTCTCGTGTGCTTGTTGGCCATCCGTGACGATGTCGAGCCCCTTCTCGTACACTTGCTGGCCATCGGTGATGATGTCGAGCGTCTTCTCGTGCGCTTGTTGGCCATCCGTGACAATGTCGAGCCCCTTCTCGTGTGCTTGTTGGTCATTGGTGACAATGTCGAGAGTCTTCTTGTGCGCTTGTTGGCCATCTGTGACAATGTGGAGCCCCTTCTCGTGTGCTTGTTGGCCATCAGTGACGATGTCGAGCCCCGTCTCGTGTACTTGCTGGCCATCGGTGACGATGTCAAGCCCCTTCTCGTGTGCTTGTTGGCCATTGGTGATGATGTCGAGCCCCTTCTCGTGTGCTTGTTGGCCATTGGTGATGATGTCGAGCCCCGTCTCGTGTGCTTGCTGGCCATCGGTGACGATGTCAAGCCCCTTCTCGTGTGCTTGTTGGCCATTGGTGATGATGTC
>NW_012104432.1:623774-625160 GCF_000951045.1 Mandrillus leucophaeus | reverse complement strand
CTACTTGGGAGGCTGAGGCAGAAGAATTGCTTGAACCAGGGAGTCGGAGGTTGCAGTTAGCCGAGATTGCGCCACTGCACTCCAGCCTGGCAACAGACAACAACAACAGCAACAACAACAACAGCAACAACAACAAACCCAGCCTTATGGGGATATAATTTACATGCCATAAAAGTCACCTGTTTTAAGTGTACAGTTCAATGAACTTTAGGTTGTTTAAAGAGGGTACAACCATCAGCACCTCTAATTTTAGGACCTGCAGTCACCCTGTGATGATACCTCATTCTGACACCCAGTCCTAGCTAATTATTATTATTTTTGTGACAGAATCTCCCTCTGTCGCCCAGGCTGGAGTGCGGTGGATTAATCATGGTTCACTGCAGCCTCAACCTCACTGGGCTCAGGTGATCCTCCTGCCTCAGCCCCCGAGTAGCTGGGACCATAGGCAGGCATACGCCACCACGCCCAGCTAATTTTTGTATTTTTTTTTGTAGATGTGAGGTTGCCCAGGCTGGTTTCAAACTCCTGTACTCAAGTGATCCTTCTGCCTTGGCCTCCCCAAAGTGCTTGGATTACAGGTGTGAACCACAGCACCTAGCTCTTAGGTAATTACTAATCCACTTTTGATCTCTTGCTATTTGTTGTTGTTGTTGTTGTTTGTTTGTTTGTTTTTGACACTTGATATAAATTAAATGACCCACTATATCTTCTTTGGTGTCTGCTTCTTTCAGATAATGCAATGTTTTCAAGGTTTATCCATGTGGTAGTGGATGCCAGCGTTTCCTTCTTTCTTATTGTCAATTAATGTTCCATTTGATGGATATACCACATCCTGTTTACCACATCACCATTTGATGGCCATTGGATTGTTTTCACTTTTTGGCTGTTGTGAATAATGCTGCTATGGACATTTGTGTGTGAGTGTCTGTCTGGACATGCACTTTCATTTCTCTTGAGCATATACCTAGGAGCGGAACTTCTGAGTCACCTGGTAACTCTAGGCTGAAAATCGATTTGATCCAGCAATTCCACTACTGGGTATCTACCCAGAGGAAAAGAAGTCATTATACGAAAAAGGTACTTGAACACACATGTTTACAGCAGCACAATTCACAATTGCAAAATAGTGGAACCAGCCCAAATGCCCATCAATCAATGAATGGATAAAGAAACTGTGTATGTGTGTATATATACACATATATATATACACACACACACACACACACAAAAATATATATTTGATGGAATACTACTCAGCCATAAAAAGGAATGAATTAATGGCATTTGCAGCGACCTGGATGAGATTGGAGACTATTATTCTAAGTGAAGTAAGTCAGGAATGGAAAACTAAACATTGTATGTTCTCACTCATAAGTGGGAGTTAAG